>NC_090231.1:30513225-30826975 GCF_024489055.1 Chanodichthys erythropterus | reverse complement strand
TGCATGATGAAGTTTCCGTACCCACAAACGGAAAGAGGGAAACAGACAAGTAACGGATGAGGGCAGCACATTACATGAGGATATACATTATAAGGAGCGGTTCGAACAAAACAAACTGATTATTTGTTACTTTAGTAAATTCCACATGGTAAAATGAATTGTCATCCCTTGGTGGAACAGGCTGACACTGAGATATTATTGAGAAACCATGTTTGTGTGTGTGTAGAGTACGTCAGGAATACGGGACCCGAAGACAGCAGGCCTTTGCCTATTATTAACCCAGATCAGTGCAGTCATGCCGGGGTGGCAGCTGCACACAGACATCCACGAGAACAAAGGAGCACAAGCGCACGCCTGCGTACACATCTCAAACACAGACCTCTGGGAGGACATTAATTAAATACAATTGACATGAAAAAGAGAGGAGAGGAAAGAAGAGATGAGGCAAGAGAAAAGAGAAGTGACTAAGACTATAGTAAGTACTGACACACACAGCTCCTTCTGTTCAGCACGAGGGAACCAATCCAAACTCATCAGGGAAAATATGGCACCCAATTCCTTATGCTCGTCTTACACGAACAAACACACACACATACGGCTCCCTCAGCACATAAGCCGTCTACATTTAATCATGTATATCATGTTAAGAGATAAATGCAATGGTACTAATAGTTGACTGCTCAAATTACAATACTTTTTTAATAACTCATTTACATCTCTTTTATTCTATTTCATTTTATGACCTTTCTGTTTGAGAGTGTACGCGTTTGTGTCAATTCCCTGTTTTTTTGTCATCCATCTGTCAGTCTGTCTGTAGCCCCTCCCTAACACCACCTGCAAAGAGTCTTTGACATCACCTGTGCCATCTGTTCACACAAACACACAGCACCATACGAACGATTCTTATTTATCCATGAAAAACTCCAAACAGTTCCAGCCCTTACATATTAGCTTTCTATATAAATAACCTTCAATCCACCCAAGTTGTAGCACTGGCTCCATGTAGACCTGGAATAAAAACAATAGGACCGGACTATCAGATGGGATCCCCGCCTACCACAATCTGCTAGTAAGCACTATTAAAACCGGTTTAACCAGTATCAAAACAGCTTTGGAAATGAAAGCCGGTGCGATTTGTAAATAAACACCAGGTTTTACACTAAATGATCACAGAAATCACACAACTCCCAGAATGCACTGTAACTGACAGCCACTAAATTCTGCTGAAAAGTGATTCATCAAATGGAACTGAAGTATCTGGGGCCATAAAAGTGCCAGGAAAGTGTGATTAAGAACGGCAGAGTCTGACTGATACATAAACTTACATTTAAATCTAGTGAAACTCTCAGCCAGCTGCAGAGCACTTACAGTTAACCATGAAGAGTGATTCATGACTCTTATGAACAGACTCAAGAGAAAAATTAAAACGTTGAGTTTATACTTAAATGCAATAATCATAATTATGTCATGATACATATTTCATAATAAATATATAATATATGGAATATGGTAAATAAATGACATTTGAGATTTTATTTGCATTTCTCTAAAGAGAGTTTATAAAGTTTCAGTTTATTCATTAAATAGGCCTATCGTAATGCTTTCGCAAAACATGCTGTACATTCCAATAATAGTGGAAGCTGTATGTTGACTTGAAAGAAGGTTTATGTCAGGAGCTGTGTTCTGTTCTATTTGCAGTTCATTTCTGACCTCCTTAACAACTCGACGGTACTCAAGAGCTTCAGTCAGAATGACACAGACCCTATTTATAGTGTGTGCTTTAGGGAGGATACAGTCCCTGGTGGAATCAGTTCAAAATTTCACTTTTAAAAAGGCTCAACTCCATCCCATCTTTCACACTGAATGCATGAGGACGGCTAATGTTACAGTATATGTGAGTAACATGTAGGCAGTGAGCTTGTGTGGCTGAGCATGACTATTTTGAAATATTGAGAGTGTATGAGTACACGCATGTGAAATGGTAAATTAGACTGTGCACATCTGTGAATTAGTATGCTGCTGGCCAAATGTGTGAATTGTGTGTGTGTTGGTTTTAATTAAAAATGCTGAATCCTTCTGGACTCACACTTCACCCCACACACACACACACACACACACACACACGTCTAATTTGAGTGACTCAAGCTGTTTATTAACTCTGTCTGACTGCACATTTGAATATGTAACTGAAGATTGGCAGAAAGCAGAAGTAACTCCCCATGATCGAATTCTGGTCCAGGAATGGCATCTTAAAGTGGTGGGTGATATGCACCATAGTCATATCATATCGTCAGCCTGTGCGATCGCTGATGCATGATATTATCGCTGGCGGGGCATGGGGTGGGTGGGTGTTTGTTTACTTATTTACTTATTTGATCATTAACTTACTTATTGACTTGTTTATTTACAATTTATTTAATTCGTTTTATTATTGCGAGGGAAAAGAAAAAAAAAATTATATAATTTTTTGAGCTAATATGGAGTTGGTCACGAAGAAAAGTGTCACGTCGCATAGAAATATACAACCCGTGGATATCACACATGCAACTTGCAAACTTTGCACAAGAGTTATGTTGGTGAAGGACTCTCCAACCACAGTCAATTATTCCCTGAAAGTGAAAGCAAAAACTGACTGAGCTTTTGGCATCTGACACTGTCAGCGGATTCATTCTCTCAGACACAACGAGAGTTATATCTACCTCAATGCTGATAACGGTATATCAACTATCTTCATTTATTGGCTTTACTTTTCTCTTGTGGACATACATTAAGGATAATGAAAAAATAAAAAAGATTCAATATTTCTTGTTGAACAAGTTTTTTTTTTTTTTTTTTATAAAGTCATTGTTTGAAGCTGCTTTTAATTTTCATCGATGACTGATTACTGTGCTGTGACCAGACCTAAAGACTTTTGTTAGGCCTATATAATTTTAGTAATAACATTATTATTATTATTATTATTATTATTAATCTGTAATTGTATTGTTATTAGTATCATTAAAATGTTAATGTGCTATGGACACAAAACAAAACAATGCCATTTTTGCATTTGCTTAAACAACAACTGTACAGGAATGATGTGTCACTTTTATAACAAGCACTCTTGACAATTTGTGAATAGATCACCTTGCAATTCTTTTTTGATGTGGGATGCAGTTTTGTAGCGTAAAAATATTTACTTTGAGAAGTCCTCGATTCTCATACGTGCATATCGTTGTCGGAAATGTGGTTATGTGATGATGTCATTATGAAATAAGGAAAGGCAAATCAACTGTAGATCCTAATATTAATTTAATAATAACACTAGCCTTATAATAATAATAATAACTTAATACATTAATGGGAAAACAAGCCAATTATCGTCTTGATATCGTCAAAGGCATCAGCCATCGGCAACATCTCTGATTGTTGTTGATACAGGATACTATCGTATATCAGCACACTAGTGTCTTACAAAAATGTTCATTGCTGGAATCTGTGCTGATGAACAGCATTAGCCTGAACTCTCTCATCAGTCACCCATGAAAAAATAATCTACTGTGATAGATGCACCAGGTTCAGTGTAATACAGCCCACACAGCAAACAAATTTTCAGTTGTAAATGGCTTTGAATAAGGAATCCATTGTGGTCTGTTTTCTGTGCTTCTCACATAAACACACCGTCAGCAAAAACTATCCACAAACACTGGAAGCTAAGAAACAAGCTCTCTCGCTCTGGCTGCATCCAGAATGGAATACTATGGAATGGCTTACTGTACTCTGCACAGTAAACACTGAATATTTTTAAAAACACAAAAACAAACATTTTAACTAGTAGTATGCCACTGTTCATGCTGTCATTACCTCATTATGTGCATGTAATTTTAACTGATGACAACTTAGCTTAAAGATATATATGGTTATATACACTACCATACAAAAGTTTTCAAGAAATTAATAGCTTCATTCAGAACGGACACAATAAATTGATCAAGTGACAGCTAAGACATTTATAATGTTACAAAATGTTTCTGTTTCAAAGACATGCTGCATTTTTGAACTGATCAAAGAATTATTTTAAATTGCAATAATATTTCACAAAGTATAGTTAAGATATTTTTCGAAAATGGAAGGTCATATTGAGTACATTACATTGTAATAACATTTAGCCTTGTTATGTGCTTGTCCTTTGGACAAATAAACAGGTCATTTACTTGTCCGGAAAGAAAAAACGATTTTTGAAATACTATAGTATACACTGCAGAAACAGTGAGAGTAATAAGGTAGTAAGCGACTCCAAACACAGCCTCTCCGTTTCCCTCCCCCACACTACTAACGTTAGGTCTCACAGTTCTGCTAAGAAGGATTACCAAGCGTAATGAATCCGCCCTATGTCATGATACTCTTAAAATCTGGGACCTGCCAACCACTCTAATGCCTCAGGCAACTTGTGCATGCAAATTCACTTTTTAGTAAATGAAGCATTAACTTGTTTATTTATAATATTCTAATGTTCTTGCTCTACTAGTTCCTGTTATGAATAAGCTTCTACTGCACAGATTCCCCCTTAATGTACTATTCACACTGATTACATTACTGCAAGTACCTGTCATTCTCTAATATCCATAAATATTATATATGAATAAAGATAATAAAAAGGTTATAATGTCAGTGAGTACTACAGAAACTATAATTTAGGGCTGGTGGGATTCATGCATTGTAGTTTTGGTCATCATAGCTAAACCAAATTCAACCTGGAGTCAATGGAAACTGTCTTCATATTACCACCAAACTCTCAGAGCGGCAAAATCTTCCAGTATTGTATTCTCCCCTAGCAAACTGTGTTAGCAGCGAACTCTTTCTGTTATAATTTTAATACATGTCAATCACAACAAATTATATTATAATATAATTTAATACATATATTTTTAACTGTGACCAAACATTTTATATTATATTAAAACAACATTTTGGTAAAGAGTTCCAGAAGCTTTAAATATCTTTAGCATAAATGTGATCATATCTCAATATTTGTGCTTAATTTTCTTACAATTTCCATACACTGCGCTGCACCGGAAGTTGCGGTGGCCACTGAGGCTAAATGTGAAAGGGACCATGTACATTCAAATCCTATCAAGTGTCATAAGATGAAAAGACACTGTTTAACAAAATGCAAAGACTCACCATCATCAAGCGTAATGTCCTGCAAGCCAATGGTACGGAAAGTGGGCTCTCTATCCTCTGGCTCCTGTTTGATGTTCAGCCTCTCTTCCTGTTGGTTCAGGGGGTGCACCAAAGGACCTGAAGTGGACAACCCAGCCAAAACAGGGCTGCTAGCCTGTGGGGAAGGCTGTCCAGAGAGTGTCATGGGCCCCAAGGGGCTGCTGGATGTAGGAGATGGGGAAGTAGGCGAATGGTAGGGGAGGGAATGGAGCTGGGGGGACGAGGGCCCAGAGTGGGGAGATGGTACCATACGAGCAGGAGCAGTGGAGGGTGTGGGGCAGGAGGCAGACCGCTGCCCGGCTGGATGGTAGACCAGTGGACGCTGCAGCTGTGGGACTGGCTGTCCCAGCGTGTGGGTGGGTGATGGGACCTGCCCTGGAGTGGGGCAGTGATAGCCTAGAGAGTGATGGTGAGGGGCTGAGTGGGCCATTACCTGGTTGCTACCTGTACAGGCTGCATGGCTGGGGCTGGAGCCAGGCCCCGGCGGCATTCCAGAGGTGGGTGTTGAAGAAGCTGGGCCGTACACCATCCCCAAACCCAGGGTGTGACACCCGGCCGGATCGGACTGGAAAGGCATCCGCTCATAGGCCTGTGGGGAGCCCACAGTCATAGGAAGACTGTGCTGACCGTTGAAAGGCATGTTGTGCTGTATTGGTGGGTAAGACGGCCTGGCAGTGGCAGCAGGGCCTGGGTGGAAGGGCATCTGGCATTCGGGAGGTGCATTCAGCCCTTGAGCCTGAAGGTGGGGCAGGTGGGGAAGAGTTGGGGAGCCCATTGGGGCGCAGGGGGCCTGGAGTGGGTGCAGGCCTGCAGCCAGGCCACGTGGGGAGCTAGACAGAAGGCCGTCTGGTGGGTGGGAGTGCTCTGGGGAGGACAGCGGCTGAGCGCAGACCAAACTGGCAGCATGGACCAGAGGCATAGACATGGGCGGCACGGCAGGGGAGTCCAGATCATCCCTATGTTCTTGCTTGACCAGGACTGGAAGGATGGAGAGAGAGAGAGAGAGAGAGAGAGAGAGAGAGAAATATATGGGTAAAAAAGGAAGAGAAAAAAACGTTACTTTATAATCTTCTTATTTGAAATCTCATTAGCTAAAAAATGTAACTGAATTAGCCTGAACTGTAATTATCCGTTTCATTTGGTACTTTTTAAGTAATATTACCAATACACCTTCAATTATTTTTATTTATACTTTTAATGTGATCATATTGAGTGTTATTGAGATCTCATGATGCCATTACATTAGCATATCAAACTGATTAACCATCCTGGTCTGGAAATTTCTTTTAAAGTTTAATAGATTCACAGCACTAATGAACTCTTGTCTCATTTCCCATCTCCAATAAATCTGACAGCAAAATTATATGGCTAACATATGTTCAAGAATTATGCTCAGTATAAAAATTGCACATATTTCATTACGAGCCAATACTTCCATCAAACTTACTTCTCCACTCCTAAATGTGCACACAATGAGTAATAGTAACACATAGTGTTCAGTAACCCATTTCCCGATCTGCCATTTCCCTGGCCCGTATGAGTGGGGGATATTTTTACTTGCTGTGGACTTTGAGAGAACATATGTTGCCTGCTTGAGTGCCATGTAAACCAATGCTGAATTTGGGAACTGAAGAATGCTGTCTGCCCTCCAGCATAGCTCCAAATGGGAATCAAAATCCAGTTCACAGCCCATACGCTGCTGCAAGGCCATTACTGTGGTAAAACTGTAGTTTCCTTATATGAAGTGCAAGTGGCGACCATGTGTGGGAGAGAGTGTGAATGCATTTGAGTCTGGTGTTACTCATTGTGTATACACAATGCACTTGAAAAAAAAAAAAAGTTTAGTTTCAGTTTATTAATACAGCTAATAGCATTCGTTCCAGGTGCATTTTAGACCAAAGCTGGTGGATTTGTCTGTGACAAACAAAGAAGCCTGAGACAATCAATTAGGTGGATTACAAACTACTTCCTCGCAGGCTTAACAGCATTCACACTGCATATAGTTTAATTCTGGATTAAGTTCTCTGCTCATCACATCACATCAGACGTCTTATTCATTACCCATGAAAAGTCTGGCTCTACTCTAACAACACAGCTCCTCAGCCCTTCCCCCTGCCATGCCACTTTCTCAGTGGGCTGATGCCATGGCAACCACAGTCGCCGTGGCCTGTTCATAATATTGGCTGCTTGTGCTGTCATGTGATTGGCTGAAACGGGTTAGTGTGGAAAACAGGAAACCCTAATTTGAGTGGGTGCTTTGTGGAGCGGAGAGGGTGGGCGGTAGGCTGGGCCTATCTCGCTCTCTCACTCTCCCTCTCTTTTTCTTTCTCGATCTCTTCTACAGGTTAGCATGCAACTCAGAGATAGAGACAGAAAAAAGTTGCTCACGTGTGATTCAATTACGCCAACGCTGTTTTTCAGTTTGACTCACTTTGGGAAATTAATACCAAACCAGCTTATTGCTATGAGAACCACACACGATTACACTTTATTAGAAACTCTATAAGCCATAATTAGAGGCAACCTTTTACTGCACCCTGGATGCTGGTCTATCCAACATATGTATGAATATCAATTTCAAAAGCAGAGCTAATAATTGTGCTAATGTAATGCATGTAAACTAAACGTGAGACACATTATTATTGTCATGTGAATCATCAAGCTTATGATTCATCAAGCTCAAGCTTGAAAATTTTTCAAAACGCAAAGCAATTCTCCAGATCATGACTCTTAAGATAGATGAAGCCAACAGGAGATGGAAACAGAATGAGAGAATTTAATGAGAGTGAGAAAGACAGAAAGACAAAGACAGTGAAGGGGTCCAGTTCTTGAGTAATAATAATAAATAATAAATTTGCATGGCTCTTGCCACATGTAAATCATGCTGATTCTTTCTTTATGGTGTTTTACATGAGCGGTTACCAGGTGCTCAACTGTTACTGGAACAACCTCATCCCTAACCACACTGGTGCACAGTGCAGAGGAACGCTGGCATGATCAAACGGGTGACTCTGTTGTGAAAACCCACATGTGTGCCATTCTTGTTACTGTTAAGTGAAGTTAGCAAGAAAACTGTTTTGCAAGGCCAGACTCAGACACAATCCAATTCTTGATGTAATGTGGACATTACATTACATTATCGTATTTGTCATAAAATTCCATAATACATTACAAGATTCAATATATTTTATATTGTATTTTCTTGTTTATACTGTGATGTATCAGTTATTAATTAATATTATTTTGGCCTTTTTTTTAACTGTAAAATGTAACCACAATTACAAAAACATATTGAGCTTATCTTTAACAGAGCTGTACTGAGTAAAATACAACCTGAACCTGTGCACTCAGGACCTATGAAGTATTTATTGATTTTGTTTAATTAATAGTTTTATTGATTTTTTGAAAATACATTAATTTGACCATTAATGACAATAAAGATTTTTACTTTGGTATAAAAGATTTCTATTTCAAATAAATGCTGTTCTTTTGAAATTTCTAGTCATCAAGAATCCTAAAAAAAAAAAAAGTGTTGGAAGACATTTTAAACTTAAAGATAAAATCGAATATATTAAAATAGAAAACTGATACTTTAAATAACTGTATATATATATATATATATATATATATATATATATATATATATGTAAATATATATTCACATTAATACTGTTTTTTTTCTTTACATTTGATCAAATATATGCAGCCTTGGTGAGCATAAGAGATGTCTTTAAAAAACATAAAAAAAAAATATCTTACCACAAATTTTACCTCTAACTACATGGTAGTATATATCAATTTATATGAGGTCATAAAAGTACATGACATTGCTTAGTTAAGAGCAAAAAATAGTTGAGTAATATTCTCAGCCATAATTAGTGCTGTAATGTGGAACGTACTGTCGAATACAAACCTGGCAGATAGGTAAAGCGGTGTGACTGGCTCCTTTTCCGCTTGCCATTGCACACATAGAACTGCACCTGCACTGCTGAAGTGACCGTCTTACTGTGATAAGGAGGCACCTCCACCACAATGTTTGACTATAGATGGAGACATGAAACATAACTTTACTAAACAACACATCATGGATGTCGGAGGCAAACCTCTCAAAGTTGTTCAACAGAAGAATACAAAGTTCAAACATAGCTCTAAAGACTCGCATTTCCAGATTCGTAAACAGTTTTGACCCAACAGCCATCTTTGAACTGAACTACCTCTCCCCTGCCTCTATTCCTCCACAGCTACTTTAACAATTTTGAAAGGATGTGCAATGCCATATTACTGCAATAACATGCACAAGATACTTTAATCTGTTATTTAGGATTTACATTTTTCTACCATATTATTATATATACTTATTTATTATTTTTTTATGTGCGTGGGTGTGGAATGTGGACGAGAGATCAAATTTCATTGTATGTTACATACAATGACAATAAAGGCAAGCTAACTATAGTCAAAACATACTACAATGTCCTAAAATCTATCATATGTTAATCATTCAGAGGACTGATGGGAATTTCAGCTTTAAGTTCTGTTAAAGAAGAAAAGACTAAAAAATGCTATGTTGACATATTTATGTCTGAGCTTTTGTTGGCAAATATTTATTAAGTCGTGTAAAAAGAAAAGCATTCACTTACTCCTTGACTCTTCTCTCTGATGATCTTAGCCTCCACCTCCCACTGCGGTCTTCCATCTGAAGAAAAAAAAGCATTAGCTGCATACATGAGAACAACATATTAGGCCGGCTTCAATGACCTTAACTGAACTCTGTGTTCCAATATTTGCCCCTCAAATGTAGGTAACTTGACCCTCTCGTCATTACTGCCACAACCATCATGTCCGCTGAAACTTCTAGGTTACAAATTGCTAATCAGCAATGGGGAGCTTTACTGCTGCGTGTTTCTACAGGTGCTCCTGCATCGAAAAATTGTGCTTCACCTTTAGAATGATAAAATGATTAATTGAATTTGCATGCAAACGATATGCCTTTTTCCACAAAAAAAAAAAAAAGAGGCTCAATTTCTCGAATAGATCAAAATGTCAGCTCTATGCAGGGACTGCGTATAACAATGACCTGACCACAAAAACAAAATGTTATATTAAACACTACCAAGAAATAGGGCTAGAAAGGCTGGAGCTTTGTTAGCAGAGTGAGTTCTTCACAGTGGGATACTAAAATCAGATCAGTCTCACTCTGTTTGCCCTTTGCTGAGAGGAACAGAGAAGACTCTTAAGCCCCTAACAGGTAATGATGTCATTTATAATGTCATTAGAGTCTTAGAGAGATGTGTGGAATAACTTTATTTATTGTTGAACCATGGCAAGACGCGTGGAATTAATGTATTCATTGCACAACGCCTCCACATGCTGCCCATGGAGAGGCACAGGATCTCTCGGAAACATGCTGTCATCTAATTTTTCCTTTGACATGAAGCTAATCAACTGCGCAGACGTCTTGCAGACACAAAATAAAAGCCAAAGGACCAGAGCCAACCGGTTAAGACTGATCCTGGATCAGTCACTCCATGGATCATAAATTACATAAACTGCAAAAACAGCAGATCTGATTTACACTCTTAAACACATTTCCAGCTTTGAAGTTTGTGCTTGACATGAGTCTAACATGGGTCAAACAGCAGTATACTCCCAAGAATGTCTAAAATTAATGTCTAACAATGTGGGAATATTGGGGGAAAACTTTCAAAAGGGTTATGTAGTGGGCACGGTTTGAGGACTGATATCAAACTGAAGATACCGCTGTGAGCAGTTTCATAATCACCTGGTGCATGACACTCCAGAGACTGCTGTTTACACAAGGTTACTGTGTAGAGTCTCAACTCCCTTCTGTGTCAAGAGGCATTTTGTTAATATGAGAATGACCTTGGACGCCTGTAATTTCAGCAGTAGTAGTACAGCAGCACATGTTGACATTCACCGGACACCAGAGAGGGCCCCACATGAGGGCAAGTTCGAACCAGACAAGAACACACACAAGAACGCATGCTGTCCTAATTCTTCAGCTCAGAAATACAGCTCAGTTCTGTTATTACTAGTATGATAAACAAACTTGTGAAAAATAAATTCTGGCAAAATCATACAAAACCTTTGTGTGTCATTATGTGGAATTAAATGTCCTGCTGGCAAGCGGAAACTAACATGAATTGAAACAGATGTTTAATGTAACTCTTCACTTACAATTTCCTGAATCATTAAATTATAAAAACTTTTTTGGTTAACTTTTTTTTTCCATAGTAAACACTTAAATGAACTTAATATTCCTTATCTGCCATTTATATTATCTCACTGTAACCAAAACAAATGAATAATCTTTGAGGACTATATGGGGGAAAAGCCTGTAAAGCCTGACATATAAAATTATAATAATATATATATAATATATAAAATCAACAGTTTATTGAACCTTTATTTAAAATAGAGGAAAAAATAAATAAAATAAAAAAGTAGATTTTTGTTGATTATCATATTTGTTACAAAAGGATAGGGTGAACTACCCTTTTAAGTTTCTTTTTATTCCTGAATAAGAGGGCAGTAGTAAGTACAACTTCTGCTATCCAGTTCTGTGGTTGTCAAGGTAATTAAAAAACATGAATCATCTGTTAACTCCTCTATATTTCTAGCCATTCAGCAAATCGAAGATAAGTTACAAAGTCTCAGAACCACCACATGGGCTACTCAGTTAGAAACTACACATCTAATTACTGTAGATCCAATAGTCATTCAATTAGATTAGATACAATCTGTCAAAATTAGACCTAAAATTATCAGTTCCCTTCCTCTCATATGTCCTCCTTTGTCCCCTACTGCTAGAGTGGCCCCCGGGGACGAATGTCTCTCAGATGCACGGCTCCGTGCCAGTCCACAAAAAGACTTCTCCCTACATTTTGGAGTGAATTGTGGATATAATTTTATGTATTCCAGACTCAGTCAACTCTTATCAAAATGTTAGACAACATTTTGCTTATAGATTCAGTATGGGTTACTATTAAAGCAACAACACAGTTTTTCTATTACAGTCTCAAAAAGTCTCAGTCTTAAAAATACTTTTACTATTACTATAATACTAATACTACTCTTATAATACTTTATCTATGTGTGGCAATAATATAAAAAATTAAGTAAAAACTTCACTCTATCCTCGATTATTTTAAGGGTGCACAGAGTAGTTCTCATTAAAAAGTTTTACACACAAAAAATGAATAATACATTTTAAAAATGTTTTCTTTTTAAAAGTTAAAATGATGTACACACATTAGATAACAAATCTGCAGTCTGTCAGTCGTATAATGCATGTCAATGGTAACAAAATCTACGAGAGCTAAAAAAAAAAAAAAAAGCATGCACAGACCAATCCAAATTAAACCCTGCGGCTCGTGACGACACATTGATGTCCTAAGACACGAAACGATCAGTTTGTGTGAGAAACTGAACAGTATTTATCATTTTTTACCTCTAATACACCACTTTGTCCAACTGCCTTGAGCGTGCGCACGGCATCCGGTGCGCGAGTTGTGTACGCACTCTGGCGTAGTTTACGCAAGCAACGGAAGTGATCTCTCACACGTATACATCACTCACACAGTGCACAAACATTGTAGGTACGACAGCTAATCAAAATGGTACTTACTTGCGTTTATCCGGATTGTTCAAACCGACATAAAACTAAAAGATTACATTATGTCATGCGAACTCATTTGGGAGTGGTGATTTTCCATGTATTCCCAACTTCTGAGCCTGCTCGCCTGAAGTTATGGTTGATTGCTTTTCGACTGGATATCAACACACCTATTAACGTAGTAAAGTTGTTGAGGGTCTGCAGCGATAATTTTTCCCCTGATGATTTTACACACGCAGGAGAGGATCACATACGACTGAGGTATGTGAACAAGATCTTTGTATGTGTCCTTTTAATTTGTAAAGCTGCCCTTATGAAAAGTAACAAAATAAAATTTTTGATGTAAAAGTTTTGATGTAATAAAACCATGTTTTTTAGTGGTTTACTTCCATTTGTATAACAACTGTTGTACTACAGGCACCATGTTTAAACTATGCCAGAGCGCGTACACACCTCACGCACCGGATGCCATGTGCGTGCTCAAAGCAGCTGAACATGGTGTATTAAGAGGTAAAGAAATGATATAAATACTGTTCAGTTTCTCGATCGTTTCATGTCTCAGCACATCAATGTGTCGTCACGAGCCGCAGGGTTTAATTGGGATTTGTCTGTGCATGCTTTTTTTTACTCTCATAGATTTTGTTGACATTGACATGCATTATTTGACTGACAGGCTGCAACGGTTGGAGTCAAAAATCATAATTTGTGTTCTACTGAAGAAAAAAAGTCACTTACATCTGCCCTGGGGGTAAGCAGTTAAACATCAAATTTTCATTTTTGGGTGAACTATCCCTTTAAGAAAACATGACTAGCCCAATACTACTAATATTCTATCACTTGTTGAATATATCTTTAATAGGACATCAGTATTAGACATCAGTAACTAAATAGGGCATCAGTATTAGACATCATTAACCAACAGTTTATGTGATGCTGCCAGGTCAGTATAAAGTCCAAGACCAGTGTCACATTACTGAGTGCACCTTTAACAACCTACTCGATTTCAAACACAACTGCAGAACACATCCTTGCAAATTGCACAGACATTGCTGAGTGATGAGCTCCTGCTCAAAAAGATATTAACTTTTCCCCAGGAGCTGCTCAAGGCCAGATGTGAGAGCTAAATTTCCACCCTACTTGTTTAAGCATCTCAGGATTTTCCATTTTTATACAATGCAACAAAAGCATGGGTTCACAGGGAGCCAATTAGAGGAAAGGTAAGTTCCAAAAGGTGCCTCTCTGAGTCAGTTTGTTGGGTTAGAACAGCCCTGTGTGTTTATGTGTAAACTATGGAGTGAGTCAGTGTGTCATTGTCTCAAACTAGAAACACACACATAGACACACACTCAAGGCAGGCCAAGACTCGTATTCCCAGAATGCCTTTCATTCATTGCCTTCATCTGAGGCTGGTCCTAACTTGCATTTCATTATTTACAAACGAGTGTCTCCATAAGCGACGGAAAAAATGAGCAACAGCAAGAGAGAGAAAGAAAGAAAAATGTTGCTTATCGAAGAATTTCAAAAAGAGCACACAAGTGATGCTGGAAAGAGTAAAGGAAAAATTTATTTTCTACCATGCTAGTTATGAAGAGTAATAGAGTAATAAATAAATATGGAAGTAAAAAGAGATGCTGTCTGCTTGAGATGACAGACTGTCTCTGAGGGCTCCGATGAGTGTGTAAAAGGTCTATATTTGAACAAAAATCCATACAGACAGAGTGCTGCTGGGGCTCATGACACAGTCTAACCCCAAAAATACTAAGTCTAATAAAGCCTCTTGAAAGCACAGTGACTGAAAGCTGAGGCTTCAGACTGATGGACACATGGCAGTCCTGTGTGTCAAATGGGAGAGAAAGAGTAACCTACAACAACTGAGCTATAGTCAGGTAGATGTAACTAGCAATATTCAAAACTAAATATGTTCAAAACTGACTACTCAGTGGGTTGCTTGAATGACTAGGTGACTAATCAGTCCTTAGGAAGCCATGAATAATTAGGAAGGTTTCAGGTTCACCTGACCCCGAATGCATTTCATGGCATTGTTCACACTACATTTCAATAAGTTTCAAAAACAAATGGACAATTTGTGGTAAAACTTTAAAAAATTATTTTTTCTTCTTTTTTAAAATAATTATTTTTGGTGGTTTTGCCTTCATTGCGATAGGACAATACAGAGATCTGACAGGAAACGAAGTGGGAGGGTTGGGGACAGAATCAGGAAATGTCTACAAGCGGGACTCAGGTCGCCTGAAACGCAACAGGACTACATGTCAGAGAGCTGCCCACGTCGCTACTGGATCCGACATTATAAAGATATCCTTAATACACAAGGTGTCATTTTAATAAAAAAACATTTATTTAATTTAATTAACAAATATTTACTAATATACTATATTAGATAAAACCACATTATAGATTTTCTGCCATATATAGAAATACCATCAAATTACCATCATATTGACAAATATTTCAGGGCCTGAAAAAAGCATATTTTTTATTTTTTGTTTTTCCATCAGCATTGTAGTTAATGTGGAAAAACAATAACCACTGATTTCCAAATGCCACAGAAATAAAGCCACCAAAGCAGTGCATTGTGTGATTAGATGTGTTAGATTTTCATGCTTAAAACTTTAAAGCCGAAGCTGGCCCGTGATGACCTTTGATTTGGCCCTCCATGCCATGTCACAAGAGAGTAGAAAAATGTGAGAGAGAAAAAAACCATGGCATTGAAATATATCTTCATTTGTAATTTATCTTTTTGTTTTAATATTTATTTTTGCATTGAAATATTTGTAAAATAAGATAATTGTACCTATTATTATTATTATTATTATTATTATTATTATTAATAATAATAATAATAATAATAATAATAATAATAATATAGTTGGATATAATGTAGTTTTTGCTTTCATCCCACGGCCCTCGATCAAGTTTGATTTTTGTCTCTTCTTAGCAAGACATTTGATTACCTCTGTTATGGTGTATTAAAACTAGTCAATTAAATGAAACAAAATGGCTGGTTTAAGTAAATTAATTAATAAATGCAGATTAATTGATCAAATTAGGTAGCTGATTAATAGCTGACTGAAGCCTTACAAAAAAAACTAAAGTGGTTTAATTGTGTACAGATGGCATTGTAACACTATATATATGTATTACACTAAAGGTGTAACAATATATAGGTAAGCATTTTAAATGTGCAGCTTTAGTTGTACTTATGAAACAATATAATGCATTATAATGTGTATTATTATACACATTATCATACACACAATGCAAGAATATGTTTAAAATGCATTGTACTGTATAGACGGGCTTTAGTGTACACCATATTCCAAATTATTATGCAAGTGACATATCAGTAAGATTTCAGTAGATTTTAGTTTTTCTAAGAAAATGTGTTTGTTGTTTATTTCTCCATGTCTTTTTAGATAACTTGTATCAATCTTAGACAAAATAATTTGCCAGGTCTATGGAAACCCTACTTAGAGGTTGTTCCACATTATTAAGCAAGTCACAGTTCTCATGCAATATGGAGAGGAAGAAAGATCTTTCTGAAGATGAAAAGCATGAAATGGTGCAATGTTGTGCAAAAGGCATGAAAACAACTAATATTGTGTGAAACTGAATGGAGATTATCAAATTATCATAAGATTTGTGAGTGATTTAGAGCACAGCAGAACTCAGATAAAGGCTTATTAATGAAAGTTCCTGTCAAAAAAATTAATTGAATTAAAAGTGCATCTATAAAAAAGCCAGTGTTGAGCAGCAAACAGGTATTTGAAGCTGCTGGTGTCTCTGGAGTCTCAAGAATCTCTCCATGCAGGCTGGCAGTTGTGCGTAAAGATGCATTTCAGCCACTCCAAACCAAAGCTCACAAAGAGAAACATTTACAGTGGGTTTAGAAATACATGAAGACTCATTTTTAAATAGTTTGATACACTGACTAATGCCGTACTACAATGGATGGTCTAAATGGATGGATTTCTGGATGGTTGGTGAATAACTGTTCACCACCACGTTCCAACAAGACTGTGACGTCAGCAAGGAGCTGGCGGGTGATGATTTGTGCTGGAATATTGGGAAGTGAGCTGGAGGGTATTAAAATGACTTTTGCAAGATATGTGGAGTTCATAACTGGCCATTTTCAGCTATGGTATAAAAAGGAGGATAGTGCCTTCTGAAACACAATGCACTATGCACTATCCCATGCTGAAAAAAAAAAAAAAAAAAAAAAACACCACAGCAATAAAACTGTTTGAAAATGTATTTCTAAACCCACTGTAAATGTTTCTCTTTGTTAGGTTTGGTTTGTGGTGTCTAAAATGCATTTTTACGCACAACTGCCAGCCTGCATGGAGAGATTCTTGAGACTCCAGAGACACCAGCAGCTTCAAATACCTGTTTGCTGCTCAACACTGGCTTTTTTTATAGCTGCCCTTTTAATACAATACATTTTTTTGACAGGAACTTTCATTAATAAGCCTTTATCTGACCAAGTTCTGCTGTGCTCTAAATCACTCTCAAATCTTATGATAATTTGATAATCTCCATTCAGTTTTCACACAATATTCATTGTTTTCATGCCTTTTTCACAACATTGCACTATTTCATGCTTTTCATCTTCAGAAAGATCTTTCTTCCTCTCCATATTGCATGAGAACTGTGACTTGCTTAATAATGTGGAACAACCTCTAAGTAGGGTTTCCATAGATCTGGCAAATTATTTTGTCTAAGATTGATACCAGTTATCTAAAAAGACATGGATAAATAAAAAAATAAAAAATTCTTAGAAAAACTAAAATCTGAATGTTTATTCTACTGAAATATTACGATATTACGTTATTATGTCACTTGCATAATAATTTGGAACGCGGTGTAATCAATAAATAGTTCAGGAAACAAATAGATCCTTATAGTACAAGACACAAAGTTTGTCTGGCACACACAGTCAGCTATTAGTTGCCTGCAGCTGGAGCAACCATGCTGACCTCTGAATCATCCTTACAGCAGATGCTGAGGACTACAGGTGAGCTCCAGAACATCAGAGACATGCCACTATGCCATCAACCATAAATATAGCCTCCATGTGTGTGGGTGAACAGAGAGGCAGAAAGAAGGGAAAAACAGGCAAGTTTATAAGCATAAAGTAATTAAGGTATGTGTTTGTGTGCACAATGCTCTTGCACCTCTTTGTGTGTGTGTTTATGGGCTGAGGATGTAGGTGTGTGCAGAGTGCATTTGTGTTTATGTCTATATGCGTGTACGGAGTGAACACTTGCTTGAGTGCAGTGCTGTTTGTGTGTGTAGGTGTGTTGTGTTCATGCTGAACAGCACTAACACATATACAGACACACACACACACACACACAATGTCCCCAGAGGAGAAGGGAAATCGTGGGAGGTCAAGATGCTGATAAAGTGAAGATAAATCTCTCTGGTTTGACGAGCGACAATAAAATTCCGCTCTCAAATGAGAAGTGAGAAACTGACACTCCCTCACATTTTACCAATCGCTCCAGTTTCCCAAAGCCAGACATACTTTAACTATAAACAACCTGATCTTGTTATTTTTAACAATAAGGCTGGTTTAGCCTCACTATCAGAGATCATAATCAGAGATTTAGTGCAGGTATAACTGTGACCCTTGAGGATAAGACAGGTGAGGAGGCAATATTTGCTCACAGTGAATGATGAAGACATTTATACTGCATACTCAGCTGTACTTGCAGAGCTTGCAGCAACCTGCTAAAAGGAATTAGTACTAGCCAAATTAAAGTAATGATACTAAGTGGAGGGATCTAATATCCCTCTAAAAGGGGTTAATTTTGATATAATGAACTGCTGACTGAACATTATTCAGCTACACAGTACACAGCTACTTACCAAATAAATAAATAAATTGGTATGAAATATTGACTTGACTTTAAATTATGTATGAAGTGAGTAAGAAGAAAGAGTTTTGAAAGATATGAAACTGCCATGGCTATGTAACTATGCAAATCGATTCTGATTAATATATAAGGGAATATAAGGAAATGCATTTTTTTTTAATTAATTAATTAATTAAAAATATTAAATAAAAATGACTGATCAAGTGTTCCTGACAGCCATATAATAAGCAAAACACGATGAAAAAGAAAAAAGTGACTAAAACTCCCATCTTAGCACTAGAACCCCAATTGGTAGGAGGATTCTTACCAGGACCTTTCTCCAGAAAAATGACTTTCGACTCAGGGAAGAAGTTGGAGCCCGTGATGACCATTTCCTCTCCTCCACTCACTGGGAAGCTGCTAATACTGGCCTTCTCGACCTGAGGTAACTCCTGTGCTGAGCGCTGGGCTGTTTAATCACAAATACAGATAAGAATTTTACAGAGAGAATACTTTCTTAAATATATATATTTTTTCTATGTGTATAAATAAAACCTACAGCACTCCACTGGAATTGATGCAGCCTGCAGTGAGACCACTTTTCCATTGGGTTGTGGGATGTGAACCCGGAACACCACGCGGACCCGAGTGTTTTTCCGTCCAATATCAGTCTCTCCTTTTCTCAGCTCGATGTCTGAGTTCCTTAACTTCAGGATTCCAGCACAATCAATACTGACAAACACAGCAAAAGAAACACATCAAGAAGGAGTATCCATGACTGTTCCATCATCCAATGGAAGAGATTATTGGCGTTTTCAATTATAAATTGTTATACATGATTTTAAACGTTCTAATTAAAGAATCCTGAAAAAAAAATATGTATCATGGTTTACACAAATTATTAAGCAGCACAGCTGTTTTGAACAATGATAATTGTTAAAAAATGTTTGTTGAGCACCAAATCGGCATATTAGGATGATTTCTGAAGGATCATGTGACACTAAAGACTGGAATAATAATGATAAAAAATTCAACTTTGTAATATAAATTAAAAAATAAAATAAATTAAATTAAAATAAATCAAAATATAAAGTTATTTTAAATTGTAATCTTTTACAATATTACTGTTTTTACTATTTTAGATTAAATAAATGCAGCCTTGTTGAGCATAAGAGCTTTCTTTCAAAAACATTAGAAAACCTTACTGACTGCAAACTTTTGAATGATAGTATATATGACAGTGCTGATATGCGTGTATAGGTTTTGCTGAACTTGTAAAGGAGAAATTTTTGAAAATGTCTTAAATTATTTTTTAATCTAAATCCAATAATGTCAGAAGTGGTAAAGTGTAGTACATATTTCAGTATGAAAACCACAGGTCATCGTGAATATGGCTTCCAGAGTTTGTGTGAATTTCAATACATTGTGAAGATCAAATTTCCCTACAAGGATAATAAAACTTAAAATCACCTACTCCGTGGGGAGCAGCCAACAGTCCCCACAAAAACAGTAACTTTATAACTTTATTAAACAGTAACTTTACAACTTTATTCTGTACTAAATAAAGAAAATTAAAAAAGGCTTTTGTGATGGTTAGGTTTAGGGAAAAACAAAATTAGGGGATAAACAGTATTATTAGGCCAGAATAAAAACAAAAAGAACTCAAATGAAAAATCCCCAACATGATAAAAAAACAAATGTGTGTGTGTGTGTGTGTGTGTGTGTGTGTGTGTGTGTGTGTGTGTGTGTGTGTGTGTGTGCTTTTGTTTATATTACATTGTGGGGACCAAATGTCCCCATGATGTAATATAAACCTGAGTTCACCTACATCGTGGGGACCAGCCAGCGGTCCCCACAATGTAAATGGGTTTATAAATCATATAGAATGAGTTTTTGTGAAAAAGTAAAAGTTTGCACAGTTTCCTGTGAGGGTTAGGTTTAGGGGTAGGGGCAGGGTAGGGGGATAGAATGTACAGTTTGTTCAGTGTAAAATGCATTGAAGTCTATGGAAAGTCCCCACAATTCACAAAAACAAACATGTGTGTGTGTGTGTGTGTGTGTGTGTGTGTGTGTGTGTGTGTGTGTGTGTGTGTGTGTGTGTGTGTGTGTGTGTGTGTGAGAGAGACAGAGCGAGAGAGAATCAAGGTTGATGTCGAAGTGAAGAGCTGCTGGCAGGTACCTGGCAGACATATTGTTTTCAGGAAGGAGAGGAATCTCGAGAACCTTTGTGCTGGCAATGATAATTTCCTGGCTGGCTGTAGCAACAGTTTTTCCTGTGATGCGGTGAACCTGGTAGAAAGCATGCGGCCTCAAATAACGGTCATCCGCTGTCCCGATGAACATCTGCAGATTCACTGGCTTCTCACTGTAGCCAACCAGCTGTTAAAAAAAGTGGAGAGATGATTCATGATCAGTTTTTATCTGCATGGAAATAAATAAAAGGTTAATTGTTTCCAACAGAGGTTTTTAATACAATCATACAAATTATATAATAAATTTAAAGACCACACCTGAAATATACGGTGCATATAATATATCAATAATACCCCACTTATGATTTTTCATCAACTTTTTTGGGTCACAGAGTTTATTTTCTGCAATAATCCAAAAGACAATAGAAAAATCCAAAGGGCTTTTTGCAGAGGGAATCAGGGTGATGGTAACTTCCTGGTTGGCCTGAAAAATATGTCATCCCTGGAGCCTACTATAGCCAAACTCATATATTTCTGACAGGCTGTATTCGTCTAGAAACACTGGACATTCAACCAGGTAAAATCGGCAATATTCTCCATTTGTATCACAATCATTTCCCCCCAATGCATTTCCATCTGAAGGACACTGTATATGTGCAATTACTTCCCAAATCTTCATCCATGCACATTAACATCAGACGTTAGCCCACTTTTTCCAAGAACCCAAAACACTGTAACTACTAATTAAAATCCAGACATGAACATAAAAAAAAAAAAAAAAACGTTTTTGAGCCACGAGCCACAAAAAAAAAACAAAAAAAAAAAAACACCAAAACCATATTGAAGGAAAAAATAAATGAGCGGGTAGAAAGGTGAGAATAGAAAAACAAAACCATGAAACACATTCTACTCTGCTGCTAAAATAGTACAAGCAAGACTAATGGAAATAGGGAAGTGAAACCCCTATTAAAACATGAATAATTAGATTTAACATTATTCTGTGAAGTAAGTTACAGAACAAAAAGCTTTCACAGAGGCATTTTCCTTCCTTGTGCAACACAACAGAGTGTCCGATGCAAACTTCAGTCAGACACAGGGAGCCAGTGAGGCAGCGCAATGCCCCATCCAGCAGTTTGTACACACATATGACCTGCCAATAAGCTTCCCAGACAGGTGAGGAGTTCACAAACAGAAGGGAGCTTTTCTACTGACATGCATGTGTGGGTGGGTGTTACCTAGGTTGAGCACACAGGCTCCTAACAAGCTCTCTACTGTTGAAATGTTATGCTTGGCAAAAACTGACCCAATGCAGTGAAAGAGAGAAACTGGGAATGAGAGCAAAAAAGGAAGGAAGAAAATGAGAGAGAGAGATGACCCACTCACAGGTAACAGAAGGACCAAGCCAACCACAGCAACATAATAATGAGAAAAACATGCTTCACATTTAAACTGTCAGGTCTTGAGAACAGAGCCAGACATGTGTGGATAGGGGAAAAAGAAATAGATGTTGGGAAAAGAGAATCAGGGAACAACGGAAGACTTGGATGGTGGGATTTGGTTCATGTAGTTCCCAGGACAGCTTGGTTTTATTACACTTGGAGACATGCGTAACTAAGAAAATTATTAAACCAAAAGGGTATGCTTTGTTTCAAAATATTTATGGTAACTTTTCACAAGAAGTTTCTCTATGTTAAAATTAATAGTTAACATGAAATAACAATAAAAAAATGAACCTTCTATCATTTATTAAGTAGGACATAATGTACATCCAGCTGGTTGTTATGACAATAAACCCCAACAGGGTGATCAGGACTCGCATCACCCTGAAGGGGTTTATTTTGCGATAACAACAAGCTGGATGTACATTATCCCCCGTATTAAACGCTACTTCGCACATAAGTAATTAATTGGACACAAAATATTGACTTTTGTTGAAATTTTTTATTAGCTTACTAAATGCAAAGCTTCCGCAAAGAAATCAGTTGCTAGCAAGCCGCTTTTATTCAAGCCAACTAACAAGTTCAAACTAGATGAAGGGATAAAGTACAGTCATACCACTTATTACATGGCTTCTAACCACATAAATAATTATGGGGACAAGCGATATGGATTTGAGATGCAACCGTTTTGAAATTTTGCCTATTTATCATCTAATAAACTATTACAGTGTACAAAATCTTCTGGGCAAGAAGTTGAACAGCAACAATATTAGGGCCTGTTGTGTTCACACAGAATGCTTTTTTCAATCTTGCATCTCGTTTATCGGGGAAAAACACCTCAGAATGTTGCAACTGACCAATCTGATTCAAATATTCCAGAGAACCATGTAATAATCTTCTCCTTATAATAATACATTTTGGGTTGTGAGCAGTTGTGGCCTAATGGTTAGAGAGTTGGACTTGTAACCTGAAGGTCGCGGTACCGGCAGAAAATGTAGGTGAGAAGAGTGAATGAAAAGCGCTCTCTTCCACTCTCATTACCCACAACTGAGGTACCCCTGAGGCACCTAACCCCTAACTGCGCCCCGGGCACACACACGGTGTGTGTGTTCAATACTTACTGCTGTGTGTGCACTTGGATGGGTGAAATGTAGAGCACAAACTTCAAATATGGGACACCATACTTGGCTACACTTTATGTCACTTTTAAGGTCAAGTTGTATTAATTAAAATTAACTAATGTATTATGAAAAACTGTAGCGCATATTATATATATATATATATATATTTTTTTTTTATTAACATTAAACCAAATTTTAAAAATCAGTAAAAATTGTTATTCATTGTTACTTCATTATGTTTTTACTCATGCCATGGCAGAGATTCAATTTCTTAAAAAAAAATAAAAAAAAATTAATGGAGCATTACTGGTCACTCTGCTTCACGAAACCTTTGCCTCATCCTTCTATTTAATGCTTTTCCATTGAGCACTCTTGTTTCTGTGAGTGCTGTGAACTCTGTGAGACCTCCAGGCAATGGGGGATTCAGAAGTTGAGGCCATGTTTATGCTGCAAGACCTGAAAAGGTGAAAAGCTCAACTGAAATGAACCATGACCCTGCCAACACCACATACTTGTAGGATTTACTTCAGTGATGAGAGTGAACCACCCCAGGTAACAGCTCCAAACCCATCTGGACAATTCATTTTCATTGTGTGTATGCGCAAAGAAAAACAAAACAAGTCTGTGTTGTGTGTGTGTGTTAGAGAAACTGGCTTCCAAGTTTAAACAAAAGCTATCAGCTATCAGCTAAATTTTAGGGTCGGTCAGTAAATTTTTTTAATGTATTAATTTAATTAATTTTTAAAATACAGTAACAGTAATATTGTGAAAATATTATTACAAAATATAAAATAAGTGTTTTTTATTTTAATATATTTTAAATATAGTGTACCTGCTCTCTAGTCTTGCACAGTGTGCAAGATAGATTTAAATAGTGCATCATCTCAATCAAACTTTTGCAAACTGAAACGTCAAAAGGTGAATTTGAACTATTTTAACTAACTATTTAAACAATGGTGTGATATGATTTAAATCAACATGAAACCACATTCACAACTTATTTTACTTGTAAATTATGGGTTATTTATGAATAGGTAAAACAAAATATTCAATACATATTTAATACTCAATTGGGAGCTGACTGGATCCCAAAGAGTGGACGTTTCATAGCATAATGGAGCCAGTAATTACATTTTGATGAAAGATTATAAAGACAAACATTTCTGTTTGAAATAAAGTACACTCATGAACATCCAGGAACATGTTTTATTAAAGTAAACAGTGTAAATTTTGAGTTCATGTTTCCTTTAAGGTCACCAAAGTCATTCATTTTGATCTGGAATGCTATAAAAAGAAGTATCCAAAACCCCTAATGGTCAGTATGCATTATAATGTAAAATCACTTTACAAGATGATGCATCAGTCCATGAACATTTATGACTTTTGGAAATTCCATGAACATGTTGCAGCCTCAGCAAAGTTTCAGAGCGCTGCTTCAGTTTCAAGACATTTAGAGCAGCTACAAGGCGCCACATTCTCAAGGAGTTTCTGAATGCCTGCGGCTCAGCCTCTGTTGCTGACTTCAGCACGACCCCTGCACTCTTTCTTTCTCTTTTCCTCTTTGTTCAGTAATTGTTCCCTCCATTAAGGCAAAAAAATCACAGCTGATCTCCTTTTATATTTATCTGCAGAGTGTTTAAATGTGTTTAAACACAACTGTTTAAAAGTTTGAGGTCAATAAGATTTTTTTTAAATGTTTTTTAAAGAAGTATCTTATGCTCACAGGGTGCATTTATTTGATCAAATATACTGTTAAAAGTAATATTGTGAAATATTATGACAATTTAAAATAACTGTTTTCTGTTTTTGTTTTATTATTCATGTGATGATAAAGCTGAATTTTCAGCATCATTACTCCAGTCTTCAGTGTCACATGATCCTTCAGAAATCATTCTATGCTGATTTGATGCTCAGGTTGCATTTCTCATCAATGTTGAAAATAGGGGTGTATCAACCGCCGATTTTTATCGGCCGATTTTTGCTCAATTTACAACCATTGGCATATCGGCTATAGCTGGAAAAAAGGCCGATATAACAAACCGATGGTTTATTAATTAACTGCGTGAAGGAACTGAGCTGTACAATGTCTGTTGCGTAATCTTGGAGCTGTTGATGAATTGCAGTTTAAGTCACTTCTGTATTGCCTTCAAGAGAAACTGGGGGAGGTTGCCACTTGATTTAGACTCATAAATATTAAATAATATTAATATTAAAAAATATTAAAATGTATACACTGTAAACGATTTCCGTTGTTTTCACAGTATTATACTGTGTTCTCAACAGTTCCCTACTGTAGAATCTGAGTACAGCATATTACTGTAGATTTTGTCGTTTTCACAGCTTGTTACTGTATTCTTAACAGTTTCCAACTGTATAAGCTGTGTACATTATGTTACTGTAGATTTTCAATGCATTCTGGGAAAATATTAGCCTACTGTATATCTAAATACAGTAGGCTACTAAATGACCGCGAAAAACAACCACACACCTCCTCACGCATGACAGACTCATCATGAAGATGAAAGCCTACAACAGTATGGTAGGTTAACTTTTCTCTTTTTTTCACTTTATGTATTATTCTGATGTTATTTCCACGATATAAAGCTACGTTTTAGTTAATACATTTCCATAAAAATACATGAGTAAGTGTTCATTTTCTGGCATTTTCCTGCAGCCTGGTGAAGATTAAAGTCCGAGGATGGAGTAGCCTACATGAAATTGGTAGGTGGGTATACTTTAAAACACATGTAATTGTCTTATCTGTTTTAAACAAATGTTATTTGCAAAGTATAAATACGTTTGAGTTAATAAATATATGTATGAACATTGGACCGGGTGAGCATTAACTAGAATTGGTAGGTCAGTTTTAAAACGCATGTAATCGCCTTTTTTGTTTTGTACCAATATTGTTTTGCAAGGTATAAATATGTTTTAGTTTATAAATATCCGTAAGAACATCGAAGCGGGTGCTCATTTCCCTGTTAAGCCGCACTAAGTAACTCTTTCCTCCCGCAGCGGCGCTGGCAGAGACCGGCTGAACTAACGTGAGACAAGCAGGAAGAGTCGTTGTGAAGACGAAAAGCATTTGTGAAAATGGTAGGTCAACTTTAAAACGCATGTAATCACTTTTTTTTTGTTTTGTACCAATGTTGTTTGCAACTTCAAGGTATAAATACTTTTGGTGCTGGCGCTCATTTCCCAGTTAAGCCGTGCTGACAGCATTTTTTTCGTGCAGCGACGCTGGCAGACGGGCTGAACCATCGTGAGATGGGGGGGAAGAGTCGTCGCAATAAAGAAGACCATTTCTTTATGGCATGTGGTTTTATGTATGTAAGATGATATGTATTCACTGGTTATTGTTGTATACTGCTACTAATTAAGTACTTTAACTCTTCAAACTTTATTTTTATATTTCCAACATTTATTTTCCACTGGCACAATGTGTTATTGTGATTTTAATGGTATGAATTTAATTGTATTTTGTTAATTGATTAAATTAATAAGCTGGTAAATTTCTGTATTGAAGTTCAGAAATGTAAAAGATGAAACCTAAATAAAGTTGATCTGAAGCAATAATGTGTGTTATTGAATATATAACAGTTAACTTAAAATAAATAAAAATTTAAAAATTTAAATAAAGTACAGCATAATGATGTACTTTATTTTACAGTATGATTAAAACTACTGTAGTTATTTTTGCGGTAATTTTACTGTGGTATTAAATACAGCAACTACTGGATAATTGTTGCCAGTAAGTTACTGTTAATTTGACAATAAACATTTTAGAGTGTACAAAAACAAATTAGAAGATTAATCATAAAGTCTGTTACAATAAAGAAGGATTAATATGTATTTAATGTATACAGTGAAGAATATGCATTGTTATTTTACATTTCTGTACCTGAAAACTATTAAACCTACCTAAAAAGCACTGTTTATTTAAATATATCCTTGTTCTGTTGTATTTATGTAGGCCTGCTAAATGTTAAATGGATCCAATCCATGTTCATTAGAAATTATTTGATGATGCAGCAGCAATAAACCAGCTAGTATAATTTAAGGCAGGTGTTTTTGAACTTTGCGATTTAAAACATGATACTACAAAATACTATCTATTTTGATGACAAAATTTCAAATAAGAAAGGAAGTGACAAATATTGGTATCAGCCAATAATTGTTTGTTAAAATCGGTATCATATCAGCCCCAAAAATCCTATCGGTGCATCCCTACTTGAAAACAGTTGTGCTGCTTAATATTTTTGTGGAAACCTAATTGTTTTCTACTTTCCGAAGGTAGGATACACGTGTTAAGAGTTTTGTGGATCACCTGTGATTCATTCTTTAAGGAACAGGAAGTCATTTCTGTTTTGTACAACAACACTTCGTGAAGTGACTACATCCATGCTCTATTCCCACTTCCTTTAATCCTGAAGAAAAGCTTAGAGAGGTGGCCACGTGCTGTGAGGGGGGAAAAAAAGAAAAAGAAAAAAAGGGAAAGAGACAACAGAATCAAACAAGCTTAAAAAACAGGAGTCTTGAATGATGTGGCATCTCTCCAAGCTACAGGAAACATCCTCTCATTCATCCTCTCATCATCGACAGGCCTGAAGAAATCCACAGTGTGTGTCTGAGTGAGATTTCACAAGAAGACTGTTCCTGCACTACTGTAACCTCCCTTCTCTGACACTGGTTATATTAAACTGCTGACATTAAGAAAAGTCACATGTCCCATAGCTGGAATAAAGCTATCAGGGGCAAAAATAACCTCCCTGGGTTGCCTTTCATATTGAGGACTAAATAAAGTCTCATTCCGACTGTTTCTCAGTGCATTGCCAGGCTGAAACACAGAATCAGGTGGTCTTAAACACAGCAGGAAGACAGTCTAGCGTACAACAAAAGCACGTGCAGAACTGTTTTGGTGTAGCACGTTTTGCGCTGTCGTACTTAGGCTGCATGTTTCATCGTGCCTTAACTCCCTTTACACACCCTCTACACCTTGAGTTTCCCTTAAAGCTTCATGTCTCCTTCCCCTATTCCTCTTCAATCTCTATCTCCACTCCTCCTCCTTTCTCCATCTCTCCATCTATCTCTCTCCTTCCTACCCGCTGCTGGCAAGTTGTTTCCCCGTGTTGCTCTGTGGTTGCTATGGTGAGGGCCAGCCGGTGCGTGTGTGTGCATGCACAAGTATGATTGAGTATGTGTGTGGGTAAACCCGAGCCTGAGGGGGTGGGGAGAAGACTCAAGGTCACACACACACACACACACACACACACACACACACACACACACACACACACACACACACACACACACACACACACACACACACACACACACACACACACACACACACACACACACACACACACACACACACACACACACACACACACACACACACACACAAACACACACAGACAGGACCTCTTGCCCTGAACCGTCGACTAGTGCTGACATGCTCTCTATACTTACTGGACACAGTAAGAGGACTGTTCACCAATGCAGTGTTTACACAACATATGCCTATGTGTGTGTATGTGTATGTGTATGTGTATGTGTGTGTGTGTGTGTGTGTGTGTGTGTGTGTGTGTGTGTGAGAGTGTGGGTGTGTAAGAGAGAGAGAGAAAAAGAGAGAAAGAAGGGATAAACAGAGGTGTACACATGGAGAGTGCGCAGACCTAGGAGGCTAGGTAACCTGTTGTTTAAATAATGTCAATGTGTAAAAGGCTGCACTAAGACTTCCACACAAACACATCAAGATATAAACATTCGTACAGAGCGAGTACAGCATTTACCATGGTGTGTACCTCTCTCACCCCCTCCGTTCTCTGTGCTGTGTCCTACTCTTCAATCCACATCAGATACAGCCTCAGGCTACTGTACAACAAAAGCACTGCACTCATGAGGGTATACAGACAACAGTGTTGCTCCCCAGGAAAAAAAAAAAAAAAAAAATTAACAAAGTACACAAACGTCTCTGGTCGACACAGAAAATGACCCAGCTTGAGGTCTGAGGGTCACCAAGGTCAGCCATTTTGTTTTTCATACTAAGCCATGTTGCACAAAACAATAAAGCTAATATCTTTGGGAAAAGATCAATTAAAAGACTATTCAGGATTAAACTCTAAATTGTTTTACCACAAATAATGATTTTGATTCGTATCTCAGATTGTAAAAACAAAGTAATAAATGTAAATGTAAACCACTTATAATGGAAGTCTATATGGTGATTGTAGAGCAGTGGAATAAATTTGTGTACAATTTTCACACAGGATTTTGGTCTGCTGAAACTGCTGGAAATAATATTTATTTTTTTAATTAACTAAAAAGTGTTCCTGTAGCTCAAACAGTAGACTATGGTGCTTGCATGGGTTTGATTCCTAGACAATGCATGAATCATTGAAACCTATACCCTGAATGCAATGCAAGTCGCTTTGCAAATGCATAATTTAAATGTTATGTTTTATTAAAAAAAAAAAAAAAAGGTACACAGATGTTTTTTTTTTTTTTTTAAATAAACGAATCACAGCAAAAGTATATCATTTTCTTAAATAATTTCTTAAAAAAAAAGAAATAAAAAAAATCCCCCCGCCACCCCCCCACCAAAAAAACGCTTTGCATGATTTTTGCACAATAAAACCAAAAGCAAACTATTTTTATGGAGCGAAACTTCATCTACAGGAATTACATTGGTAGCCTATAACCAGAAAGGAGAAAAGTCCCCGGCTTGATCATCCCTACAGGCTTGTAAAGGCAAAGTTGGAGCCTCTCCAGCCTGTCAGGCATGATAATTTTCTACAGTGGGCATGTTCAGAATGGTATTCCTGACTCAAAAGTATCATTTATACAAGTGCTTAACAAAAACATAGGCTTTGCATTTCTGCTTTTAACCTCTCCAGTACAATTGCCATTAGACGACTTCTCTGTTGTAATTGACAACCTGGCAACAGATGCTCTCAGTAGAGTTAGCCCAGAATATTCCTTTGCCATCCTACTTCTAAAAACACAGGGTTATTTATTTTTCATAAAGCTGATTTCCATCATGTGTGTTGATTCCACTGAGCCTTTTTATCTACATAAAAGCTTTGGGTGAAAGGTACAAGTGACTTTCTCTGAGAATAAAACACATGAACAGATCCTACGGCAAATGTAAACTCTGCTGTCCTTTGTGTGCGTCTTTGTGTTTAACCAGTTCAATTGTGATCTTTCACTCACACACACTTACATTTAGGAAAGTCTATGCCAGATGGGCTCACAACTTCTATGTCTCCTAGCAACAGGTGTGCTGATTTTGGTTAACATCGAACCCAATGAAATGAGAGTGAGGTTTGTAGGGCATTACACAGCATTCCTCGTAGATCTCTGAACTGTGAATTAGCCCAGTCCAAACACTACCAGTAAACACTGTCACTTTGTTTTGCTGGTGTTTGTCTGGCTACTGTATGCTGCAATCCGCAGCCTTCTGTTATGGCAGCTTGACTTACACACAACTGATAGAAACACTCACACACGTTTCTTGATTTCACCACAAATCATGTCTCTGATCTCTCACACAATAACTGGAGTAGTTAAGCATGTGTTTTGGTTGTAACATTAGACTGCTCTTGCCCCTGTAAAGCAAATTTCATGACCTGTGTAAGGGGTCTAGCATCCACATAACTGGGCCAGTCGTTACTCTACACATAAACATTGCACCTCTATGACAAATGCACAAATGGGACGGATTCTGCTGCTTCATGATGAAGCATTGTACAGGTTTACATGGGACTGAGCACAACTACTGAATGGCTATAGGTAGGGCTGCAAGAACTATTTAGGGCTGCCCTCGACTAAATATTTTTCAAGTTGACTACTAGTCATTCATTTAAGCGATTAGTCGACTAATCCCACATGTATATTAATAAGCCATAAATTATAATAATGACCGGTAAAAGTAATAATTATGAATGTGTCATGAAAAAACAGCAAGGAGACTGCCTAAACATTTTAATAATTTATTGATAATATTTTCTGTTTTCGGCTGCAGAGATGAAGTCGACGATGCTGACTCATACATCTCTACTTCTCATGTCTAAGAGGCAAGTATACACTGAAGGTGTGATGATTATCGGGATGATTATTGCACATGCTTATCGCCGACGTTTAATCAATGGGCGCCAATGTGAGTGTGCACACCGACGCGCAAAACGGCAGATGTAAAAGTGTAATTAAAAAAACAAAAAAAAACGCATCGGGTTCATTTTTTTTTTTTGGTTTGACGCACCATGTTAAAGACTGGTCATCCAATGAGATTGTTCACATACCTGGAATTTGTTCACATGCCTGGAGCTGCTGAAGTTACAGTAAAACACGACTTGGTGGCGCTCAAGCTCAAAACGGCGAGCACACATTGATAAGAAAACGACGACGAAGAAGACCCCTACAAGCTATGCGTGCTCTGCCAGTTTTTGCCCACACCAATAGATGTGTATTATATGCCATTTTATTTCTGAATTTTTATTGTTTTTTACATTCAAGAAATATTGTTGAGAATGTCATTTCATAAATATGTTTATTTGCACTACCGTTCACTTGCACTACTGTCATTGTGACTTATTTGCACTACCGTTTCTGACTACCATCTCCTCATGTCATGTATATGCCATATATGCCATTTTATATTTGTATTTTTATTGTTTTGTTTACATTCAAGAAATATTTAGAATATCTAATTCATAAATGTTTATTTGCACTACCGTTCACTTGCAATAAGCACAAGCGCCATACTGTCGGAGTGAATTTGTACGTTCAGTTGGTGCATCGCCAGTGAAAATCGCTTAGGTACGAACACAAAGATGTGTCGAAAAACATCTCGAAAAATGCTGGTGATAAGTGCGTGCAATAATAGGCCCGGTGTGCACGAGGCTTGATTTGTGAGCACCTGTTTGATTGTGTTTTCTTGTTATTGTGAGTTTACACAAACAAAAGTTTACCAATTCGAATTATGTATTTACTCTTAGCCATATTTGAGATCGATGGATGATAGGTGAACATTTGGATTTCCTGTCGGACATACTTTAATTACCACAAGGACCCGATGTTAACGATCTATCCCTTGTGGATTGCGTGACTTCACCACAAGGTTTTTTGTTTATGTTTTTCTTCTGCGACTAACCGACTAATAAAATTTTTGGTCAACTAAGCCTCTTCTAGTTGACTAACAATTAGTTGAATATTAAGGGGCAGCCCTACAACTAATCGATAAAATTAATTATAATCCATAATACAAAATAATCAACAATGAATCCATTTATCAATTAGTCACGCCTGCACACTGGGCAAGGAAACCATCTGCCAGTCACGTCACTTTACAGTAGATGTTTAGTAGAATAACACATTTCTATGGACAAAACGCATGTCTTTCCTTTTGCCAAATAGGTAGGAACTAGGTAGGAAAACTGGGCATTCTGACGTCCAAGGCCACGCTCACCATGGATACGCTTTAGTAGGAAAAACTTCTTAGCAAACTTTTAGTCATAGTGGTGTCTATACTTGTATTGTTCCCAGGTGCATGAAGTCAAAGAGTAAACGTAAACAAGTAAAAATTAGTTACTTTCATTTTCCTTAGTGCATAACTTACATTTTACATTTGACAATAAGCGAGTCTCCGTTAAATTGCACAGACTTCAATGTCCAAGCATGTATGCGTGTCAAACAGACAAGGTGCAGTAGAACAGGAGTGCTATAATTCTGACTAATATATACATTTAAAAATTTTTTAAAAATTGTGAAAAAATTAAGTTTAGGTTTATTATTGTAATACAATTAATTACTATGTTCAGATGAGTGATGTGTGTGTTCCTCATACCTTGTACAAGTTAACCTATTGTGCTTTTGTTTTTGTTTATTATTATTATTATTTTTAATTTAGTCATTTTAACTTCTGCTTTAAATGGACAGTTCACCCAAAAAGGAAAATTCTGTCATCAATTACTCAACCTTATTTTGTTCCAAACCTGTATGAGTTTCTTTCAGACAGTGGACCGTAGCCATTGACTTCCATAGTCAATAGCTACTGTCAACTGTCTGGATAGCAACACTATTCAAAATATCTTCTTTTTAGTGCAGAGAAGAAAGAAACTCAGTTTTGAAACAACATAAGTAAATTATGACAGAATTTTCATTTTTGGTTGAACTAACCATTTAAAATGGTATGTATTCATATGTTTTGTGGTTTAGAATGTAATGTTTTTATTTTAACCCTTTTTTGCACATCAGAGCTGCGTTTCGGGCCAGTAGCCCGAGATATATCCAGCTGCAGACCAGCAGCGCCAGACCCGAATTGCGCTACCACGCAATGTTCTTTTATCAAATATGGGCTGTTTTCACAAGGTTTGCTCGGATTGATATCTACAGTATTTAACAACAATACGTTTAAATAAAGTCACTTTTCTGTTCAGATTAAAATAATTGTTATTTGCAGCCCTAGCTGAAGGTGAAGTATCCAATCAGATCATCCACACAAACACTATTATACAAGTATTATTATAGTATTTATAAATATTTTGAATTTGCTTTTTTCATATACAGTATATTTGGCTTTCTTTTTTCAATTTTTTGGTAATTTTGTTGTGCTTTTGTCATTTTATCAGTTTTTGTTATTTCTATTTACCATTAAATTATTTTTATTTCAGTTTTAGTAATTTTCAGTTATATTTGCCAAGGCAACATTTCTAAGTTCTTCATCTAACATTTATATTTTATTTTATTTTATTTCAGCTTTTAAAATTCCAATTCCGTTTGATGTTTACATGGTTTCTGTGTTAAAAGGCATATGGAACAGCATTAATAACTACAATTTTGGAATAAGTATATTTTATGTAACTCTTATTAGCTACTAGTGGCTGTTTGTTCGCCTATGAGTAATAGCCATCTTCTTTTTGGTCCATTAGTCAACAAATGCTTGGTAAACACAACAAGTGTAATGAAGGTCACAGGCATGGAGTTGCTCTTTTAATTTAACCATTTAACAGTTCATTCATAGATAATCATTTCAAGTTAATTTCAAATCACTTCCATTCACACACTATTTCATCTCATATTTCTTTATGGTTTGATTTAATTCTGTAATAACTATTTTCTCATTCAAATTTTTTTGAGGTAGTCCCTTTTTTGCCTTCTCTTTCAAATTCCCTGATGCATACATAAAAACACACAAACAAACAGAGTCTGTTGTTAGTTTACAACTGGCATACAGGTGTATGGGTCTGTTCTCCTGGCTAATTGGCAGCGTAAGTGCTGCTGACGGCAATATGGCTCAGTGAGTCTGTTCACCATCTCTAAGATCCAGTCACCGCAGAGAAGCTCACTCCCAGGACAGATGGAGTCTGCGGTGTCACCTGCTAACGTCACAACAACAGATACTCCACAGTAGCAGCCTAAGACTCCAGCAGCGCATGCCCCAGAAAGCATCATGGGAAACATTATTGTAAACAGCTGCTCGCTGAAAGGTCTGCAGGTATGGGAGATTTTCCATGTGCAGATTTCCCCAAATGGAACCAGAGGGTTTCAAAACCACAATCAAACAGCATATAAAGAGTCAAAATTAACACAAAACAAAAGACAAGTGTGAAAATTCAATGTTAACACTTTATAGAAAGTATAGTTAATGCATTAAGTATCATGAACTAACAATTTTTTAATACAGTGTTTATAATTCAAGGTTAATGTTTATTCATACATATACAATTGCTCACTTATAATTAATATATAATTAATTAACATTTAACATACAATTATAATTATATAACATATAATTAATATAGTATATCTGTTCAGTATATTATTACCCATACTAACTTTATACGATAAGACTCATATCGGTGTTTATGAACTAACCTTGTAAAAATATGATCAAAAAACCTGAAAAAACAAAAACACATATTTACCCAGGTTTTCTAGCACAGTTTTTCCCTGTGGGTGTACCAGTATGTGTCTACCACCGAACAGACTTCATTAATGTGAGGTAATTATGCACCCTCAGTCATAGTGTGAGGGGAAGAGGGGCTATGATGTTAAAAAGTTAGTCATTAATACTCTGAAATAGTAAGGAAGGCACGCTCACTCGCACAACACTCATCCTCATGTGCATACAGGTGGTTGATGTTTAAGCACAAAAGGCTGGGAAATAAATCTCAGCAAACAAGACATAAAAATCAGTTTTGCAAACGACAACTGAACTTTGTATTTTAACTAATTCGTTACATTTTTACAGGCTCAATCATGAAAGCACATTTCTTCTCTACAAATGCAGAAGGAATATATATTTTCTGAAGGAAACATCTGCATACTAATTGTCATTAGTCTATTATTAAATAATAAATAATTACCAACTTAAGGGTTTTTTTTTTTTTTTTACAGACAATAATAATAATAATAATGATTTATATAAAATAAATAATTAAATCAAATTATCATAAAAAGATTATTTATTTAATTCCATTTATAATGCAATCAATGACCTAACTGATATCAGCAAGCATCCAATATATGACGGCATTCAATTTAATGGCAAAAAATGTAAAAGGTATTTTTCTATGAAGAGTGTCACACATTATGGCCTTCACTACAATAATACCATCTTATATTAAAAAAGACATGGCAAAACTCAGAGGCATCAAGCACTGTATGCATTTCTGAAGGGGCACCCATGAGGGGTGGAGGGGGCATGGTCAGTGATCGCCTCGCATTTTTATGTATAATTATTTCCATGGTGACACATCATGCTTGTCATTTGACACTGCAGCCACAATAGTGCTGTATGACTGATGTATTGGTTTTATTTCATTTGCTTTTTTGTTTGAAACATTCCCAAACATGTTAACTATATCATGAAATATCTGATATTCTGATTCTCAAATACGGGTAAGTACATGTATTTTGTTGTTTAAACACCTATATGTTAGTTTATTTAAGGGCGAAGGGTGCTGCTGCAATTCAGAATCAGAGTTGCCGGAATAACAACATAAAAATCCATCCATTCTCCTAAAAGACATGAAAGTGGCCAGTGAACTGGCAAAAGAATAAAGGGTAACACTTTACAATAAGGTTCATTAGTTAACCTTAGTTAACTACATTAGTTAACATGAACTAATTAATGTTAATTTCAACATTTAATACATTATTAAAATCTTGTTAACATTAGTTAATGCACTGTGAACTAACATGAACAAACAATGAACAACTATATTTTCATTAACTAACGTAAACAAAGATTAGTAAATACAGAAACAAATGTATTAACATTATTAACAAATAACTTTATAATTACATACACAGTGTGTATCTGATATCAATAAAACACAGTGTCAAATTACTCCTGAAAGGATAAGACATCAGTGTGTATTTTACAAAATATAGTATTTTTGCTAGTACTGTGTATTTAAATATCAGAAACATAAATTAAACATTATATAATATGGTTAAAAACAATGAAGAGTTGTGATCTATGGTTAAGTGAGCGTGTCCATCTCTGGTCAAAGACTTTATATACTTTTGAAAGGGACTTTACTCCGGCTCAGTACAAGTCGAAGCGAGAACACAGATTTGAATTTAGCGGTTGATTACATGCTGCACTGAACATTGTAATTACACCTGTTGGATTGTATCGAACGTAAAAAAAATTTTTTTGGAAGCTACCTTCAAAATAAATTTTGCTCAAAAATCGGAGGGGGCACGTGAAACTATGCATTACCCATTTCTCTGACAAAATGAATTAAACCCTGTGAATTATGCATGGACTTTTGAGTTTTTAAAAACTCACTGGTCACTTCATAAGGTACATTTTGCTAGTATCAGGTTGGACCCCCCTTTTTATTTTGATCCATACTGACACAATAGCATCACGCAGTTGCTGCAGATTTGTTGGCTGCACATCCATGATGTGAATCTCCCATTCCTGCACATCCCAAAGGTGCTCTAGTGGATTAAGAGCTGGTGACTGTGGTGGCCATTTGAGTTTAGTGAACTCATTGTCAAATCCCAAAATCCCAGAAGATCCGCAGTTTCTGAAATACTCAGACCAGCCCATCTGATACTAACCATTCCACACTCAAAGTCATTTAAATCACCTTTCTTCCCAATTCTGATGCTCAGTTTGAACTTCAGCAGATAAATCTTGACCATGTCTACATGCCTAAATTAACTGAGTTGCTGCCATTTAACTGGCTGGTCAGATATTTGTATTAATAAGCAGTTGAACAGGTGTATATATTAAAGTGGCCAGTAAGTGTATTAAATAATAATAAGGCTTAAATGTTCAGCCGTTGTCAGAAATGTTTGAGCACTGATTGAATTTCATGTATACTCAATTTACAAATAATCACGAAACAAGGCAATTTACTACTTCAAAGTGTTTTTTTAAATATATTTTACCAATTCATTATTCACTACTATCTTCAGTATGAAACCCTGGACACAAATGCCATATCAACAACCCATACACAAACTGACAACATGCTACACCAAAGAGATAGGAAATCCCTAAATATTTTGTGATTTGATTTTGCATTTGACATCTACAAATTTCACGAGGTACAGTCTGGAAAAAGTACAAAGAACTCAAACTAACTAAGAAGAACTGGAACAAAGGGCATTGTAAAAGGCAGCCCTGCAGTATAAAAGAGATGAGATGTCTGATAATGAAAGATGATCATGCAGGTAACCTAACGAAGGTCATAAACAAGGAATGACCAATTAATGGCCCCCAAGACACAAGACTGAGGTGTGATGTGGCAGAAATGCAGGTCTGTAATTGTGGTTGTTTAATGGACCATTCAAAGCCAGAGGTTATGATTCAGGGGAAAGGCCTTCTTCTCTTCCACACATGTTCAATGATCTTGGTTCCTGAGCTGTATGTGTGCTTCATTAAGGCTACCACAAAAGAGGCCACTGCCTCCAAGACCATAAAATATTTACCAACAAGCTCTCTCTCAGTCTCCCTATGAGAGGTAGACTCAAGAGAGTGCCAGGTAAGCTTACCTATCTGATCAGGAGTACCACATGATACAGCAGGATACTAATTTGGCTTCATTTTACATAAATGATGCCATCACCTCTGAAGCACGCTCCCATGGGTAAGCCGCTAGTACAAGTAGCACAGATGCAGTTGGTATGAAATAAAGTCTCTAATCAGACTGCTATACTGTTTGTTTGGATCTAACTGACACCAAAACAGTCACGCACTAGCTGTTACCCAGTAAAATGAATTTTATGACCAGTAATGAGGTTACTAGGCCACACAGCAGACGCTTTCTGTGTGGTCCCGCTTCTCAAGTTCTGCTTCCTGTGAGGGAACGGATGGCATCATACTCTGTTCCCAATTTTGTGGCCAAAAACAATCAAAACCACAAGGCTTCGTATGACAATCCAAAAACAAGTTTAACCTCTGGTGGCAATCAACAAACAAATGTATTCGACCAGGAAAGATAGCCAGGGAAAATGGCATCATCACTGTTGTGGAGACTCACCTTGACGATAGGGTGTCCCCCAGACGTGGCTTTGACAGCCCCTCGGCTGCCTTCGGTCTCGTAATGAGCTCTGTGATGAGCTTTGGGGTGAACCTCAATCTTTAGTTCATACTGCCCATACTGATTTGGCAACGGCCAGTCCAGGGGAGGCAGAGATGATGCCCTGTACACAGACCAAGAGCAACATAAACAGAGCAGTTACACAATGCATAGTGATGAATCGTAGATTGATTATAAAAATTAAAACATACAAAACAAGATCACTCATTGAGCAGTTAAGCAACAGTTCAGGATACATCGATTTCATGTTATTTTGTTTGTCACAACCACAGAAATTCAACAAATCTTATTTTTTCAGTGTTGTTGCTGGTGCCGGAAATGGCACTCCCCACGAAAAAAACGCTATGCATGAAAGACATCTAAATAAATTTGACAATGAAATCGTACAGCTGTGGTATGTGTGTGCCACAAAATCCTTCGATAGGCTCGTCCACTGAGTTATAGGACAAATTAGAAAGCTCAAAGAAAAAAAAACTAAAAAGGTGTATGATCTTTTGAACTGTGAATTGGATATAAAAATATGGTTTTAAAAAGAAAAACAAGACTTGTGATCAAAGATCATGATGCGACATGCTTTTGTAAGGGCAGGTTAAATGCTAACATAGTTAGTAACACAGTGCTGTTAATAAAAATAAATAAATATATTTCCTCCCCCCTTATGTCGTTCCAAACACAGAAGAAGACCATTTTAGTAACCAAACCATTTTAGTTACTATTGACTTCTATTTTATGTACAAAAATAAAAAAAAAACAAAAAAACAAGACATTTCTAAAAATATCTTCTTTAATGTTCCTCAAAAGGAAAAAAGTAATGACAGCAAACAAATGATGACCGAATTTCATTTTTGGGTGAACTATCTTTTTAAGGATATGCAAAACTATGTATTTTCTAAATCAACTTGTGAAATATAAGTTATGAATAACTTAAAGGCAGGTTAATGATCTGAATTTTTAAACAGATTTTTTGTTTTCACAGATTTTTATCTTAGTCTAGTTCTCTACCATATCCTCTCTCTTTCCCGATCATTTCTCTCCTGTAATGTGACATGTACATGCCCGCTGTCATGGTAACACGAGATAGATCGTCAGGGGAAACGTGAGAAGGCTGTGTGTGACGGTAGTGGCCTAACTATAGTGGCCTAGTGGCCTGTGGACACCCATCAGCTTTACTTGGTGAAAATGTACACTTGCCTTATACATGCACAAGTGCGGTACACAAAAAAAAAAATAAATAAATAAATGAACAAGGAAAAATATTGAATTTTTATCATTTGTATACACCAATATGTCAATAAACAGGGATATTAACTTACACATTTAAACATTAAACAATATGTTAATATATAAAATATATATAAATTCCACATAGATACTTTCATCGATATAGATAAGAATCACTGAAATGGAATTTTGAATTGATTAATACTGCAGAAACAAACAGAATGATTTATGTTTCATGAGGATTTGTCAATTGCAAAAACTGGAATTGGTAAATTTGAAGTTTAAATCAAAGACACTGTTCAAACATGTCTTTAAACTCTTCTGCACAACTACCATTCAAAATTTTGGGGTCAGTAAGTTCTTTTGTTTCTGTTTTGGTTTGTCTGTTTTTTTAATAAAAATAATACTTTTATTCAACAAATATGCATTAAATTTATCAAAAGTGACAGTAAAGACATTTATAAAGTTACCAAAATATATTTCAAATAAACGCTTTTCTTTCAAACTTTGTTCATTAAAGAATTCTGAAAAATGTCACCATTTATACAAAAATATTAAGTAGCACAAATGTTTTCAACATTCACAATAACACAAACATTTCTTAAGCACCAATTCAGCAATTTTGAATGATTTCTAAAGGATCATCTGGCACTGAAGACTGGAGTAATGATGCTGAACATTCAGCTTTGCCACCACAGAAATAAAACTACATTTTAACATGTATTAAAAAAAAAAAGTTATTTGTAACAATATTTCACATTATTACTTTTTACTATAATTTTGTTAAAATAAATGCAGACTTGGTGAGCATAAGAGACTTCTGTGAAAAACATTAAAAAAATCCTACCAACCCCAAACATTTGAAAAACTAAAGTTAAAACATAATGGGTCTCATTCACTAATCTGCGTACAATTGTTTTCATGAACAACTCATGATTCATCAATAATTTTCATTCTAAAATTTATTCTAATTTCCTGGGTGGCGTTTTAAAATTAAATTTTATGCAAACATATTTCATCATTATGTATATATACATACACACACAGAAACACTGTACATATATATTATATATATATATATATATATATATATATATATATATATATATATATATATATATATATATATATATATACACACACAATAAAGTATAAGAAAATTTGCATTATAGCTTGAGCTGCGAGTTTCCTATGCATCAAGATGCAGATTTGCCTATGTACAGTTGGCTAATCAGAAGTCTGCAATCTGTATTAAAGATGTTTCTTGTGTTTTGATACTCTCGATGGAATTGATAGAGTGTCTTTAGAGAGAGTCATGTTTGCTGAGAACAGTGAAAGGAAAAAGTGTGTGGAAAGCTCTTATAACGGACATGGTATGGGCATTTTTATGCAAATTACTAACCTCTGCCACACGGTCGCTTATTTAGAATACTCCAAAATCATTAACGTTTGAACGAGGTTAAAAACAAATGCATGTGCATATATTCCATATAGGAGGAAATTTTTCATGAGAAGTTCTGCTGTGCGATAAATATGAATAATTCACGCAATTATTAGTGAATGAGACCCATTCTCTATTTGATACATTGGCCAGTCCTAAGAGCAGGCAGGTGTGTGTCTTCATCTGAAAGTGCGTTATGCTTAGCTGACTGTCCTAAACTAGACCCACTAGAGACTAAATCTCAACGCTGTGCCAACTTCATCAACCCTGCCATTGCACTCCCATCTGTTAAACCAGTCAAGCTTCTAGATCTTTCTATTGCTGCTGATTGATAGAGCAGTCAGCACACACACACACACACACACGATGGCAGACAGCAGAGCTGTGAGCTCATATAACATGGATCAGGTATCATGTCTCTATTGTATGAAGGTACGGCCATAAAGATGTTAGTCAACATTGCACCTACATGTTGCTTTACTGAACATTTCATGACATATTTGTGAGAAAGAGTGAGAGCAGGTTGTATGATTGAGTTCTTTTTTATATGTTGCTGAATGTGGAACCAAGTGTGTTTACTATACATTGTGGATTATTAATGAAGGGGCCCGACTGAGTTAAAAAGTGTGTGGTGTTGGTGCAGTCAATAACAGAACGACTGTGGGCAGGGACACGTTTGTGACCCACAGCCACACGCTCTCTTTACTGATTTATGGTGACAGAGGCCAGGGCACACACATAGCCGTCTTCATCTAACTAGCACACACATACACAAAACCATTATCTGATGCTCTGATATGGATAGTGGACACACTTTTAACTCTTTGTGCTCATTGGCTCACTCAACTACCTCATGCTACTCTAAATGTATAAATCCATAAGATCTTGCCTTCATGCTGTGGAAATACAAACCGGAAGACAGAACACAGACTTGGGTTACACAACGAGCGCAGCACTGAAAAGGGGCGGGGCTAAAAAAAAAAGCTCTATAGGTTTGAAATGACATGAGGGTGAGTACATGAATTTGTATTTTTGGGTGAATTATACCGTATAAATACAGATCAAACTAATTATATCGTTTACATTAATGATACATATTATCGCATTTATATATTGTGATATCTCGATATAACAATGTGTCGTTACACCCATATTAATTACAGAACACTATGCAATTAATTAGTTAATATAAATTTATCGGTATCGAAATTTCCCAAATTTTGACATTTAGATTTAATTTGCCATTAAACACTCGCTTAGTTAATGTTTAAAAATACTGTTAAATGTAATCATTAGCAAATCTCAAAATGATTATTCATATTTATTGTATTTTATAATGTTGTGATGCCTAAACTGACTTGTAGCATTTAAAATTTTAGTTTTTTGTGTTTTATTTATTTAGGCAAAATATTGGATTTTAATATCTGCCCTTTATTGCTTAGTGGCCATAAGACAAAATCAACCATGCCTAAGTGAAAGTTGAGTCTCCTGTGCTTGTAAGGAGCACTATCTGTGTGCTGCATGTGATTGACCACTAAAAAAAAAAGTTGCTGCCAAATCAGTCAAATGACGTTCTCTGTCAGTTTAGATGCTGCCTTAGAAAGACACTGACAATATAGTAGTCAGCTCTTTCTCTTACTTGAGTCTCTTCAAAGCAGAGGAGGGGGTTTACCTGAAAATAGGTGTGTGTCCTGGTTTGGGTTTGTTCCATGTGAAGTGAGATGGGACAGAAAGAAACTGCTCTCCAGATCCATCCTTCTTTAATCCGTGCATGGCATCCTCAGCAGGCGAGTCAAGCAAAGGAGATACATTCCCAGAGTCATCCATGGCCATGTCACCCTTCCCTTGCTGGATTGCTGCTGTACAGTCCTGGGAGGTCTTCCTCGTCTTGGAGGGAATGTCAGCCTCAGAGGGACAACATTGGAAAGGGGACATACTCATGGATGGGCTTCCTATCCAGGTGTCTTCGGTCACGCTGCCCCTGGGCGAGGGGCCGGGCGTGGCAGTCGGGGAGTGATGGGGTGATAAAGAGCCCAGGTAGCATATATCAGCGCTGGAGTGACGTCTCTTCCCACAGGGCGATGTCGGGCGGGAAGAGGGGCGTGAAGGTGAACGTGGGCTCAGCCAGTTCTCATCTGTGACGCTGGTACGGGGCGAGTGACAGGGCGACTGGCGGGGCGAAAGAGAATGGCAGTGTGGCTGAGAAACGGAGTGAGTGAAGGCCGAGTGATGATGATGATGATGATGATGCTGCTGTTGCCATACTTCCTCCTGCGGTCCAGCCTGTGGAGAGCAGCCAGGTGAAGTGAGCGGTGAGCCCAGGGTAAAACGTGCCGCTGCTTCATTTAGCTCAGAATCCACGTCATCGTACACATGTGAGATCGATTCGCAGGATGATGCATCTGAGAACCAGCTACGTGAGGAAAGGCTGCTACATGGACTCGGGCTCAGGGACGAATCTCGATACGAGTGATCTAGAGGCAGGTACAGGTGGTCCCGAGACAGAGGCCTGTCGTGGTAGTCTCCATCTGGACCCTTGGTTCGCATCTCATCCTCACTGGCCTCCATCTCCTGCTGGCAGCTCGGGGAAATAGAGGTGATCTGGATGCTGGGACATTCAAAGGCCTTTGGTGGGCCGTTCCCCCCTCTACCCACCCCTGTGGGCGTGTATTTAGAGTCCTGAGGCTCATAGCTTTGCTCATAGGTCTTTTGGTGGGCCTGCAGGGAGGGGGAGGTGGTGATGAGTTGGGCTGGGGGCGGGCCTCCATGCCGCTGGAGACTATGTGATTGGCTCACCAGTGAAGGAGGTTGGCCCACATTGAGGATGTAAAATGAGGTGTTATCACCCGTTTCTAGATCTAAGAATAAAACAAAACACAAGTCAAAATTAATACATGATGTCAAGGCAACAGTTTTTTTACAGACTGTGGAAAAAACTAGCCAACCAACAAGATTTGCGCTTTTGGTCACATGCCCAGAGCAGCTGCAGTTACAAAAACTATGACATTGTGGTGCTCACAAAGACTATTTTGTTAAGTGACAATGAAAAGCAGAGGAAGAATCCTTAACCGCTTGTGCATAATATGTACATAGATAATAAATATAATAAGATTAAATGCATAATATAGAATATTAAAATGTGTGGACAAAGGGGTGGACAAAATACTGACTGTTGACCAGTATAAAATTTTGTCATTTCTATAGTGTGACCAGACGTCTTTGCAAGGTGATCATAAAAAAGTGAATATCAGTCTTCTGTCACACAAGAATAGCCTAATCAAAGGTAGCCAATCTCGTCATAGTATTATGGAGAACAAAATTACCATCCAATCACAATTTGTTATTGGTTAACTTGCAGTTCGTAAAAGCAGGATATTAGAAAGCACGGAGGAGATCAAGTCAGACGTGAAGATTTCAAAGAAGCATACGTGTACATTAAATAAGAAACTTCAAAAAGAGTTTATCAAGTTATTATGCACAGTAAGTTGTGAAAAAAAAAAAGAACTCATGGTATCGAGCTGAATGACACACACCAGAAGCACGCTCTCAAACAGCGCGCGATCCCGACTCTTTGCGCCTGCATGGTCAAATACAGACACAGTTGTCAAAATGTCCATCATGTGGAGTATCTCGCATAAATACAGTCGATTATGGCTTAAGATGTTATGGCTTAAGTGAACGTATACAGCTTATTGAAAACCGGATGTGTGTCAGTAAATTCTAGCATTTGGTTTTAAAGGGACAGCAGCCTAAAATACGTGTCTGTGTCATTAATGTTAATCAAACAACTAAAGATGTTAAATAAATGTATACATGTTAAATAAACCTACTGTAGCCTACCTGAAAAAACGTAGTTTATTTAATTTGGAACTCTATAGTATTTGGCCTATTGTTTGTAATTTGCTTCTTTGTTCTTATATATATATATATATATATATATATATATATATATATATAAAAATTAAATAACTTAATGATATATATCATTATCATGAAATTAAATTCTCTCATATCAATGAAATATGTGAAATGGGGTTGTGCGAGTGGGGTGCCTGTCCATCCTGTCCTGTATTCCACCATAAGGAATCTGGTCACCCTATTTCTATTACAGTTAAGGCAGTTTTTCCTGCACCTCTTTTCGGTGGCTATGCAGTAGTGGAGAGGCCCCCCCAAAAATGCTCATGCTCCACTACAAAGAGAAAAGCCTCAAAGCTTGCATTGAAAAAATTATACAGAGCAGAAATCATACACATCATGCTATATCTACACTCTAAAAATGCTGGGTTGTTTCAACCCAAATTTGGGTCAAATATGGACAAAATCAGCCGTTGGTTTACATTTTTTAATTAAATTTTTTAATCAACAGTTGGGTTTGTCCATATTTGACCCAAACTTGGGTTGAAACAACCCAGCATTTTTAGAGTGTAGATATAGCAGTATTTTTAATTGACAGTTTCACACACACACAACCAAAATGTTTATAAATAACCTATTTCCATATTAAACAATACTCAATCACTAGTGTGAGTAGAGAACAGATAGCACACCTTTATGTTATGCATTAGAAACACACCTGTCTGAAATTAATTTCTTAAATCATCAAAAACTGTACAAGCAATATGGAAAAGCAAATTCTACAGTTTTAGGGACATTAGGGCCTGAAAACCAAAACTATGGAGTTCAGTACCAGTACAGACAGGATGTGTGCATAAAGTAAGTCACTTCCAGAAACTGCATAACATTTACTAAAGTTTACAGTGTAATTGCTTGTATAACTAACACATAAATAATTACTGTCTATTGAGGCACTTCAAGGTCTGCGTCTCTGTCTGCTGATAAGGGAGATGAAAGAGAACAGGCTATTTTCTCTCCTCTCTTTCTCTCTCCTTTATTGGACTGCTGTTCTGATAGCCTTGAAAAGGAAAGACTTGGGGTAGTTGCAAACAAGGCACTGGGGAATATGTAGACACTACAACACTAGCAACAGGTTAACAATAAGAGCGTTATAGCACAAACAGTACGGATATCTCAGATCAGTGCAAGGGAAAGGTAGGAGTAAGAAGAACATAGAGAGAGAGAGTGAGAGAGAAAGAGAGAAAGACAGATCCATAGAGTCAGTTCCATTTAGAAGCAGATATAATGAGACAGAGAGCCGGTGGGTTAGTCAATGGGGAGAATTTCGGGTGGGGCGGCAGATGGGCTCAGATCCAGAGAGGAATAACCCGTGCACATGTCATCCATCTCAGGACGTGCGCAAAAAACACACGGGAAACAAATTCGCAAATAGGCGTATGCTTTAGCCTGTCACCACATAGAGACCGACCCTATTAATAACGCCAGCTACACACACACAGATGGCTATTATGCTCTAATACTGTACACACCGACACACACCCACAGAGCATATTGTGCCTGTGGTCTATTAAAGGTTATTGATGAGCTTCCAGTGACTGGGCAGAGGGAGCCTGACAGGGCCAGACAGCAGTGAGCAGTCAGAGAGATGTGTTTCTACAAGCTGCATTCAGCACTACCAAGTCAAAGAAACAGCGTTGCGATTTCACAATGCAACGCAATCAGGTCTTGTTGAATATTATCTTGATTCCCCACTGGTATGCTGCTTGGGGAGAAAAGCATTAGCTTAATAAACCTATGTAATGAATGTAAATGAAGTCATGACCTTTCTTTCACTTATTTTTCTCTTTTATGTTTCTCTACCCCATTTCTCATCTCTCTATTTTTACCCTTCTCTCTCCTTCTCCATCTGATCAATTTATTTATAGATGCTCCACACACTCCCCGTCATAAGACATGACTATTTGTGATGACAGAGCTTGACAGACAGGAAAGGGGACAAACCTACATGTCACACAAGACTCAACATGTCAATCCAACTGTGAACTCTGACCCCAAGGGAAACAAACCACTGGGAGTTCATTCTATCAGTCTGACACACATGCTGCTGTGGTACATTACAAAGATTCTGCAGTATAAACACTAGAACATGTTCAGAATAACATTCAACAGCAAAAATAGGAGATCTTTCAAACCAAGAATTAATCGGCAAAGGCGAAACCCATGTTTTTTTTTTTTTCCTTTTTTACATGCTGAACTTCATTTATGCGGCAAGGGAGGCTTTGATTAATCCACCATATGCTGGCTGCCAGTTCATTAGCATAGCGCCATGAATAAATACAATGATGGAAGGATAAAATAAAGAAGAAAAAGGCACTAAAAGCTTTGAGCATTGGGAGCAGTGGAAAAGAAGGATGATGGTTTGAGTCTGAAATAAGACTCAGGTCCAACATCTAAAGAGATGCTTGAGACATGTACTGTATTTCTGGTCAGGTGAGGTAATGCTCTGGGTATGCTTCAATACATAATAGACAGAAATTAATTTTTATTTGGTTGTAAGTGATTCAGCCACTAAAACAAACCACAGTGTGCTGGATCATTTGGCTTTCACCGGTTCCTGTTTCATCAAAAATTTGTAGTCATTCAGTCCTTTCAATAGTCACATCACTGTCGACCTTCATTCATCTTCAGAACACAAATTAAAAGGGGTGGTTCATTGCGATTTCATTTTTTTAAACTTTAGTTAGTGTGCAATGTTGCTGCTTGAGCATAAACAGTATCTGCAAAGTTACAGTAAACAGAGATACTGTCTTTTAAAGTTATGGCAGTTTAATGCCTATAAAAATGACCGGTTTGGACTACAACAAGCTTCTTCCCGGGTTGGTGACATCATAAACCCTGTCCACGGGAACACACAACAAAGTGGGCGAGGCCATTTCACGTAAGTCTTCTTCCTAGGGACACTGGACTTCGGGAACAATGTTTAAAATTTATGTTTAAAGGGGTGGTTAAGTGTTTTTTTCTAGACTTTATTGTGTTCTTGGGGCACAGTTTAACATGTCTTAATGCTTTGGTTTTTTGAAAACGCTGTATTTTTCATATATTTTACGTTTATTCTACACCTCTGTTTCCACTGTCATATGAACGGCTCATTTGACTTCCTGCTTCCATGAAGCTGCTCCCTCCGAAATACGCAAAGTGCTCAGATTGGTTAGCAGGTTGGTTACTGGCCCAGTGTATCGTGATTCACTGAAGCGTCCGGAAACGACACGCCCCTTACCATCCGTTGCTTCATTCCAAATATAAATATTAGTGTCTATATTGCTGTATCAAATTGAGCCCGAATTAGACCCAGACCCAGAGGGTCAATTGCAATCGCGGCTTTTAAAGGACGTTTATGAATGGTTTTTCACTTTGTATTTGTGTCAAGGTGTTTAGATATGCTGTCACTGCTGTTTGTTAGCTTTCAATAAACAGTTTTATCCTGATTAAAGCTTTACTGTAGCCAAATACATAACTGAGTAGTCGCATTTTTGTAAAGGTAGCGTTTAATTTATAGCATGAACAACTGTGTCTATGAACACAGAAGTTTGTTGGCATTTGTTGAAGTATGCACTAGAATTTAGCTAACTGGCTAGCGAAGCAAAAACGAGTTGCTCTTTGTATATGTCCTTGATGCAACCAAAAATAGCAACAGAACTATAGGTTTAAAAGACATGTACAAACAATAAAATGTACTTACAATTTGAAGCCAATAAACAGCAGCTTCTGCTTTTAAAGTGGGAACTGCTTCTTTCAGTAAAAGCCTTTGTGCATTCAGTAATAGCCATCCAGCATTGAACTCGTGTAAATTCTGGAAGCTGTATTCAGCGGCGCATCCAGTGTAGAAAATATCACAGATTATAATGGGTTCTATTATCTTTTGACGGGTTGCCCCGTGCTGCGACGCTCGCGTCCGGTGTAAACAACTCTTAGTTTCCACATGCTGCACCACATGGCCTCGCCCACTTTGTTGCGCAATCCCAGGGGCATGATTTGAGGGTTTATGATGTCACCAACCCGACATGTAGTCCAAAACAGGTTGTTTTTGTAGGCAGTAAACTGCCATAACTTTAAAAGACAATATCTCAGTTTGTATTGGACTTTCAGCGCTGTAACTTTGCAGATACTGTTTATGCTCAACCAGCAACATTACACACTAACTAAAGATAATGGTAAGGGGCATGGCGTTTTCGGACAATGTGAATCGTGACAACGTATTCCGGACAGCAAATGACAATATACAGGGCCAGCTAACAAATGTCAGTCCAATGCACATTTCTGAGGGAGGGGCTTCATAGAACCAGGAACTCAACAGGGCATTTTTAGGAGAAGGGAAACAGCAGTGTAGAATAAAGGTAAAATATATGAAAAATATGGCATTTTTAAAAAAAAAAAACGAAGCATTAAGACATGTTAAACTGCGCCCCATAAGCACAATCAAGCCTAGAAAAAAAAAAACAGTGAACCACCCCTTTAAGATATTTTTGATGAAATACAAGGTTTTTTTTATACCTCATAGAAAGCAATGTAATTACTGCATTCAAGGTCCACAAAAGTAATAAAGACATTGTTAAAATAGTCCATGTGACTACAGTGGTTCAACCTTAATGCATTGACGTAGAGCATTGTATGATCTTGTGAATAATTATAACCACAGTAATAATACATTATAATATTTATCTATTCATTGAACACACCTTTAGAAAGTATAATGCAGTAAAACACGACAAGTAAAACACATGACAAGCATCCAATTTTAGATACAACAAGAATATTATAATGCATTTTAACTTGTTACAATTATTTATGAAGAGACATAATGCATTATAAATTCATAATGTACTTTATAATGCATTATACATAACAGAATGATAGCATGAGAGAAAGAGAGAACAAAATAACAGAAAATGAGTGATGAGCAACACAACTATAAGAACAGCTTGTTCCCCCAAAAGACCTCCCAGGCCTCCCATCCACTGGTCCTCAGCTCACATGATAAAGCTAAATACTGTATGTGACATCTGCATCATCCAAAAGTGGAAAAGTGTGGAAAACTGCACAGTTATTAGTGCAAGTGCTCTGATAATAATACATATTTTCCATCACAGGAATAAATCCAATGTTTAAAACAGCTGCTTAATATTTCTGTGAAAACCATAATACATTTTTCAGGGTTATTTGATGAATGGGAAAGTTAACTCTCCATAGACATAATTGGCTTTTATACTGTACAAACTGTATATTCTATCCCCTACACTACCCCTACCCCTTAACCTACTCATCACAGGAAATTGTCTGCATTTTTTGAATTTCAAAAACACCATTTAGCATGTTTTTTAAGCCATTAGGTTTACGAGGACACAGGAAGTGCATGAAGTGCCATGTCATTGTACACATTTGTGTCCTCATAAACCATATACAAGAACACACACACACACACAATTAGTTCCTGCTACCTTAACGTATGGTGAAACAGCAAAACTGTAGTATCGTGACTAATATGGCATGCATGCAGTATAGTTACAACAACTCTAATTTAGCACTTAAACAGTATGACGGGTGGTTGAGGTTCATAGAAACCTTTTATCCAGCTCCAACCCCATCAGAGTGGGGTCACAGAACCTGGGTCAGTAATAATCTATGATGAGGAAAGTACAACCAAACTTGCAGTATGAGGAAAGGATTCCCAGTGTTGCTTGCTTATATCAGACACTGTTCAGATCCACATCAGACTGGCTATCTGGTTAAATAAAGAGCCCTAAGAGGCTTTGCTGTTCCTAAGCTAATAATAGTGGGAAATCGCTGCAGTGCACTCAATGCCTTGCCCAGTCTGTGACACTACTAATACACAGGCTTTCACCAATAAAGTCACCCAGAGGTGAGACCAACTGTCCCTACCTGGAGCAGTGTGTCTGTGTGTTTGTGTGGATGTTGAGGGGGTTTACCACATCAATATCGGATCAGGCGCTGCGGAGACCATAAAGGATTGTGAGGGAAATCTTGTCAGCATGCAAACACACACAAAGTCTAATTGCTTTGATTCCCCAAATGCCTGCAGGGTGAGAACTGAAAACAGGAAGTAAAATTTATGAAAAACTCAAGCCCTTAACTCTTTTAGTAATGATGTCCACATAATTCAATTATCTTCTCCTTCACCTGCTACGAAGGCAGAACAGTACTTAACACATGTCACAATGCAACTGTATTAATTTGTCCACCACTGACGAAAGATTTGGGCAGATGCTACAACAATCTTTATAGGGTTAGTCCACCCCAAAATGACAATTCTGTCATTAATTACTCACCCTCATGTCATTCCAAACTTGGAAGACTTTCGTTCATCTTCAGAAACCAAATGAAGATATTTTTGATGAAATCTGAGAGATGTCTGTCGGTCCGTGCAACGACCACTTTGACGACTTGGATTTCAAAAAGTTCATAACGAGATCGTAAAACTAATCCATAAGAATCAAGAGGATTAGTCCAAATTTTCTGAAGAGATCCGATCGCTTTTCATGATGAACAGATTTAATTTAGGCTTTTACTCGCATGTACACATTGATCAGCGAACAACATAAGCAGAAGCTCAACCTAACCTGAATGACACACAAGAACAAACCTGTTCCAGGAACATGCTGCGTAACTGTGGCGACCAGGGCGGGCGAGAGCCGTGAGGGAACGGCGCGAGGCCGGTGGCGCGAGAGTTAACGAGCCTTGAGTCTCTCACGGAGGAGCTCCGGGAGCATAAAAGGAGGAGCGACGACATTGATGGACGAGAGAGGACCAGGCCTGGACTTTTTTTTTTATGTTTTATTATGTTTGTGTGGCCGGCAGACGTCCACATGGGTCTGCCGGCATTACTTTAATTTTGTATTTGTTTATTTTGAAGTAAAGTTTTGTTTAATGTTCGCCGGTTCCCGCCCCTTCTTCCCGTATTTACGAACTGTGTTACAGTAACCAATGAGGTTTATTTTCGTGTGTTACGCAGCACGTTTTTCTAAACCACACTTTCAACATTTCATACTTGTAATTTAAAAACAGGGTTAGCACTACTTTTCACTCAGGGTTATGAAACCCTGCGCTAGGGCCACTTTTTTGGAGTTAACCCCGCATTGTGGTGTCATACTTTTACAGTGTGAAATGATGTGGTGTTAGAAGAATGTTAAGGCTAGATGCTTTGCAACAGACAGACAATCACATGCCTCATAATCACATGCTTTGGACAATCACAGAAATAACATGTGGTTGTATAAACAGTGATCTGAGTCCGTTGGAGTGAAGAAGAGACATTTCATTTTTACATTTATAGCCCAAAAAGTCCATTCAGGAAAAACTTGATAGTACAGTCGGATATGCAATGCTAGAACTTTTATGTTAACAGGTTATGTGTTGAGTTTGTCCAGTCAATGTCACTGCAAATATGCAATTAAGGACGTTAATCCAAAGTTTAGGAATGTACAGTGTGAAAAGTCAGTTTATGAATACCCAGGACTAATTGTTAACCCTGAGTGATAAGTGTTAAACGAGAAACAAAAAAAAACAGAAATCCATTTAACCAGGGTTTAGAATAGACCCTTTTACAGCCCACGTGATCAAATAGTTGTGCGCGCATTTTGGCAACGGAAGTGGTGTTGTTGCCTATTGGTTTTAACGTGTTAGCAACTCTGAAAGTTTTTCAGGGCTCTCAAGTGTAACGCACTGAGCGTGACAGTCACTCATTTCGGTCTTTTGTCACGCACTCCCGCCACACATTGTATTTCTCACGCAGAAAATCTATTTTTCATATATTTAATATGCTGCTGCGCCGGGCAGGAATCAAGCGCGCCTCCTCTGGAGTAGCCTGCCACTTATCAGCCAATCAAAAAAAGGAAGAGGCTACACAGTAGCCAATCAGAAAATAGCACTATTGTATCTGGGTAAGATTTAACGCAACAACCAATGAAAAAAAAAAAAGCATATCCTGGAATTGTTCACCATCATCCTCGTTCAACCACAGAGGAAAACACTGGAGCGCTGAGCATCAACTTTGAGCACAGAATAAGTCATGATCTCCTATTTTAATGTTACAACAAATTCACAGCTTGTTTGACACAAACAATGACAACTTGACTGCTGTTAGAGAATGTTTCCCAGATAATCAGCATCAGTTTTTCATGAGTGTCTGAACTTAGTCAACAGTTTTACAGCCTGTTCACTGAAAACACCTGCTCAGTAGTCTAGACCTAACGTTAGTTATATTTTCGTTATCACACGATGACTGACATTTTGTCACATTAAACATCTCTCTCTCCAAATAGGCTTAATAATTTTACTAGCACTAAATAAATTATTGTGTATTACATCGTCGATGTTATTGGTCACTTTAAAAATCATGTCATGTTGGATATTTGTTATTCTTGCCGGTCTTTAAAACTTGAGAGCCCTGGTTTATGTATATATATCTGGCCACTGTATTTGGCCATCTGCTAACGTCTTCTATCCACTCGACTACACGGATAGCCGGATACCATTTGATAAAGTCAACTTTTTAAAATAACTTTATCTGTCTGTGTTGCTTAATCCGCTCGCGAAGCTGTAGATATATCACTTTCGGAGTTGCTAACACGTTAGAACCTATGGGGAACAACGCCGCTTCCGTTGCCAAAATGCGCGCGCATACGTTGCTACGTCATCATTGTGTACAAACAGTAAAAGGGTCTATGACCCAGGGTTAACTATTTAAAGTATGTAAAGCCCTAAACTGTAATTACCTGTGCTGTGCTCTGACTTCGATGTAGCAATGACATCTAGGTAATAAATTGGATGAGGAATGCACTTACCTACAAACACTCACTTCAGGTAATCATTTTGATTTATTAAGAACTCACTGTAGGAAAACAGGTCTTTTGAGGGTGTAATAACATTTAAACACTCAAGATTAATTTGAGAGCGTCCTGCATTTTCAAGTCTTGCATCACACAATTTTCCTACTTGCACGTGATGTTTTGTTTTCCCCAGCTTCTCTCCTGAGTCATTTGTTTTGCTGATGCTTTTGTGAAAATCATTTCAATCATTTTGAAAATGTCAAAAGCACATTGATCTCAGACATGAAATACCTTAATTTGAATTTTATCCACTGTACTGATAGTCTGCGTGAACTCTCCTATTAGAGGGTCAATTCCTGAACTGCTTACACAATGTTCTGACCTGAGTGCATATCGTGCATAGAAAGATCGTGTAACCTAATCCGGAATTCCCTATATATGTAGAACACACTCGCATGAATGGAAGGTTTCTCTTACAGATCAAACATCAGTCTATATTGTAAAAATGGCCTATCTAAATAAATCATTATAAATTTAAAAACTGAATGATAAAGACTTTAAATAAGAGCTTTCGCTTGACTGAACAAGCTCCCTCCTAACACTGCCGGTTTCTAAGAACTATTGGCAGAGTGCCGTCACTTCTAAACACTGAATCTCTGACGCAAGCCACACAGAGCAGCTCACACCTGTAGCATCAACATCCCTGTAGCGCACAACTGTAGCCGCTTAAGAACACAAAGAGACACGCAGCGAGATTGTGTGTGTGCGTGATTGAACGTCTCTGCCTTTGTCTAAGCTTGCATATGAGTGTGTGCACATATGAGAGTCTCATTAGTCGACGGTGGATGCTCAGTCAATCAGGCTGAGTTGTAAGAGGAATACTGTTCTAGGCTGTTTTTGTTAATTGGTTTGTTTGTGGCAATGAATTCACACAATTTACATTTCTATTATCTGGTTAATTAAAAACATTCAACAGATGAATTTATAATAAAAATAACTGTTAGTTGCAACCCTACACTGGTTATTTTTGGGTAGCCTCTAAAAATGATTTCTAGAGTAGCAAATAGTTTGTTGTTGTTGTTATGTTACAAACTAAACCATTGCTTTAGGAAGTAACAGTAATAGCCATATATTGTAAAACAAGTGAAAGCACTGAAAAATAAATGAAACTTTCATAATTCATTTTTATTTTGGCGGGAAACAAGTTTACAAACGCGTCTCATTACAAATCAAGTGAAATGCTGTAATCGTCTACTATGCAAATGTGAAAATAATGCATAAATGGTGCCCACTACATTCCCAAATGCATGCTAAACTGAGCACATGCAGAGATGGAGTTGACTGAATTCATTCACTGTGAACTGAGATGCGGCACTGATCACGTGCTGATCGAGTGAGCGAAATGTTGGCTCAAACAGACGGTCTTTTGCGATTTAATAAGGACACAAAGCCTTATCGCACTTTTGATTTTAGTGTGTTTGACAGCGTTTGACAGCAATATAATCAATGTATGGGAAACACTATATTGTGAAATCACAAAGACTGCGATTCAGTTAAATAACAGGGTGAAATTATTTACATGCGTGCAGGTTACGTGTTGCTCAGAGCTGCTCTGTTCACAGTAAATGCTGCTCCACACAAACTCAGTTTTTGCATGTGTTGTTTGTGTTTCCAATATTGTACATTTGGGAACGTGTAAAGTTTGCATGTTTTGATGTCCACACGTTCTTGTTTACAGTGGCTGTAGCATTTCTATCATAAAGAAATATTAAAGATTAAGAGGACATTTGTTCTGCTGTTTGGCCAATATTAAACAAGGATTTGATCATTCTGTATGTGTAACAACAACAGTAACCAGGCAGTTGGTGCCCTCTTCAGGCATCTGTTATAATATATAATGTACAGAAGTTGATTATGTTTACTTTATTATTATTTACATTGCAATATTTGTTTTAACAGTGTTGTTCAACAAAACAATATTATTTGCTTTTGATACCTTATTTGAACCAATTATTATTGCCTTATTGTTATTATAACTACATATTTAAGTCATTTTAATGGTTATTGTTCATGGTTATTGTTCACTAAGGTCTATTTTTATTTCTCAATTACCAAAATAATCGTTAGTGACAGCCCTAGTTAATAATGTTAAATCTTAATGTTAAACCCCGAACCTTTCTACCTTTAATAATGTAGGCTCTTCAAAAAAAAAAACAAAAAAAATTCCAGAATTCTACAATATTACATAAAAGGAACTGAAAAGAATGAAAAGTCTTATCTATTCTTTCAAGGAAGATTACTCTAAAGAAACATCTGTTTCTTTGTTTTAGCAACATTTTCTAGCTTTTTGCATCCTCCCTGTGCAGGCGAGTCACTACTGTAGCCACAGTTCTGTAGCCAGTTACATCACCAACAAGCTGCGGATGTCCGCTGTGCTAGGTGATGGCAGCCTAAGCCAACATGAACGTATGTTTGCTTTCTAAATAAAGCTCCCTAATTAAACCATCTCATGCTGTGATAACATTACAGGATAAACAAAGCTCAGCCGGCAGAGGGAACGCCTCAGGTTCATTTAGTTCCAACCTTGTCAATCACTGCCGAAACAGCCAAAGCAATAGAGTTGGTTTCAGATCTTGCGTCTGGCCAATTACAGTTCACATTACAGACCAGCTTACAATACCCAGAAATGTAAATAAAAACCCATGCCTCTCTTTAGGAATCATAAACAGTGTTTTTGCCTGTTAGTATTGTGTCTGAACGGATGCTGATTTCACCCGAGTTCAAAGTGGTCAACATAGCAAAAAGAATTCAAAAGCATTTGAGCTGACAGACAGCTGAAGGACAACTCTGGCATCATTATATGACCATGTACCTGCATATTTCCCTAGCCGATCATTATGTTATTTTGTCCACTATTTGAGGAACCATTTTGGTTTCACTGCAGCTAAAAAAGCCCCAAAAAAAAAGAGATAAAGAAAAAAGGAATGATAAACTGAGAAACAGCAGTGCAAAGAGGTATGCCAATTAAGCTAACTGGTTTTAGCATTTTACTTTGCCCTTTAAATTTTTGTGGTCTAAACCAGGGGTTCCCAAACTTTTCAGCCCACGACCCCCAAAATAACGATGCCAGTGTCCTCAGAGGTGGTTAAAGTATACAAAGGTTGTGCGCAATGGCGCACACGCACTAACGCCTTTTTCACACATACTCTGTTTGCAGTGCGTATGTGGTGCTTTTTTTTTTTTTCCCGTGCCCATATTAACGAATTAGGGCATTCACACTGCACATGGATGCAGTCCTGCAGTGCGTTCCAGGAGCCGTATGTCTGCAGCAGTGTAGCAATCATTTACGCAGTCTATTTTTTCTGTGCTGCACTGCGCTGAATTAAAACGATAGCGCACTGTTCGCATTGAAATAAAAATGTCCTATTGACATGAAAAACTAGTAATTTCACCATCACAAACACAACATTTACTTATTTTTATTTCAAATCCAAAAGTTGTTGCTGAACATGGCTTGTCAGCATTGCGATTCTCTTTGTATACACTATATTTCATAGATGTCATGTTTAAACTACATTTATGTTTTATTCAGTTCACTCCTTTATATACACTATATAATACTTTAGATTTATATATTGATTTATATATTTTATATACTTGCTCACACAAGTGGCAAAATATTTAAACATAAGCTTTATGTTTATGTTTCCACCTTCAGGAAGAGACAAGTGCTATCCATTATGTCTCCTGACGGTGGTGCTTCTCTGCTCTCATCCCTGTGTTGTCTTTGGTCGATATTAAAGGATTCTACTTAAAGAAAAAATTGGAACTGGTGCTGCGTTCATTCCGTAAGTTGAATAGGGAAGGCGTAGGACATACAGCGTAAGCTTTTTGAAGAATACGAAAGTGCGGTTTTGGCGGAAGCACTTGGAAGGCGATCATTTGTTTATATAAAGCATATACATTTGCATTTTTTCCGAAAATGACCGATCGTTTCACTAGATAAGACCCTTATTCCTCGTCTGGTATCGTTTAAAGCCCTTTGAAGCTGCACTAAAACTATTATTTTGACCTTCAACGTTTGAAGGCCCGTTTGGAGGCCACTTGAATTCCATTATAAGGAGAATAATCCTGGAATGTTTTCATCAAAAACCTTAATTTCTTTTCGACTGAAGAAAGAAAGACATGAGCATCTTGGATGACATGGGGGTGAGTAAATTATCAGAAAAATTTTATTTGAAAGTGAACTAATACTTTAACCAATGTTTCATTTCGACAAAAATAATATCCAAAGCTTAAAGCCTGAAGAATTACCTATGTGCATATGTCTGAATGTTTAACATTGTGCTGTAAATTGACGTGCTGCAACTGATGCTGATGCTAATATGTCGTTAATCTGTCGTAATCACCTCAGGAGTCATGGTCGAGGGGAAGGAAAATCAAAAGGTTGATGGCTTTTTTTTATTTGCATGGTTTTTGTTTTTAATTTAACTACTATTTTTAGTATTTTGTTACAATTATTCATAAAACATCCTATTTCTAATCATTACATTTTTTTTTCCTTTTCTTTTTTTTTTCCCACTTTTGGAACCACTGGTCTAAACTACATCTTTTAAGCAGAGGACACCGCCATTTACATGACTGAAAGTATATTTGCTGAGGTGAATCAAAATACACACCATCTTAGCCGCCAAAAGTCTCAGAGCTTCATCTGTGATACGCCACAACCACATACAAGATGCACACACACACACACACACACACACACAACCAATCCAGCTGTCAGACAAACTTTTAATAACACAACGGCCCGAGGGTAAATTGTGTAACAGTGCCTTAGGGACTAAACAAAGGAAGTGAAACAATGACTCAGGGGAGAATGAGGGACCTTAGGTACAACGCAAACATGTGTGAGGGATGGAAAGACTGGACGATCAAATAATCTAGCCTCAGAATCCCATTCATCTTAAATCCAAGTTTGTGCTTACAGATCATTAGATATAAATGTGAATTTGAGTACCCATGAGATAAATAAACAATACAATACTAAAGTACTAATTAATAACACTTACTTTAGAAAAAAACACATCTCTTCTGTTCCATTCAGGTGCACTCTAAGAGTGTGTCCTGTATGAACAAACCCAAATTCTCTCCAGAGTGTTGAGAGCTGCCATGGGTAGAAAATCAAGGGTTGTTGATTCAGTTCTCTGAAAATTGTGGTGTAACCAACTGGAAAATTAAAAAATGAGACCTTCATTTGACAAGTTTGCCTTACAGCCTTATAACCAGATATTTAGAAATTCACTTTCAAGTTCATTTTATTGATAATGCTTTATCTTCAGACTGAAGCTGTTTCTAGTTCCAAATTTTACTACAATAATTATTTGAAGATATTATTTAATTGATTAAGCAAATGTAAATATGTAAAATTGGTAAGACTTTACAATAAGGTTTCATCAGTTAGTTGACTGATTCAGTGAAGTAATGCTAACAATGAACAATACTTATACAGCTGCATTTATTCATCTTAGTTCATGTTAACCTCTGCATTTATTACTAATACATATTTAAGATTAAACGTTGCATCTGTTAACATTAGTGAACAAACATTAACATTTTTATTAACTAACATTAAGAAAAAACAAAAAAATGAATCCCGCACACTATCAACTTGCAAAACAATAAGAAAGACACTTTATTAGCAACGTTTCGATCGTAAGATCTTCATCAGGAATAATTTTATGCCTGATGAAGATCTTACGATCGAAACGTTGCTAATAAAGTGTCTTTCTTATTGTTTTGCAAGTTGATAGTGTGCGGGATTCATTTTTTTGTTTTTTCATATTTTGACTTTATTAGTCTTCTTTCCTACGCACCTATCTATCACCTACAGGTGTGCGACGCTAATCATTCATTAACTAACATTAAGAAAGGTTCATAAATGCTGTAAGAATATAACAAATGGGACCTTATTGTAAAGTGTTAACGTAAGTCAATACAAGTCATTTTATTGTAAATATTAAAAAAAAATGTACAATATGTAAAAAAGAATTTGGAAGTTTGAATTAATATACACTACCGTTCAAATGTGTGTTTTTTTTTTGTTGTTTTTTTTTTGAAGATTTCTTTTTAAAGAAGTCTCTTAAAATAAAGTAAAACTACAGTGATACTGCAAAATGTTATTACAATTTAAAATAAATTTTAATATAATAAATATATTAAAATTTCTATTTTAATATATTTGAAAATGTCATTTATTCCTGTGATGGCAAAGCTGAATTTTCAGCAGTCATTAAACCATTCTTCAGTGTTAAATGATCCTTCAGAAATCATAATATACTGATTTGCTACTGAATAAAATTTTATTAGTATTATTACTCATGTTGAAAACAGTTGTGGATTTTTTTTTTTTTTTTTTTCAGGACTTTTTGATGAATTTAAAGCAGGGGTGGGGAAAGTTGATCCTGAAGGGCCATTGTCCTGCAGAATTTAGCTCCAACCCTAATTAAACAAACCTGAAGCTAATCAAGGTCTTCAAGATTACTAAAGTTACAGGCAGATGAGTGCTTTTTTCCCTCCAGGATCAACGTTCCCCACCCCTGATTTAAAGTAAAAAAACAAAAACAAAAAAAAAACAACAACATTTATTTGGAATAGAAGTCTTTGGTAAAAATGTCAAAACATTTACTGGTCACTTTTAATCAAATTAATGCACCCTTGCTGAATAAAAGTAAAAAACTTATGAAAACGTTTGAACAGTAATGTACTTCAACAGTAAATTTAAAGTTAAAATAATTATTCTTGGTAAAGTAAAACACAAGCCATCTTGTTTTTTTTTAAAGCTAAAGGATGTTGCCAAAGGTGCCTCTATGACATCCCATTTGAAATGTAAAATAAGCTAGCACCTGTGTCTGATCCAGCAAGCTCCCATCTCTCTACATCTTACTATGACCAATCTCTTGACACTTCAGAAACGTTCCCTCTGTATTAGCATCCAATGAATGTTGCTGGTTTTAGTTACACTAAATTTAAACTAGACAAATGCCATACATATCTGCTCGTGCCTCACCCGAGGAAACAAGCCCCCTCACACCCACCACAGTACCGACCCCCTCACACACATCGTTTAGATCTTGTAACAAAAAAAAAAAAAAAAAAACCCTTCTCTGACTCCAAATGAGTCAGGTGATTCACTGGTACACATAGTCCTTGTGCTGGAGCTAAGCTAACTGCCCCAAACAAAGCTCAGGAAACAACTTGTAAGGCATGAGCTTGAAATGTTGATGGCCCTTACGATTAGTATCAAGTCCCCTGAATGCATGTAAAGCTGATTCACTGTCATGTATTACAACACCACATTCTGGCAGCAAATCAACATGAAGCCCAAAATAAGAACAGCAGCGCCACATGAATGTAACCACTACAGATGATGATCAGCACCCTGCTAGCACTAGCAATACATGCTTTTCCAGAGGAAAAGGAAAAGAAGAGAAAGTATTTTAACCAGATCATATTTGTTATACTGTAAATAAAAGACTGAATTGGAGATGAGAAACTTATTGGTCACTGGTAAGGCCTTGGGAGCCCACCTCATGATGCTCCAAACCTGTATTACTAAATTCTTTATTCTGTAGAGCTAATGAAGATACTATGAGAAATGTCTCAGTGTTTTGTTTTTGGTCAATGGAAGTCAATGTTAACCAAATCTGTTTGGTTACCAACATTCTGCAAAACATCTTTTGTGTTTTAGATGACTTTAACCCAACAGGGACGAGCTAGCATGGCTGTTGAAGGTTACCTGCTGACAAACAAGATCACTTCTTTGAAAAATTGTATTAAAAGGCTAATGACTGAAATTTGGTGAAAAAAACAAAACAAAACATTAACTTCCATGTAGATTTTCATGCTGAAGTTGAACAACCTTCTGAAGCTACAATATCCATAAAATCTCCATGGCTCCTCTGCGATGGATCGCCTGCAATCAGATCATTCACACCTTTATGTTACATGTTAACACAGTGCTGCAGAGGCAAAAATGAGTCAGCAGTGTTAGCCTGCTTAAAACCTGGGACAGAATTGAGTGAATATGAATGTATATAGAAAATGCACTTCATTAACATAAACTCTTGCATGTTTATGCTATTAAGAGTTTTATAAACCATTTCTGCTGAATATTCGCAGCCACAATGTTAGGGTGTTGTGAATTGCTAGGGTGTTGCTATGCAGTTGCTAGGGTGGTTACTAGGTGATTTCTTACTAAGTCAGAAAGACACTACACCCTGCATAAGGCATAGTTCTCTCCTTCAATGCAAGTCTATAGGAGTTTTTCCCCATAATTTTTTAACATTTGCCTGGTAAAATTCTTCAGTCCAATAGTCTAGAAGAGTAATGGCACATTCTCCAAAAAAAGATGCACAAATTTGGTATCAATTTCCGTAGCACAGTGATGTGGAACGAGTCATGCACTGAAAAGTAACACTTAAAATGAGGTGTACTGGTTTAGGGAAAAAACCTACACCTATGACAAAAAAAAATAAAAAACAGTAATGCTTGCTTTAGGAAGCAGCAAAAAACATTTTTCAATTAATTTTTTCCCACTCAATGTTTAAAATTGTTTTAATGTCACAAGAGATTTCATGGTAACGCCCTACAATATTAAAGGCTTGCAGTTACACTGTTGTGGTCTAAATAAAACTGCCAGGCTGAGCTACACCCCATTACTCGCCCCCTGACCAACAAGCATCAATGATACACCTGAGTCTGCGGCCTCACCTGCGGATGTAGCGCACAGCATTTTAACACTTCTCTGCTGCTCGGCACACACAGCACGAGGCGGTGCAGGGCTGAAAGGTGTGGCGATTTGTCCGGTGGCACTTGCTGGCCGAGGGGGGAGTTCTCCTCTGACGGGACTAGCGAACCTGCAGTCTGCCCTCTACCACTTTTGCTGTGGCTTAAAATAACCCACCCTGAGAGCGATGTAATTTCAGTCTTTCCCACGACTGAGACAGCCAGCCAGCCAGCCAGATGAGCAGATGCAGGCTAGCACAGACGCTAAACACTGCACGCCCTGCTTTTTCTTCACCGACATTTAGCTACCCACTCCTAAAATACCTCTAGACTGGTACTCATGCACTCTGTCAACCTGTTTTTTTCAGAGCCTGATGACTGTAAGAAGATTGACGCAAAGGTTTATCATAAAAGAGAAAAAAAAACACACACACAATTACAGCCAACTACTGATGGCAAAGATGAAGAGACAGAAGAGAAAGTGAAGAGAAAGAGAAAGACTCAACCCCTTTTTCTGTTTCTGTCAAGGCAGGAGGGTCTTGTGCCCCTCCCCTTGAATTCCACTGCCATCTGAAGACCACATGCTGTGTCTGGGCATTACGCCAGGCAGCTACACACTATCTGACTTTACCCAGCCCTGAGAGAGCACCTTCTGCCCTACTACTGCCACCTCTACAATGGAAGAGGCCACTCAAACTCTGTCTAACAAAGCCTTCATTCTAAAGGCATAAAATACTAGATTTATGTTTATTATTATCTTATTTAAGGCTGGAATACACTACATTATTTTGCTCAGATTATTGCCCCGATTTGCAATCTGGGTGAATGCAGGCGCACACTGTGCGAGTTTGGACACTCAGGAGGTTGTAAGCCATTGCTCACGTTACAAGTCCGTTGACCTGATAATCACATCAAAGCAGCTGGTACATGGCACAACTGTACTGCATGGCGAGCTGGCAGCAATCGCACAAGCTTTTGCACTAAACACAGAGCAGTCAGTCCGATTTGTCCAATGGTCCGGAATTGTGTGATTGGAATGAAGAAACCGCGGGAAAGGAGAGCCCAATTGAGCTTTTAATATTGCTTCTATAGCTTTGGATAGAAAAAAGAAAGGAAATAAAAAAAGTTCATAGAACCATGTGGTGCAACGCACATTTTCGGCACAGCGAGATGAAAAATTCTCAAGTTTTCAGAATGCCGCAAGCACACCACAGGTCATGTGACAAGAACTAACTGATGAGCTTCAGCCTTTCCATAACAAAACATCGAAAGGTCAGCTGAACAGCTGATCATAGCTGTACAGGGTGGGTTTTTATTTCTCATCTCCATAAATATATCTAGTAGTAGAGCTAATGCAAGGGCTAGAAATCAATTTACCCTTTACTGAAACTTCCTCATCATCATGGAGAGCACAGTTCATGGTTGCATTGCAAAGACAGATGCCACGGGAGAACATGCGCAGGAGAACAAGTGGTGCGGCCGCGCTTTCCACGCGTTTTAAGACGCGACATGTGAACGGCCCCTAAACTTACCATCCAGATCATGGATCACAAGCTTGGCGCTGAGAAGCGTCTCACTGCAGCCTGTGGAGGACATCCAACCCGGCCCACATCCAAGTGCGACGTCAGAAGCCATGTCTATGCTGCCCTACAGCCGATTCTTAAGATTTTTTTAGTCATGTCAATCACAGTACTGATTGCCTACACTGATCCTTAAAGGTGGAGGTATGTAGGAATGACACCCAGTGGTCGAAATAGGTACTGCAGTCCAAATTCAAAATATTGTTTGCCCCGCCCCCTCCTTCAAACACACGGGTGCCAGCTTGAGGACACGCAACAAGAGAGAGCGCAATTGACAATGAAAGCCGAGAAGACTTACACTGTAAGTTGATGAGTTGATTTATCTGCGTTTTAATATGCTGTCGTTCACAGAGATTTTTAGATGGATGCAGAGGCTTTTTAGGTCAGGTAGAATCTGCGATTCTCTGACCCAGTTTGTTTGCTGGTTTCCATGGCTGCAATACATGGTGTTTTCCGCCAGCTGGCAACCTGTGATGTCGAAATGCTACTGGATAAACAGGCAGCACGTGGTTTCGCATAGACCAAAACAAAGACAGACATTCCGACACGGAACGCACATTTCAAAGCAGAATATCTGGCTGTAGCATTGTTTTTCTGAGAAACAAGTAGGTGAACTTAGCATGTTTCCTAAATATCTGCAAACATATTGGGGTATTTTTTGCTTTATTAAAGTGAAAATCTTACATATAGCACCTTTAAACTTACCGTCACTGTAACCTTAACCAATGAAATTAGCTGCAGGGCAGGATTTCTGGTGAAGTGGTTTAGGGAAAAAAAAAAAAAAAGTGCTTCCTCATTAACTTTGACCATCAGGAAGAATTAATCCTCACACCTAATTCTTCATCATTTACTTATATTTGTATTTTTATGACAGAACGCACTGAAACCCACCTAAAACCTACCCTTATGTCTGAAACACAATCAAACACCTAAAACCCTTTCAATTGAAAACCTACATACAAATAATGGGCATGGCTTCTGACGTCACACTTGGATGTGGGCGGAGTTAGATGTCCACTACAGAATGCAGCGAGCCATACTTCGAGGCACTTGACGAGTGATCATTTTGAGTTACTAGGAAATACCAACTCCAAAAGTCAGCAGAACCTCCAAAAGGGGATGGGTTCTCCAAGAGCTAAGGCTTTCACTATTGGCTCTGGCTTTATCCAATTGTCATTGACTTACATTTCAAAATAAAAGTTTGTAAATTAAACACTGTTTCTAGTTGATATTAGAACAAATTATAAAATATGCAATAAAAATGAATATGCTCCGTGAGAGAGGAGACCAGAGCGCGTGGCCAGTGGCATTCGGACCGGAGTTTGAACCCCTGCTCAAAGATATAAGTGGGTATCCCCTGCGAGCTCTTCTGCGAGCCGTCCCAGTGCAGCACATGGGAAAGTTCTACTCTATCGCTGTTTTATAAGCTCAAGATTCACAGGGTAGGAGGGGGTAGTGAGGTCTGGTTGGGAAGTTATGGACAGCCCGGTTTAGCGATCTCATATATCTTATTAACTGCTTATCTCCTGAAATGCCATTTTCTTGCTATTCAGTGCAAATTCCACCTTGCAGTGAATTTCACTGGTTAAGCTCACGTCGCTCCCAGGTCAAAAAATATGGAAAGATTTATAAATACGGAAAAATCACTGAAGAATACTAAGTGGAAGAACTGTTAACTTTGTCTTGAGAGAGTTAGCTAACCACATTCTGAGGTAAATCCTGATTCATTCATTATTATGTTAATATTCATCATTATCCAGAGCTCGACATTAACACTTGTCCGGGATAAGTAGCCGTTTAGCCATCCCTGGCCCGCTTGGAAGAGGTGGGCTCGAACACGGTTCGCATGCATTGTGCGCACTAACCTTGCCGGAGCACAGAACAGCTACTACTTTTGTGTGCACTATTCGTCATCTTTACGACGGCAAACATCTTTATTACTACTTTGTTAGTATACTTTTCAATTCATGTAATTAATTAGAGTGTATTTGGGTTTATAATGGGTCTGGTTATCCACTTACTGATGAACAGGAATTGTAGTTTGCGAGTAAAGCTGCAAATTCCTCCATTAACGTCAGCTTCCTTCGTAATAATCCTCTGATACATGCAAGTGAAAACGCAGTGCTGCAATAATGATAAATCTATTAGACAGTATCTTAGCGAAAGTGCATTTCTTCCTGTTTTCTTCAATACAAAAAGTTACATCGTATATGATGTAAGCGTGCTCCGGTCTGGAACGTTAAAGGGTTAGTTCACCCAAAAATGAAAATAATGTAATTTATTACTCACCCTCATGTCGTTCTACACCTGTAAGACCTTCGTTCATCTTCGGAACACAAAGGTACTCCATAAAAACGCAAAATCCATAAAGGTACTAAAAACATATTTAAATCAGTTCATGTGAGTACAGTGGCTCTACCTTAATATTATAAAGCGATAAGAATATTTTTTGTGTGCCAAAAAAAACAAAATAATGACTTTTTAACAATATATAGTGATGGCCAATTTTCAAAACACTGCTTCATGAAGCTTTGGAGCTTTACGAATCGAATCAGTGATTCAGAGCACCAAAGTCAGGGGATTTCAGCAGTTTGGCGGTTTGATATGCGATCCAAATCACTGATTAGACACAAAAGATTTGTAACGCTTCGAAGCAGTGTTTTGAAATTGGCCATCACTAGATATTCTTAAAAAGTCTTTATTTTGTTTTTTGCCGCACATAAAATATTCTCGTCTTCGAGTGGGGAGGGGGGACAATCGCGCTCGGGCTCAGTTCAAGTCAACCGTGCCTAATGTGAGAACACCCTAAGAATTAAAGATAACATAACAGAATAGTAGCAAGCAAAACAGACAGTTTTCATAAATATGATTAATTGTGTTCTGTTCTGATACTTTATAATGTCCAAACAAGAGATTCACTAAACATCAAGAGATTATGGTTTGGATTCGGTAATATAATATTCCTGGTCATTTTGTGAAAATCTTTTTTTCTTTTTTTTTATACAATGACAATTATTTAAAAAAAAAAAAAAAAAAAAAAAAAGGCTTTAATTGTGGAGAGAAAGTTATAAAATAGATGCAAATAAATTTTAAATAATTAATAACAAACAAATAAAAATAAATAACTTAAATAATTTATTAATTGAATATTAAATTAAATTTGTATGGTTTCTACTACTCTGTTCCCAATAATAAATGTATTGCCATGTCACGTCTAGTTATGTTCCTTAACAGGACAAAAATGCACAGAAATGTTCAAATAGAAAGTTGCCTGGTGTGGGTCATTCAAGGTGACAATGGCCTCTATGCAAATATTCACAGATTAACCAAACGAGCAGATAGTCCTCCTGTGAGATTTCACTTTGGATTAAACAACATTGAGAACTAACAGAACCAGAGCTTTATTGAGTGTGATTAACTCTGTTAACAAAATTTGGCAACTGTACTGTATTTGCTTAAGTTGTCTGATTATTTTTAACAACAACAAAAAAAAAACATTACATAAATATAATAATTAAATAGACAAAATAGATAACATTTGAAAATAAATGAAAATGTTTAAAAATGTGACAGAATGGGTAACATGGTTGCAGATACAGCCTAAATTAAGCTATTTTGGGACAAATGTTGGTTTATAGTCATTAAATATTTTGTATTACCAGTTTTCTCAACAGTGTTGTATGGTTAAATCTGACAAATGTGTTAATGGATGGTGTTACTGACTAGAGACTAGCGCTATGATGAGTGACTGATTCTGAATGAGACTGAGAGCATGTGCACTAAAACGGTCTCTTAAGCGGCACACACCTCCTGAATGTCAGCACTCCCGTTACATCAGGCATATGCAGATTTGTATTCTCATCTTTGTTGTTTAATTAATTTTACACTTGTTCATTTTTCTCTTCTATCTCTAACTGTATAGCATTTTAGGTGAATTACCATAATTACATTGAAAATGGGCATCCTAAAATTCATAAACCTTTAATATTCATATTTTAAAAATAAATCTGCATAAATTACTGCTTGCCCAAGTGAAACTGTAAAGGTGTGAATGCCTAAAGATCAGCATTTCACCTTCCAATGGCTGTAATCTGTAATCTGTTTTATAAAGTTTCAGAATTACCCTTTTTGGTAATTAAAATGAGTTAATGATAAAAACAAACAAACATAGAAGCCAACAACAACAAAAAAATGACTTGAAAAGTCATCAAAATATAATAGGATGTGATTATATTTTGACATTTTACAAGTCCTGATCTAAATTCAACTGACTCCACTTTAGTAACAAATACAAGAGGAAAAATGCAGTTATCTTTGTCTAAAAACAACCAGAGGTACAGAAAACACAGATGAGTGCGTGTATAGTAACACCCCTGCCCTTTAGCTGCATTAAAATCCTGATGACTTCTTGCATGAGCGGACACCAACATACCTTGGGATAAAACCTGTTCAACAACTTAAAACTAATGTTTTTACTTAAATTAAATAATGGTTTTATTCAGATATGACACATTCCTAACAGAGAAAAAAATTAGGCTAGTATTTTCAACCAAAATTTAACCATTACATTTTTCCTATAGTCAGTGGTATGCAAAACAACTGGGCAAGATAGAAATTTAAGTTCCTGTTCTCTGCTAAATCAGTTTGAAATTCTTCTTAATACTCTATTCTTCTTAAAGATAAAGTTGCACTACATACGGTAGCTGAAATAAAAAAAAAAAATAAATAAATAAATAAAAAAACAGCACGCTACCAATTCTAATTTATAATTTTCTCCTAACGCCCACCTGTGTATGTATTAGAGTACAAATCCTACGGGCCAAATTATACAGGACAACAAACTTCAACACAAAGACCCCCCCCCCCCAACATTGAATTCAAATACATCCTCCTAACTTCTGTCTCAAATGAAGGGTTTTCTCTTTTCTTCTGTCAATTTCCATAAAAATCTCTGTATGCATCAACAAAAGCACAACAGTGTGATGTTTCCGCTGATTCCTGTAGTTTAAGAAGTAGCAACGTTACTGCTCAAAACACAATAGTACAGTATTTTACATAATAACAAAAACATAAAAAGAGCGACTGCTCTTTTAAAACACGAAAAAATGCTCAGTCCTCTTTTGCCTAGGTAATGTATGAAATCTCCATATGCAATTTACTGATCATGCAATACTTTTCACAAAAACATGCAAAACTTAAACAAAAACACACAGGGGTCCACCCACACACAGGCATTCTGCTTTCACTATACCCAAATCTCTTTCCTTCACGACACACTCGAGCACACTGACAGAGGCTGATAGGGTTGCTACTTCTCACACATGTTTTTTCATTAGGCAATTACACACACACACACACACACACACACACACACACACACACACACACACACACACACACACACACACACACACACACACACACACACACAATGCCTGGTGGTTGCAAACTGGAGACAATCTGCATTGCTGATTATACATCTGACATTACAAATTTTTCACAAAACAATGAGGGCAGGAGAAAAAAAGTGATTATCAAATAATCAAAACCTTGGTATCAATTAAATTATTACATTATTGGAAACACTTGCTGAGATATTTAAAAAATATTATTAACGTTTTAAGAGTTAACTATCATTTTAAAAAAAAAAAAAAAAAATTTTACAGCAACACTTACGTCTAATCTTATAATGTGATTGCCATGCAGTGTTGCTTAAATAATTTAATAGCTACAGTAGTTGAAACCTATGTAGATTATGTAGAAAAAGCAAGAATACTTCTGCAAAGAGTATATTAAATTTAGCAGTTTTATGATTTTAGGGACGAACATAAAAATTGTCATCAAATGGACTACACACAAAGCATGTTTATATTCTGGAAAAGGAAAAACTGATAGACTTCCCTTTGAACTGGGATGGGGAATCATTTATATAATCATACTTTTTTTTATTCTTTATTTCTATAATCATACATTTTAATAAAATGTGTATTACCTGAAGAGTCGGAGACAGAACTAGCTACGGTTGATGTATTGATGTAAATAATAGTAAAATGGAGAAATGAAACAGTGTAAGTTCAGTATAAGTGGAAATGTATGGGTTGGAACTTTTACCATGTGTTCTAACTAAAGGCGAGTGATAACACAAACTTTTATAGCATTTCACTGTGCAGCAGCTGTCAGATTCATGGTGGCTCTGTTTCAAACCACTTCAACGCACATATGTTGATCAAAAAGGCTGTCTAGGTAGGCAGCTAACTAGGTTTTTGAGCCGCTTAAAGTCTTCAGGAAAGACTGTCCAGGTGCTTGTTGGTTATATATTAGTTCATTCAGCCGCATAAACTTGCCGCTTCTCATTTTCATTGGCTGAATTTACAACCACACACACACACACACACACACACAAACTAAACAAAACTGCAGCTGCTGGTGTAAAGCGAAAAGCCGGCGAGTGTTGTCGTTTAAACGGCGCGGCTCTGCTGCTTTTGATAGCGTGTTTACAATTTCTCCTCACTTTTTCGATGCATGATTCATTAAGGAGTGTGTGAGAGTATCCCGAGGTAAAGGCACTGACCTGCGGGGCCTAGCGGCGGCTGCTGCCCGTCCTCCCCGAAGATCAGTCTGAAGTCCAGCTCTTCATTCCCGGGGCAGTTTGCAGTAGTCATCGGGTTTGACAGCTCGGGCTCACCCCGTCTATGTACGCCGACTCTTTAATAAACTCACTACATTGACTAATTCTAAAGACAAAACTTTTGAACTTTCCCTGCTGTACTTATCTAAGTTCGGGCAGAAAATATTATTGCTTCTCCCTCAGAGTAATCCAAACTGCTCGACCTTCTGCGGAGATTCAGCGAACTCGCAGCGGCTTCAACTTTTTGCCCGTGGCGTGAAGGGGGGTGAGCGCTGTGCGTCAGCACGACCGTTGATCGAGTTCGTCCGTAAATTCGCTGCTGCTCTCCGTTTCGAGGCTCGAGCTCCTATCCCAACTTTTACTAACAGCGCGTGACAGGGCAGTTCCAGCGGTGACGTCAGGCGAGTCGGCAGACAACACAAGAGCGCGCACACGCGCCCGGCCCTCAATCACTCACGCACACACATACACAAACTTAGTGGGCTTATGGGTCTTGTAGTTTCTATAGCTGCAGCTGAATCAGCCGTCCTCTTTTAAAGACCACGTGTTTCAGTGCATTTTATTGTAAATGCAATTTACAATAAACCAAATTTCATTATTTGTTATGCTCTACATTGCTTTAATGACAGCAGAACACACGCTGTAGCCTATGAACTGCAGAAGTTTATGAAAAACTTGATCATGTGAACTGTAGCAAAGAGCATGTTGTGCTTCACTGAAAGCCAAAACATCTGGCCATTTATTCAGAGGAGTTAACATGTCTGTCAGATTTTTGATCTAAATATTGCAGAAATTAAATATTTCTTCTTTTTTCTTCCAGATTGTCAATGTGTTGCTGGATATTACACCCAACTATATGTCTTTATGTATTCTTGAAGATTTGGGTTGTGTTCAAGGCACAATATGTAATAATTTTCACTGCTAAAGGGCGCTTATTAAAAACAAAGGAGTAGCTTGATGACGCTGTGCAATGAGCGTGGAATCATGGGAGTTATCGTCTTCACCTCCACAGCCAACCGATGGAAAGCAATCCAACGGGACTCCGGCAGAAATCGTGTTCATGGGTGAGCTAATGTATTAAAGTTTTATTAACGTTAAGCAGGGATGGGGCTGAGTACATTTTACGTTCTTGTCGGCCACTGCCGCTCCTTGTTTTTATGTTTATGTAATTAAGGTTTCGTTTAATCATATAAATTCACATTATTTTGTTTCATTCTATTGAAGCAATTCAATATTTAAGTGCTGAATTACTGCTCACTCAGTTCACTTTATTTGATTAATTAAAATTGTGGGGTAATGTTTTACTTGGTCAAAACAATCATACTAAAAATACATTTGAGTGTGTTGAAAGTTATGTTAACGTTACACTGTGCGTTCTCTTGGTGGCTGCTATGAGACACTTAAAATCAGCACACTGCTGATAGATCGATATTAGAATATATTAATAAAAGCTGGATGGACTTATTTTGCTTGGCATGCAATTTTAAAAAAAATATGGGAGAAAATGCTGTATTACTGTTATTACAAATAAAGCTCTTTCGCATTATGCTGTCAGCCACTTGACAAAATAGCATTGTCAGTGAGGCACAAACATGTTACTTGCGGCAAAGAAAATGAGATTCAAACAATAAGATAAGACTAACTTTGTTGAGCAATATAACAGGGATTAATTTTCTCTTGATAAAGGTATCAAAACAGTTGCTCACCTGTTTAATAAAATGCATAATAGATTAAAGCGTCTTTGGTGTTTCCATGGTTTTTAAGGTAGTAGGACAGGAAATTGAGGGTAACAAGGATACGTCATTGACAGACGCCAATGAAACGGACTGTTACATTGGTTAAAATTTAAACATTGTTGGAAACATTTGGGATAATGTAAGTACACAACTGAACAAAATATATAACACTGTGCTAGTGGTTTTAGGACATTTTAGTGCAAAAATCTTACATATTGTGCCTTTAAAGAATTTCATTTCAATACTTGTGTACAGGAGTGTCACTCTACACTGATTTCCACTGCAGAGATACAGTAGCCTATTATTTTCCAAAATCTTTAAATTAGAGTGATGACGGCATCATTTATGTAAATAAAATATAGTCTACACACAAAAAATAAACTAATTTTAATCTGTCATCACACTCACTCAAACATGAATTCATGTGCAAATTTCTCTCCCATGGAAACATACTCACAAAATAATACACAGCACAAATTTCAGTCTTCAATGTAGCTACCTAATTTAATTTAACACAAGAAAAGTGTTATGTGTTATATAAGTAATGACCAATAATATTTAATCAGAATACTCACCATTGTTATCCTATGATGACTCACCATTGTTATCCTATGATGTTTGAATCACTGAAGTGCTCTAAAGTGACATGAAGATAATGTCAAAGTCCATTCAGGATAAGCAGGTCTCATAGATGAGAGAGAAACTTTTTTTATATACATTTTATATTATACATATTATACATTCACTGTAAAAAATACTGTTGGTTTGACTTTAAAAAGTTACCTGTTGCCTGTAGAATTTTGAGTTCACTGAAATTAAACATTTGAGCCAATACAATGGAGAAACTGGTTTAATCAACAGAAACTTAAACTTAAAATATTTTGTTATCTGAAGCACATTAACTTTCATTAAAAGTTGATTTGACAAAAGAAAAAGTTGTGATAACAAATCACATTTTTTTTTTTACAGTTATATATATATATATATATATATATATATATATATATATATATATATACTCAATTTTCCTGTAGGATATATACACATAAAAACACACAAATACACACACGTTTGTTTTTGTGAATTGTGGGGACATTCCATAGGCGTAATGGTTTTTATACTGTACAAACCGTATTTTCTATCGCCCTACACCAACCCTACCCCTAAACCTAACCATCAAAGGAAACTCTGCATTTTTACTTTCTCAAAAAAAAACAAAAAAAAACCTCATTCTGTATGATTTATAAGCCTTTTGAAAAATGGAGACATGGGGTAATGTCCTCGTAAGTCACCCTCTCCTTGTAATACCTAATTGTGTGTCCTGATATGTCACAAAAACACGCACACGCACACACACACAATGATAAACAATACACCTATATGATCATTTGTTTTCCGCTTGTAACCTGATCTGGTCCCATTTTGCACTGTTGTTAGCAAAAAAACAATATCAGACAATATAGAGAAAAAACACAAAACATAAAAGTGTGGACAAAGCAGGTTTATATCAGTTACAAGGAATTCACACCGCCAAACAAGAATGTTTTCTTTGACGCATGTGGGCGTAAAAACGCCATGTTCACATTTCCTGTGGTCTTTATTTACTTGATGTCAACTAATCTACACATTAACGCATAACTTTCATTGAATACTCAACATGTTTGATTAGTTTGGCTGTTATTTAGCAAGCTGCAGTTACAGAATCAGTTGCAGAGCCACTTTGCTCTTAACCTGGTCTCAGGTGGCACATACACTGTTTACTAAAAGTTGTGATGTTTTTATCTTATAATTATGAACTTCAAGCTAAATTAAATGAAAAATTGGTCATGCTATGCAAACAGATATACTTGCACATTTCGACAAACTGCACAATTCTGAAAGTTTGCATGAGAATAACAGGAAAAAAAATAAAGGGACCCAGATAACTGTTGTTTCATAATTACGGAAGCCCCAATGAGAATGAATAATGATGCATAATATTCATCTGTCATGAATCATCTGACTGATTCATTTCGTTGTTAAATAAAATTTCAGAGAAGAACACAGACAACAACTTTTGTAAATTATCGTGCTGCAATGGTCTGAACACATTCTCACGCTGTTGAAATGATCCTGCCAAAATCATTGTTTACTATTCAGAATACCTGTGTTTCTCTTCATCTCTGATGACCTTTGTGGGAGGAAGATAGAGAACACGGTATCCGTGGATTGTGTAGGAGGGGGACGATGTGGTTTTTGATACTCTGTTCTCGTAAAGAGAGTTAAGAAGAAAGAAAGAACTTTCTACTCACACAAATCCGGTTCAAAACTAGTTTTCTTTTCAAGGATTGGTGTTTTGGTAGCGTGTTTTGTGCCTGTCATATGCAAATATGCATTGTTACAAAACAATCACAAGATAAAAGTGTGCGTTAGTTTTGAAGACCGAAATAAGATTTATGAGATAAGTATTGATTTGTTTCATTTCTGTGCACATTAGTTTGTACATTTTATAATCAAAACCTGCTTTAGAACAAATTAGTGTTTTTATTTATTTATTTATTTTTTTAAATCAGATTGAGCTGTTTAGGAATAATATTGCACAATGCTGTAGTAATATATCTCTATCTATCTATCTATATATATTCATTTAATAAAGTTTCTTTCCAAATAGCATATCTATTATATTTAAAGTATACAAGTAGGCCTATATTTAAACATCAAATAGTTCATATTTTCTGAACATACTGTTTAATTTAGTTGTTATTTCCATCCCAGATGGACATATTTTGTTGTATCTGATTTAGAGAGCAAACTGACTGACCAAAACATTAAAAACAACAAAAAAACATCTGGAATGTATCAAACATTGCGTTTAATGGAGACTTAAAATAAGTACAGTACAAAGTTAATGAAATACAGCATCCTGAACAAAGCCTTTGGTCCTGAAAAACAATCTTCAATTGAAGCATGCTGCCCTCTTTTGGACTATTCTGTTTATAAAGAAATATGGCTAAAATGAATACCCGGTTCTCGCTCCTGGAATATTTAAATTAATAGTATGTTAGGTATTTCGAATATTACACATTATTTGGTTTTGACTATATAACACAATAAGCATGTGTTGATCTCCCGTCGGCCAATATTAACGAGTGGGTTCTGTGTGAGTCTAACATGGTCATCATTTTTAGAAACTGAACCAGTGATCTAATCAAGCACTTCAGCAATATCAATACTGTATTCCCAAATGCTGAATGTTTCTTGTTAATTTTTTTATTTTTTTTAATTTTTATTTTTTTAATGCCATTGACTCATAAGGCCTATAGCACTAATGTATTCTTATCTTATAGCGACCTGGTATATGTGCACTTCTAGAAATCGTCTAAGATTGTAAATAAAATTGCACATTCTGTACACACCTGCTGTCTTGAACCACTGGTTATGTTCTAACTTGAACAGAATCCTCCTTGACTCCTTAGACCCTCTTCAGTCACTAACAGAACAAGGTTGTCTTTGCAATGTGTCCTACACTGTTGAAAAACCTGAAAAAAAAAAAAAACAACTAATTAAGGATGCTACACGGGGAGTTACAAGCTACTGATTGTCTTTGACCCTGAACTTCATGAGCAGACCTGAAAAGGCACATCAAGGCCTGACTACTAATACACTTACAAAGTATTAGCACAACACAAAATAACAATCAGATCTTGGTGAATAAAGCTATTACATTCATTTCATATACAATGGTATTTTATTGTAAAGGATATAATGAAATTATACCATTATACCATGCTACATGGCCAAAAAAATACCAAATTTAATAATATTGTGCTATTTGAAAAAGATGTTTAAAGATATATATTTTAATAAAAAAAGCTTCAGTTTAAAATAAGCTTTGAAATAATAATAAACGTCATTAATTACTCACCCTCATGTCGTTCCAAACCCTGTAAGACCTTCGTTCATCTTCAGAACACAAATCAAGATTTTTTTTTATTAAACTGCATTCTGACGTAGAACCCGGAAGCACTGCACTGTGTTTACAATGTGAACAACATAGGAGACTGACAGGGAACAGAAGAAATTGTTGAATAAAGTCATTATTTTTGTTTTGTTTTTGCGCACAAAAAAGTATTCTTGTCGCTTCACAACATTAAGGTTGAACCACTGTAGTCACATGGACTATTTTAACAATGTCTTTACTACTTTTCTGGGCCTTGAAATCGCTGTCTATAGGGTGGTTAGAAACCCTTGGATTTCATCAAAAACATCTTAATTTGTGTTCCAAAGATGAACAAAGGTCTTTTGGGTTTGGAACATGAGGGTGAGTAATTATTGACAGAAATCATTTCTGCATGAACTACCCTTTAAAACGTCCTTTCAGCTGTATGTAATATTTGCCAACAGAGGGGGTTAATGAGTCAAGGAAAAAAAGAAAAAAGAAAAAAAGTCACCAGTTACTGTTATACAGTACACTACAACAGAATGCTTTACACTTTATAATACACAGCTGGCTCTTAGAAAAGACTATTCCTACTTAAATGTGCCCCATAGTGATTGAAATTTATTTTTCAGGTTCATTATTTATACAGATTATTATATCTATTGCTTATTGGGTTTATAGGTAGAAACTGATGTTTTGGTCCTTTGTCCATGTCAGTTGCTCCTGGAATCTTTGTAGATTAAAATAGAATGATTTTTTATACAAATTAATTAGTTTGTCAGTAGCAGGAGATGTACTGATTCATCCAATTCAATCCTAATACATGTAGGAAAACATACCAAGAAAAAAAAAATTGCGAAATCTGCCACAGAGAACACAATGTAAGAAAAGATTCTGTCAAATCCAAAATAATCTAAATGAATAAAACAATGCACTCCCTCACAGAATGTTCGGTTGTTCTGTGTGTAACGTGTGTGTTGGTGAGCAACATGTGACTCGGTCATAAGTGCGTGTGCTGCACTGCGTGGAGAGAACATAAATCAGATGGCTGATCGATGCAACATTTGGGAGTGATGTCAGAGGATCAATACTAATCCCCCGCAACACACAGAAACACTGAACACTTAGCCATGCTCTGTAGTCTCACTGTGTCATAGGCTTGCAGAGACACTCACTTTCAGTTTGTTTCATCTGACCCCTGTCTTCACAAGCAGCCAGTTCACCTTATCAGATATACTAAAAGCAGGAAAAGAGCTCTCACCAGAATGAGAATGGGCTTTTTCCCCCCTGAGACAAAAGAGGACAATAAAAAGGGCAGATAACATCATCTTAAGGAAAAACTGGCCTTTACTCATGGAGCATTCAGAATTAACACTTTAACATATCTTAATTTCACATCTTTATAATATAAAATCTATACTTTTTTTTTTTTTTTGGCATATTCTGAAATATATGACTTTTAAATTTCAAGAAGAGAATGTGAAGCTGACGTCAAGCCATGTTGAGTGTAAAGTGGCCTCAAAAAACAAACAAAAAAACAAACAACAATCTGGATGCAGATAAAAAGATGTTTAATAGCTCCAAACATGAGAGACATCCATCACTTGATCAGGACACAGAACATGAAGTATAGGCTCAAGGCATCCATAATCACATGAAAGGCACATAAAAAAAAAAAAAAAAAAAAAAAAAATCAACAATACTCTACCCAGAGCAAGATCTAGAACATGATTAAATAGGCCTAAAATAAGAAACACCTGGAACTAATTAACAAATAAAAACTACAATGACCATGACAAGAACTAAAGAACAGGGCAGCGTTTTCCAAAAGCATCGTAAGCTTAAGTTGATCGTAGCTCCATTGAAACCAATGGAGCTACGATCAACTTAGGCTTACGATGCTTTTGGGAAACGCTACCCAGGAATGACAAATTACAAAATAAAAGACATGGCAAAACAGAATCCTGACATTGAGTTCTAACTGCTTTGTTTATATGACATACTGGGAGGATCGCACTGCCTTTCTGCTAGTGAGTTTAGAGCTGTATTTTGATTTTCTGTCATGATTTTGAAAAATGCTGCCATTGTAGGTCATTCAAGCTGCACTGAGAATAGCCATAGAAACTCACATCATCTTTCAAGGGAAAATTGGACAATGTAATGCGTCTTTTCTACGGTGACGGGGAAGTGACGAGAAGATGGCAGATAACAAATCTAGTAATAATGTCACTGATTAAACCCACAGCCTTTCACTCAATAAAATAATCACATTGCTGAGTGTTTTTGAAAGTTTTGTATTTTGTTTGGTTTAATAATTTACATTACATTTGTGAGTATGACTCTCACTTGGCTTGTGAATTAGCAGAACTTTAACGCAGCCACTGCAAGACGTTTCTATGGATTTGATTTTGGTTGTCATTTGTTGAAATAAATACAAAAAAATACAGTGTGACCTTTGTTTGATTTTCCTGCCACATATCTGTTACCATGGACACTAACTATCATCACAGATGTTTATCATTTAGCTCATCACCTTAGTGTATTTATTGCTGCCTTCAAGTGCTATCGCAAAATTGATAATTCCTACTTCTGAAGTCGTTATTACGAGCTAATCGCATTCGAAATGAGAGAGCGTTCATGTGCAATTTTTACCTAGGAAACTCATATTTATGAAAATTCCAGGAGCACATGAAGGCAGCATAAGTTTCTGCTGTTCACTTACACACCACAAGCGTGAGCGGCATGTCCTATGGAGTCAAATTAATGCCTTAAAGTTTTGCACAAAAATAAAGTTTTGCAAAACAAAAAAAGAATTGAGCAATAAAAAATAATTTTTGCAAACAAAAATAAAGAATTGCAAAGGAAAAATAAAGTATTGAACAGAAAAAAATAAGTTGTGGAAACAAAAATAATAAATTGCAAAATAAAAAAGTAGTGCAAAAATAAAAATATAATCAATTACAAAAATCAATGACAGCTGTAATCCTATTTTATCTTTGCCACATATTTTTCATGCTCAAACCTACTAAATCATTTGCAACGCTCATTTTATTCTGTGTTTCAGTCAAGCGTGCGCTCACGATACCGGTTTTCCTTTGCGCTGCACTGTTCTGTGCGGATCTCTTTATGGCTCTGGTTTGACGTGGGGGTGGAGTCAAGAAACGGGGGCACGCCCCCGCGAAATGCATTGGAGGGGAACGTAATGGCGACAGGTGAAATAATTCTTCGACATGGTTAAAAATAATGGTTTGTTTTTGTTGGTTTGTTTAGCATATGTTGTCACCGATTATGACCCCCTCCAATGCATTTCTTATAGTAATATGACCCGTTGCGCTCTGTCTCACTGCCTGTATCCACTTTTGTGTCCTTAAACATTTGTTTTTTGGGGTCGACAGCTTATAAAAACTTATTTCTGGGTTTTTTAGCTTGTTAGCTGTACACCTTGTCACACAGCAGCTTTTAGGCATTGTTCTGTTTTTTGTAATGAGTCAGAAAAGACAAGAAGGCAGCCTCACGCAATACAAAGTCAATGGAGACGGTTGGATTGTTTTTCCTCCGGTGGGCATGGTTTTCAGATTATAATTAATGTGCTCTGTCTCTATGCTTGATCTGTTCTGTTGCGATCTGCGTCTCCTGCCGATGACGTGTTTCGTGGGGGCGTGCCCCCGTTTCTTGAGTCCACCCCCACGTCAAACCAGTGCCATAAAGAGATCCGCACAGAAAAGTACAGTGCAAAGGAAAACCGGTATCGTGAGCGCACGCTTGACTGAAATGCAGAATAAAATGAGCGTTGCAAATGATTTAGTAGGTTTGAGCATGAAAAATATGTGGCAAAAATAAAATAGGATTACAGCTGTCATTGATTTTTGTAATTGATTATATTTTTATTTTTGCACTACTTTATTTTATCTTGCAATTTATTATTTTTGTTTGCAAAACTTATTTTTTTCCGCTCAATACTTTATTTTTCCTTTGCAATTCTTTATTTTTGTTTGCAAAACATTTTTTAATTGCTCAATTCTTTTTTGTGTTTTGCAAAACTTTAAGGCATTAATTTGACTCCATAAATGTCAGCTTCACGTCAGCGTAACATCGTCACTGCAGCTGCAGACACGTGAAAATATTCACACTGGAAGCGTTTGTACAGTGTTTGAAATTGTATTTTGATTAGTACTGCTTTATAAATACACATTGTTATTATAGAAATACCCGAGAAGGCTTGAAGAACACAGATAAACCATGTATTGTCTTAGTCGTCTATTTATTATATTCATGTTTAATCAATCAAAGTGTTTCTATCTTCTTTTTATTCGGTCACATCGATTGCGGTACTTCTGCGAGACATACTTGCAGTTTCTGCTCAAGGGCGCTCTCTGGTGTCCAGTATGAAACAGACATGTTTACTTTAGCTACAAGTAAAGCTCACTCAATCCTATTCTGGGTAAAAAAAAAAGAAAAATAAATTCTTTTCTCTAAAGAACTCTGAGGGAAACCTAAAATCAATGTTTTTCTCCAGTGTACGGGTTTCCACAGTGGATGCAAGAGGCACATATTTAATATTAAAGGAGCTATATGTAAGATTTTTACTTTAATAAAGCATACAAATACCCCAATATGTTTGCAGATATTTAGGAAACATGCCAAGTTCACCTACTTGTTTCTCAGAAAAACAATGCTACAGCCAGATATTCTGCTTTGAAAAAGTGCGTTCCGTGTCGGAATGTCTGTTTTTGTTTTGGTCTGTGCGAAACCACGTGCTGCAGTTTATCCAATAGTATTTCGACATCACAGGTTGCCAGTTGGCGGAAAACACCACGTATTACAACCATGGAAACCAGCAAACGAACTGGGTCAGAGAATTAGTGATGTGTCGTTCTTGAACAATTCGTTCATTTTGAACGAATCTTTAATGTGACGCGGGAAGAACGAGTCGTCTCGGGGGGTGATTTGTTCAGTCGCGCACTTGCAATATTCTACAGTTTCTGTACTGCTAGAAGTAGTTCACCTGATGATTCAATTGATTAGTTCATTTCATGAGTCTTTCGGGTTTTGAGTCGTTCCTTAATCACGTGACAGACCCATACGCTACCAATGCATTCTGAGCCAGAAAGAGAATTGATTAGTTCTTTTTATGAGTCTTTCGGGTTTTTGAGTCGTTCCTTAAACACGTGACATACCCATACACTATGCTGTGTGACCCAAGCACATTATAAATAACGTTAACTCTCCAGTTTTGTTTGAGTTTGTGTTACAACTGTTAAAGCTGAAGTTATCATAACCTTGATGTTTTAAACTAACATTAATAATTCAAATTCAAAATGTTATTTGCTTTTAATTTATGTCATTATGTCCTTTTTGAGCAATCTTCTTATATTAGACCAGTATGTCAAGTCTGCCTCGGAAAAGCAATTATTATAACAGCAAACTCAAAATTGGAGTAAAAATGAATAAACTAGGCTATAAATACTTTGTATTGTAGGCTTGGATTATTATATTATTATATAGCCTAGTGTTTATTTACAGATAGACAGTCAAAAAGATAAATTAATCAATATTTTATTTATAACAGGTCTTTATTTATTTATAATAACACACCACAGATCCTCAAGAAACAGTAACAAAAACAGTGACAGAAATGTCAGAAATAGCATATGGGTCTGTCACGTGATTAAGGAACGAATCAAAACCCGAAAGACTCATGAGAACTAATCAATTCTCTTTCCGGCTCAGAATGCATTGGTAGCGTATGGGTCTGTCACGTGTTTAAGGAACGACTCAAAAACCCGAAAGACTCATGAAGAGAATCAATTCTCTTTCCGGTGTTATGAAATATTCGGTGTCTGAGATTTTCGGTGACACTGGGCGGAGCTTACATGCATAATCACGAGTTTCCTGTTTTGAATTAAAGTCACTGAAAATTTTAGTGCACGCTCTTCGGCTTACATTAAAGGAACACTCCACTTTTTTTGAAAATAGGCTCATTTTCCAACTCCCCTAGAGTTAAACGGTTGAGTTTTACCGTTTTCGAATCCATTCAGCCGATCTCCGGTTCTGGCGGTACCACTTTTAGCATAGCTTAGCATAGATCATTGAATCTGATTAGACCGTTAGCATTGCGCTTAAAAATGACCAAAGAGTTTTGATATTTTTCCTATTTAAAACTCGACTCTTCTGTAGTTACATCGTGTACTAAGACCGACGGAAAATAAAAAGTTGTGATTTTCTAGGCTGATATGGCTAGGAACTATACTCTCATTCAGGCGTAATAATCAAGGAACTTTGCTGCCGTATCATGGCTGCAGCAGTGCAATGATATTACGCAGCGTCTCTCACAAACGTCTCCATGGTTGCAAGGCACGTTCCCTGTGCAAGCAGGGGCTCACGGGCGCTGCGTAATATCATTGCACTGCTGCAGCCATGATACGGCAGCAAAGTTCCTTGATTATTACGCCTGAATGAGAGTATAGTTCCTAGCCATATCAGCCTAGAAAATCACAACTTTTTATTTTCCGTTGGTCTTAGTACACGATTTAACTACAGAAGAGTCAAGTTTTAAATAGGAAAAATATCAAAACTCTTTGGTCATTTTTAAGCGCGATGCTAACGGTCTAATCAGATTCAATTAACTATGCTAAGCTATGCTAAAAGTGGTACCGCCAGAACCGGAGATCGGCTGAATGGATTCTAAAACGGTAAAACTCAACTGTTTAACTCTAGTGGAGCTGGAAAATTAGCCTATTTTCAAAAAAAGTGGAGTGTTCCTTTAAAGGTAATTAGCATATGTTTCAGCGTTAAGCGAAGTGAAGCTTATTCTAACTGTTATTGATGCACAAGATTTTATATAGCCTAAGCTATATTGTGTTATGTTGTGTCATGTGTTAGCTATGTTTGATATGAACACAGGCAATGATTCGCCAGAGGTGTCGTTAGGATTCGCTAAACGGGCATTTTAGGTAGCCTATTTTTGTTGTTTCTGTATTACCTTGAGTCTTTTAAGCATATAGTTTTGAAAGTTTGCCAACATGTATGCTAGCTTAATAATATTAATTGTAAACTCCTGTGGTGAAGGCAGCAGTAAACTTGTTTGCAGAAGCACTTCTAATCTGGGTAGACTTGAATTTCTATATATGTTTCAAAAATTGCGCACATGCAAGAAACCATGTTAATGTATTTTAAATATAGTTTATTATCCAAATAGGCCACGGTGATTTACGCATCGTGATAACTAATATAATATCTATAGCCAATATTCTTTCATTCCCAAATATGACTTTTGCCAATAAATACCCCTGTACACCAGACGAAGCATACACTTTTATTTTTCACTTTGTTTAGAACATGACAGTGTATTAAAAATTTTAATAATACATGTTTGTTGTAATGTCATTTTATTATATATTTCAGATTGAATGTGTCAGTATCAAAGGCTGAAATCACTGGGATCACAAGAGCAGACCAAACTTTCATTTGTCTGGGATTCCAAGACCCTTTGTAAAGTGTGTTTAAATACAAGTGTTTTTGCTAATTAAATATGTCATATGTCGTGACTTCTCATTTGTGAATAAAATTCCAACACAGAATCAGTTGCTCTTTTTTTATTCAAAGTGAAACTAGTCTCATTATTTACTTTCATCTTTGATATTACAGATATGCAAATTACTACATGGTCTATTATTTTAGCAGCTAATTTAACATAAATACAATTTTAATTGTTATGGAAAGCTTGTAGAATAGAACTAAAACATTTCGTTGTGAATATACTGCAGGTTTAATCATTTAGTTCCATATAGTTCCATATCAACACTGTTAAACTGAATCCTGATTCACAGTGCTTCATGTTTTTTCCACATTAAATTTGTTTTTGTCAATGAAATGCATCATTTTGTGGGAAAAAAGATTGAGAATATTTCCTAATAATATGAAAAAAAAAAAAAAATAACTTTAGGATTTAATAAAGTCTCTTTAAAAATATTTACCAACTGAGCAAGCAATTAAGAAATGACAGAACAATCACAGTAGTATGTATATATGTCTGATTATCCACATAACAATAATATTCCTCATAATTAAATTTTAACATTTTAATTGTTGTGGAAAGCGCATTAAAATAAAACCTTGTGAAAGTGCTGCAGGGAAGCTAATATCAATGTCTCATCATGTTTCTATTCATATAGAGCATTGTGTGTTTTGCAGAAAAAGGATAAAGAAATTTGACATTAATGCATGTCAAAAACATAAACGGAACATTAATCTAACTCTCAATGTGTTTTAAAAATAATAATGTCTGGTTAAAGTTATGCAGGCTATCTGAGAAAGCAATAGGCAATTACACAATCACAACTGAAACTTTTATTGTGCAACCACAGATACATTTATACAAGTTATCTTCTCAAACGAACTAAAATAAAATCAAAACAGTTGTAGCCTACTAAAACAAACAAACTCGATGTTGGCTCATTTCCTAACGATAGATCACCAGTGGCTGTATTCACTTATATATTACACGACACAATGTAACCTACAAACTATTGAGCATACATAAACAGTTATTAATAAAAAAAAAGAATCATAAATTTATTCGACGCGGAAACACAATCACGTTACAGAAAACAGTTCTGTGATCCAAGGACAATCCACTAACATTTTCAGTGGCGCTTTAACTCAAAACAGGAAACTCGTAAATATTCATGTAAGCTCCGCCCAGTGTCACCGAAAATCTCAGACACCGAATATTTCATAACACCGGCTCAGAATGCATTGGCTTAGTGTATGGGTCTGTCACGTGTTTAAGGAACGACTCAAAAACCCGAAAGACTCATGAGATGAACTAATCAATTCTCTTACCGGCTCAGACTGCATTGGTTTAGCATGGGACTGCCTGTCACGTCATTAAGGAATGACTTAAACCCGAAGACTTGTCAGACAAGAGGTGAGGTGAGCTTAATCAGTTTGTCATAAACTGAAGACCCAGATAATGAATTAATCATTTCTGAATCTTATAGCATTGTAGTTTTGTATTGTTTGTAGTGGGATCAACGTTTGCATAAGCAGTAGATGTGTTGGGGAAGTAACACGTAACATTTTAATTACATTTTGCTAAAATGAACGAAATGACTCGAAAAAAGATTCGTTCATTTTGTTGAACGAGACTCAAAAGTCAGAGTCAGTAAAATTATCCGAACTTCCCATCACTACAGATAATCAGGCAACCTGAGCGGTGGTGGAGCGGACGAGCCACGAGCAGAGACAGAAGTCAAACAGAGTCACGAGTACCAAAATGAGTGGCTTACTGAGCTTAAACTGTCAAATACATATAAAAGTATGTCAAAACCAGCGGCACACGCAATCTTGGCGAGTACACAGATAAAAAAAACTGTCAGTTTTTAATCATTAAATAGCCAAGAAAGTGAACTCACGTCGTGTGTAACATTATTGGGTCCGTTGAACACCGTTCATAAACTCTTAAAGGGCACCTATTATGCAAAATTCACTTTTACATGGTGTTTGACCATAAATGTGTGTTGGCAGTGTGTGAGCAAAACCACCCTAGAATGAGAAAAATCCACCCAGTGTTTTTTTTACAATCTCAATAATTCATAAGCACTGTCTCAGAACGCCCTGTTCTAAGATTGCTCTCACTGTGACGTAGAATTGCGCTAAGCCCCACCCACGTGGTTTGATTGACCATGATCTGGTTTTGGCATAGACCCCGCCGTCGGTGATCTGTCAACCATCCTCCATTGTTTCAACGACAGCCGGTAATGTCTCCTAAGAAACATAAGTGTTCTGTTGTGGGATGTAATAATGAACATAGTAGTTTTCACTTACTTCCGACATCAGAGCCACTGAAAACGCATTGGATGGATTTTATTTACGAAGGAAAGGCGCCACTCAAAATTCCAAAATACGTTTATGTTTGCACGAATCATTTTTTGACTGACTGTTTTGAGAACGAGGGTCAATTCAAAGCAGGTCTTTTGGTGCGTTCAAGTCCTCCTGGGAAGTTCGTATTTACGAGGTGCGAAGTCGTGTGTATGACGGGTAGGTGCGTTCAAGTCACTTTCGGAGTAAGATGGTGGTGTGTGCCTTCTCTAAAATAATTAACGTTACACAAAATAACAACACTTCTACTTCCAGAAAATATAGAGCAAAGAATGTGCATTATGTTGCTTTTTTATGTTTTTTAAATAATTTATGAAGCCATTGTAAACTTTATTGTTACATATTATATTTTTATATTGTGATGCTATCGTATTTTTTTTACTGGTAATCAGCTTACTTCATTGTAAATAGAAAAGCCTGACAATGTCACTGCTAAATACCTTTAAGTATTGGTGTTTCATGTTTCTGACTGACACGCCCCCAACTCGTACAGATCGGATCTTAAAGAAATTTACGAACTTCCCACTTGTATTTACGACATTGTGGTGGCGTTCATGTCGATTCTGCTCGTAAATACGATCTTTCCAACATGTCTTGAACGCACCATTACTTCAAAGTTAATCCTCAAGTGTGGATCGTTGCCTACTGTTCGCGATCCAACGTCACCTCCAGAAGAAGTAAGTTTATTTAATGTTTTAGCAAATAGTCATTTCAGTCGATGTCAGCCAATTCAATAACAAATGCGTCTAAAGTTGTCATCGTAGAATGTCTGTGTATATAATTTAAACCTTGTTTGTATAGTATGTATCTAACGTACTTAGCAAACGTTATCACAGTATTTGTGTTTGTAGTTTCAAAAAATTGCGCGAACGTTATCACAGTGTGTGTGTGTGTGTGTGTGTGTGTTGCACATCCATAATTGCAAAGGGGACGCGATTAAAACTCTATAAGTACATAAATGTATCAAATAACCATTCAGAGATGTCCTGCTCCATTCTCAATTGTGTTTCTTCTGCCGGAGTCTCTTCATCATCTGGGTCTGATTCCGGTTCAAACATGTACGGCTGAATGCCATACAAAACAGCGGGTCTCTCATTCTCAGCCATTCTGCTTCTACAGACGGTTTATTGCCATAGGTATGCAAGTTACGCCCTCATCCAAAGGCAGGGCGGAGATATGCAGCTCATTTATATTTAAAGTGGTACACACCAAAACAGCTCTTTTTAAAACAGGCCCCAAAAATGACATTTTCAAATGGTTATAATAAATTAACTGTGGGGTATTTTGTGCTGAAACTTCACAAATACATTCTGGGGACACCCAAGACCAATATTACATCTTGTAAAAAGGGGCATAATAGGTGCCCTTTAAAGGGACAGCAGTCCAATATTCTTGCTGCTGTCTGTCATGTTAATCAAAGAACAAAAGACAAAGAAAATCACTTTCTGCTCTTGACTGAACACATTGTATAACTTTAAATGGTAAGAATTATTTGCAATAAAGACTACAGAAATTAAGGTAACCAATGCAAAATAACACAATGTGTTATTTTACATTTGATTACTTTAATTTCTGTAGTATTTCTTACCTGAATAAAAACCCAGTTAACCCGAAATAGCTCTCTTTATTCTATTCATTTATTTGAGCTGTTTATATTTTATTACTGACTTTTACTTGTTTTTTTTTATGAAAATAAAGCTCTGCATTGAAGAAAAGTAGATTTTTGTTTGTATATGTTGTCATTTATAGTGCTTAGAAAGAAAATCGTAATCGGCAAAAAATAGGGATCTGCCGATCTCACAAAAAAAAAAAAAATCGGAATGGCCAAGAAAATTGCAATCGGTGCATCTCTACTAAAAAGCCTCTGAATCCATCTAAATATGTTTATGAACAACAGCATATCAAAACAGATACATTACAGTGTTTAAATCTTACAGTGTTTAAGCTTACAGCTTACAGTGTTTAAGTCTCCTCAGCTTTCATTGTCAATTGCGCTCCCTATTGTTGCTGGCAACCATATGCTGTAAAAGCTGGCAACCCGCGTCTTTGAACGAGGGGGCGGGCCAAACAATATTTTGAATTTGGACTGCAGTACCTATTTTGAATACTGGGTGTCATTATTACATAGAGCCCCTTTAAATACACTGACTTACAATGATTTTGCATACCTCCTGACAAAAATAAAGAAATTGTCACAGATTTTGGTCATAATTATATAATATTTTATAATTAATCATTAGACCTTTCTAATTAATTTATAGTCATAGGCTGCTTATGCCAACGTTCATGCTTGAAACCAGAAATGGTGGACATGCTGGTTTTCTTAGCAAAAAAACCTTTAAACATATAAACGTTCTAATTATAGTTATTTGAGAGACAGTCTGAGATGTTTTTTTTATATTGTTTTGATGGTTTGATTACCTACATTAGTATTTGTTTTGCCATATGTCTGTTCCAGAAACATTTTGTTACACCTTTTACTTATTGATAAGTTACAGCTTTTTGATCTAAAAGGTCTAATTGGTTTCCTTTGGAAATATGTTTCAAATTCACACTGAATGCATTTATGAATGTAAAGCATGTCTGTGTGTGTCAAAATCGTGATTAAAATCGAAATTGCACTATTGACCAAAGAAATCGTGATAGAATGATTTTTTTTTTTTGTCCATATCGCATAGTCCTAGTAAATGAAGTTAAATTGAATGTGGAGGATTTAACCGTGACAAGATGATTGACAGGGCATTTTAAACTGTGACAGGATGCACATAACTAGTGACAGAGCTGTCTGTTAAAAGCAATTATGACGAGGTAGTATGTCCCAAAGCTTATTATTCCTCTTCTGCTACACACTCAAAAGTATGTACGTTTTCTTCACACACATTTAGGGCATAATGTAAGTGGGTGAATTGGGACACTGCAATACACTTGCCAACATCCCCAAGCACTTCTCCTCTGGGGGAATCTGCTGCAGCTGCAGCGACTATGTAGTTAACATATTGGGGTATTTTTGTTCCATTATTCTAAATAAAATAAATACATTATGACCCACAAATAAATGTAAAGAGATTCACACAAAAAATAAATAAATAATGTGCACAAATAAATAGAATGAGATCCACAAAAATATGTATCACAGAAATGAATAAAATTCTGAGTTCTGCATAACATGCCAACAATCGCATGCACCTCCAAAGTACGATATACTATTCTTTGTGGGGTTCATTATGGTGATAAATAATTAGGCAGAACAGATGTTGTAGGCTACCTGCAGAGATTTGCATCCACCTCTTTTCTCAGCATAAATGACTGGTACCTCCCATGAGGTGCATGCAGAACTCACCATAACAGCTGTTAGGGGTTTTGCCCCATGAATGCGTGTGTATCCAGTATAGGTTTGTATACAAGAACTCGTCTATTTGGAATTCAACAACCTGTCAGACGTTTAAAAAGAACTCAAGCAGGCCTTCTCTACAAACAATGGTAACGTTATAACATTTAATAAATGTTTTTATTACTTGTAGGCTTAATGTTTAACAGCTGGTTTGCTGCTCATATCCGTCATTAAAATGTTTGATTATTGGCTGTTGCTTGACGACAGTTTCATATTTCACGAACTTGCATGTTCATTGATGCTTTCTCTTATATCTTGATTAACTTGATGCTTCCATAACGTGTCTGTATGCGTTGTTGTCATAACAGAGAGCACCATTTCTGACATTTCCAAACAATGCATAAAATATAATAGTTTGGCTTGCCTTGACACACGGTCTAATGGTATAACGAAATCTACATTTTAAACATCTTTTTACTGTACCTATGTTTAAGAACCCTATACCTCCTAAAGCCATTGCCAATGCATGGCGAGACTGCCCATGATTGTAAAACAAAACGTGATTGGTTGTAGTGAGAACATGTCACGATTGGTCAGCGCAATGTAGTCGTTATCTGATTGGCTTGAGTAGTCTGTGGGTAGAGTCAAATCTATCTCCATACACGTATGCTCGCTTTATTTGTAGATATAAAGCTAAACTTGTTCTCTAAATAGGCTATGTGTGCTCTGTCAGAATGTGTGCCTCTGTGAGCAATGCTTCAGAGTGATCTGCTGTAAAACCAGAACCTTGTACCCACCTCAGTGTCCTCTGAGACAGCGAGAAAGGAGGTTTGGTCAAGAGCTCATTAACTGTGGAAAAACTATGCAAACAAATCCCCTTCATACCATTTTGCATATTCATGAATATTCACGATGAGCCCCATACAGGGCCCTAATTTATTGATTTATTTCAACGTTTTTCTGTGGCTTTCCATGCACTATGTTACAATAAATTGTGAAAGAAAGTATTAGGCTTTTTCTTTGACATCCTAAAATTTGACATGTTTAGGAGCTTGAACTTTATCTAGACCTGTCAACAACACCACTAAACTGCATAAAGATATGAATTTCCCAGCAGCCCCCTGTGGTTCAACTCCATGAGGCACTCACTCACTAAAAATTCTATACATGATGTACAATTTAATTTGTTTAGACTCCTTCCTGTAAAAATCATTCTGTGATAGAAAATAGCTCCGACCCCATACCCAACACAGGATCTATTGAACCATTTAAGAGCCAAGAAAAGTAAACAGATTTATTATGAAGAGTAGAACCCTTTACTAAGGATATTAGGGAGAGAGAAAAAGAGAGAAAGAACAGAGATAATGTCACTGTAACCAATGTTTGTCTAAAAGCCCATCTCTAGATTATTTCATAAAGACAAAGGATCAGAAGTTAATATAGTCTTAAGAACATTTTTCCAATACAATGCACATTTACATTTTGTAAAATTAAAAATTCCATGAATGTTAAAGGTTCTTTATGAAACCATAGATGCTAATAAAGAACCTTTATTTTTAAGAGTGTGTCTTTTTGTGTGTTCTCACATGTCTCATCTGCTTTCTTAGCCCAAATCTAAATAAGCTTCATAAAAACAGTTAAAAGGTTCATATGAAAAACCTCAATCCTTTCAGAGTTATAGATGGAAAACCTTACCATGCTAAACGCCACATGTGTCAAGGTACATTATGCAAGACATTTCAATAAGATTGTACATTGTAATATTCACACCAGCTATCTTATCCAAGGGATTAACATTTAATTAGCAACACTAAAACCAATTCAATGCAGAATTTAAATGCTATTATAATTAAATGCAATTATAATTAAGTCCTAGGGTGTTACTATGAGGACCCTACGAGAACAGTCATGATTTCGAGGCCATTGACATGCAGGCATTGCTCCAAGCTGGAGCAGGAGCCGAATGCCGGTCTACCCTCACACAGAGCTCTCCAACCCGAGTTGGAGGCATCTGTGACAACCTTCTATCTGAACCTTCTAGCCTGTCTGATAGGCAAGAGACCTTCCACAGCTGTGACAGCGATGGTCCACCTTGAGGCGCAAACGTCCCTGCCGCCAAGTGTGGGATGGGACTCGGCCTTTCAGACAATACTGCAGGGGCCTTATGTGTAGCAGGCCCAATGGTACTGCTGAGGAGGCGGCTGCCATCAGGCCAAGCAACCTCTGGAAAGCTTTGAGGGGAAGGAAAGTCCCTACTTTGAAAGATGCCGCTAGCAGCTGAATACTTAGTAAAAGTTTCCGGCGTGATCCAGGTGCCAGGCTCGCATTTGGGCCAAGTCAATAACTGCTCCCAGGAAAGCGACTCGCCTGCTGGGAGACAGGAAGCTCTTGGCTGAATTTATTTTGAGCCCAACATGCTCAAGGTGACTGAGGAGCAGTGACCTGTGTGCACAGAGCTTGTCCTCTGACCGAGGCAACACTAGCCAGTTGTCGAGGTAGTTCATGACATGGATTCCCGCCTGTCTCACAGGGGAGAGAGCCGCATCCATGCACTTGGTAAGTGCATGGAGCCAGAGACAGGCTGAATGGGAGGATTGTATATTGGTAAGCAACCCCCTCAAATGCAGATATCAAGAACAGTCAGTGATGAGGGGCTATCTGGATATGAAAGTAAGCATCTTTCAGATCCACCAATAAGAACCAGTCCTCTGGGCAGATTTGCGCGAGGATCTACTTCAAAGACAACATCCTGAATAGCTGCTTCAATAATGCACAATTCAGGAGGCTGAGGTTGAGGATGGGCACCATCTTTCTTTGGAACAAGGAAATAGCGGCTCTAAATGCCTGACTCACTATTCTCTGGAAGGATCGTTTCTATGGCACCCTTCACTAGCAGATGCACTTCGGAGTGCCGTTGTCCTGAACTAAAGTTTGAACCACACCCCTGAAGCGGGGAGGCCTGTGAGTGAACTGAAGCAAGTAGCCCCATTTTATAGTCTGCAGAACCCAGCTTGACACGCCTGGGATGACTTCCCACACCTAAAGCCAGGCAGCAAAGAGTTTGAGCTTTTTTGGGGGTAGTTTGCTGCACGAGGGCAGGGAACTGATGATCATGTTGTTGAGAAGAGGAAAAGTGCTCTTTATAGCCAGTGGGTCGGTAGTTTCCTTGGGCATGTGCAGTGTGGGTGGGATGGGCAGAGTTGGCAATGTCAATCCCCCACCAGAGCTGAATGGGGGGGTCGGAAGGAAAATGTGGGACTTTTTCAAGGGTGATCAGGATGGCTTCGGGGGTCTGTTATGAAAGGGACGCTGAGGGCGCTGTTGGAGCTCAGGCTCTGGCTTAGACTGAGGCTGGGCGGGCGACACGGCATGCTTTGTGGGCTGTTGAGTCGACGGAGCCTTCTGGCGACTTGAAACAGCTGCCGAGCTAAAGCACTTGGGCAGGAAGTGGCACATTGCTTGTGACGACTTCTGTAATATGGTGAAGCACTCTGCGAAGCCATGTACAGCGGGTCCAAACAAGCCGGTGGATGTCACTGGGGAGTCGAGGAAAGCGGTCCTGTCCGCGTACTTAATCTCCATGCGGTTTAACTAGTGGTGGCGCTCTAGCACCACCAAACTGGCCATTTACCTGCCGATTGCCAGGGCTCTAGACTTTGTAGCGTGCAGGGCCAGGTCAGTCGCGCTGCGCAGCTCTTAAAAAGCAGCTGGACTCATCCATAGCTCAGAGGAGTTTGGCTTGAAAAACCTGGACGACCACCATCCCTATGCCCTACTCATTCTGAAGGCACTTTGGAGGGAGCAGGCACTTATGTGTCATAATAGAGCTGTTTGGAACACACTTGGCGAAGGGAGCAATGAAAGACCATGTAATTTCCTCAGTAGATTTACATGTTACCACAACAACGCTAGGCAGCGACAACAGGAATATCTTATTATTGCTGTTAATATGATACAAATAAATGTACATTCATAATTTTTTAAATATGCTTAATATGTGTGTTCCTGATCTGCTCTCAACTTTTTAAGCATTAAAACAAAACATTAAACACATTTCTTACTATGAAACTTTCATTTGGAATACCTCAACTAATGGCATCCCCATTTCCAAAGTGCCCTTCAAGGGTGCAAAAACACCGTTTGGAATTCGCCCGCTGAGGCTGCATCCGAAAACTTAAAAATGCTGCCTTCGGAGGATGCATTCCAAGGTAGGAAGGCATCAAGGCACATCCGAATCCAGTGTTAGCTTCACTTTCTGTCTCCTGAGATACCTTCATCTGATCGATTTTTGAAGGCAGCATAGATGTATCCTTCACTGCCTTTGATATCTCATAATCCTGTCCTTCCATTCTGTGACAGTTCACCTAGAAATAGTGATGTCCGATTCACGAACGAAACATTCTTTTTAACCGGTTCTTTTCAGTGAACCGGTCGAACCAGTTCACCAAATCGGTCTGAATCGTTCCAAACAGTTTGCATCTCTAGTTAGCAAAGACGAATGCACAAATTACTAAAGTTACTCACTTTTTGACATGCCTTACACTACCTCTCGAATTAAACCAACGTCCCGGAGTTATTCAGTTACTCCAACAGTACACTGACGTAACCTACGGTAAAGAGAGAACTGATGATGATGGGCACGAGCAGCAGAGCAGCTGATATGAGTGCGCATGCGCGGCGTACACGGCCTGTCGCCACTCTCGTTCTCGAGTCAAGAATTGGTTGCAACGGTTTTCGGATCATCAGTACACAACCGAGAACCGCTTCTTTCGGACATGTCCGATTTGAGAACCGGTGAGCTGATGATACTGCACATGCGTGTAATTTTTCAAGAGAACGAAAAGCACGTTAGTCAAGTTTTGTCCAAGGCTCATTTAAAATGGACTGCTTCAAAGTGAAAAAGTGTTCTATTGTTAGATAAATCCAAATTTGATGTTCTTGTTGGAAATCATGGACGCCGCATCCTCCGGGCTAAGGCTGTGTGTCCACCAGAGCATTTTTTCCAGCTGCTAGCATACTTTTTCAATTGTTTTCAATGGGAACGCCGTGTTTTTAAACGCTGAGAGCGTAACGAGCCGCTGGACGTCTTTTTCACGCTCAAGCGCTGAGAGCTCGGCGTTTTTTACTGGTCGCCTCGAGTTGAAGAACGTTCAACTTTGAGTAAAACGCTGCGCTCATCACTGTCACTTTTTAGCCAGCCGTCCAATCAGAGTGGAGGAGGAGCGGGACAAATACAACTCCGACCAACTGTCACATTCTTGCTGTACAACGACATTAACAAACAGAAACAAAATGGATGAGAAATTAATTTTGTTGGTCTCCGAACATACATAGCAAGTAATTCCACATTGTGTGAACATTTTTAGCCTGAAACAAATTACCTGCAAAATCAGTTATAAGTAACAGTGCCACGGATATTCCGTATCATAGCAACAAAGCGTCTCAACGGAAACAAACGCTGCGCTGCAGAAGCGCTCTCAAGCACTCACAGACGGGCGTTTTAAGCAGAGCGCCTAGCGTTTTCAGCTGGCTAAAAACGCTCTGGTGGACACACGCCGTAAAGAGGGGGGAAACCTTCCAGCGTGTTATCAGCGTTCAGTTCAAAAGCCAGCATCTCTGAGGGTATGGGCAGCTTGCATTTTTTGGAAGGCACTATGAATCCTAAAAGGTATATAAAGGTTTTAGAGTTAGCTCTGGTGGACACACGCCGTAAAGAGGAGGGAAACCTTCCAGCGTGTTATCAGCGTTCAGTTCAAAAGCCAGCATCTCTGAAGGTATGGGCAGCTTGCATTTTTTGGAAGGCACTATGAATCCTAAAAGGTATATAAAGGTTTTAGAGTAACATATGCTCCCCTCCAGATGATGTCTATTTCAGGGAAGGCCTTGTGTATTTCAGCAGGACAATGGAAAACCGCATACTACAGCTATTACAACAGCATGGCTTCGTCGTAGAAGAATCCGGGTGCTGAACTGGCCTGCCTGCAGTCCAGATCTTTCACCTACAGAGAACATTTGGTGCATCATTAAATGAAAAATACATCAAAGACGACCATGAACTCTTCAGCAGCTGGAAACCTATATCAGGCAAGAATGGGACCAAATTCCAACACCAAAACTCCAGAAACTCATAACCTCGATGCCCAGACATCAAACTGTTTTGAAAAAAGGAGGAGATGCTACACCACGGTAAACATTACCCCGTCCCAACTATTTTGAGACCTGTAGCAGGCATCAAATTTGAAATGAGCTCATTTTGTGAATAAAATTATTACATTTTGCAGTTTAAACATGTGTTATGTTATCTATGTTCTATTGTGAATAAAATATTGGCTCATGTGATTTGAAAGTCTTTTGGTTTTCATTTCATTCAAATTTAAAAAGCGTTCCAACATTTCTGGAATTTGGGTTGTAACTTTTTTTTGTGAACTGCTGTATCTTCCTATCACAGAATGAGGCATAAATTATATTATTTTATAGTATTCTATACAGCGATACAATGTCGATTAGCATTGCATTATTAATATACATACATTAACCTTATATATAAAAAAAACAAAAAAAACTAGATGGCTCGAAGAACACAATATAAACCATATACTGTTGAAATTGTGTGCTAATTCTCTTCACATTTCATCAGTCAAAAACATTTAAGCCTACATCTTTTTATTCAGCTACAGCAATAGCTGGATGCCTTTGCATATAAGGGATTTATATTTAATTTGTTTTTATTACTTCTGAGTCTCGCTTATGGAGCACTTTTTTATGAAAAAAAAAAAAAAAAAAAAAAAAGTTGAGCAAGACTTATTTTGCTGATAAATGCACTAACAAAAAGCTCTTTAAGGTGTGCATTAATAACTGGACCAGGCATATGTTGAGTTCATAATGTGGAAAAAGCACACAAGTGGAAGCTGCACCAGAAACAATAATAATGTTTCTGACAGTAATAATAATAGTAATAATAATAAAGGATTTTCTGACAGATAATTTGCAAGAAGCTTGAACAAATCCAACATTAGCAGTATGAATGAAATATAGTTTCATTTCAAATCTATATTGAATCTACCATATCTTCTGAGATACATTTTTTTTCGTTCAATCATGACCATGATGAATGTGCATTTTACTAAAGCTGTGGCAAATTCAAATGGACTCCATAAAAACATCTCATCTGCTGACTACAGTGTGAAATGTATTCAAAAGTTAAACAAAGCAATTAAAAAAGACAAACTAACTAAAACATTGTCTTTTGTACTGTAATGGTGGATATTTTCTGTTTTATCACCTGGGTTCTGTCACATGTACAGACTTAAATGTGCGTTGCCCTGGAGACAGAATGTCATGAATCCACCCACAACAAATTTTGTAAAGCAATCACAAAAACTCTGACAAGCATGCAGTGCGGTCACAAACAACCAAGGACATAAGCCTTTCAGTGAAGGTAAAGATAAATTTAGTCTGTTTTAAAAAAATTATGTCAAGACAGTCAGATTTCAATAAAAACAATGACAAACCTTGAAATGACAACAAAATGTGACAAAGAAGAGTGAATGACTTAGAGGGATGCATATTTGAGTCCAGCTGGTCTTTTCTGAAGGGTGAGATCCTGTTTCTACCTGTATTAAGTGCTGACCACTTCAAATTGGATCACAGACAACGTTTTTAATGAGTCAAATACTTTCGATTTTTTAAGTATTTTTATAGCTTTATAAAAACCTTGTATAAAAACAAGATTTTTATAGCTTTTTTTTTTTATAGCTGCCCTTTTAATGCACTAAATTTGTTTTACAGAAACTTTTCTTAATAAGACCATATAATTATATGACCAAGTTCATCTGTGGTCTAAATCAGTCACAAATCTTTTGACAGTAGACACTCTATTCAGTTTTCTCAAACTATCAGTTGACCTCATGCCTTTTGCAAAATATTGCACCATTTCTTGCTTTTCATCTTCAGAAAGATCTTTCTTCATCCCCGTATTGCATAAGAACTGTGACTTGCTTAATTATGTGGAACAAATGTGGAATAAAGAGTTCTACATTATTGCTTAATAATGTGGAACTCTTTAAGTAGGGATTTTCATTTACCTAAGACCTGGCAAACTATTTAACAAACCTGTCTGAGACTGATATGATAGTTATTTAAAAAGTTATGACAAATAAAACGAACACTCTTTGAAAAATCTGAAATCTGATTTAAAACTAAAATCTGTTTATAGTTCTGAAATCCTGATATGTCACTTGCATAATAATTTGGAACACAGTGCACAATTAAACTATATAGTTTCAGCGAATTGTTAAATTTTGTTTTATGTATTGCTTATTTACTTATATACGTTACAATAATTATAAACAGCACAAACTGTATTAAAAGAGGTCTAAAGAGAAATCAACAAACTATAAGACTTCTGGTGAAAAAAAAAAGGAAAAAGTAACATGTTCTGTCCCTCAGTAGCCACAGATTACAAATCAACATTTGTGAACAATGTAAATCCCTCTGATATCTACAGCAGAAAGGCACTGCAGCTTGTAAGCTCAGGTCTGAACAAGCTGTATTATATCAGACATCACAAGTGCCATGTGTATGGCTGCAGTACAAAAATGAAAAACAGAAGGGGTTGAGGAGCTTACAACAAAGCCACAACCAAAGCTAGTTTGAGCTGGACATAAAACCTTTTGATTTTTTGGGAGAAAGAGAGAGAGAGAGAGCATGGTAAGAGCTGCTGTGAAAGGTGCTTGAGGATTGTTAGTGTGTATACTGTTGTTCTTATTAAATGCACAATTCATCCCTGGTAACACAACAGCCATTGTGTTGACATAGCAGACATCATTAATGCAAGGCAGTCATTAAAGCTCAGTGTCTCATTGGGATATTATGGATTAATCTGTAATTGCTATCAGCTAAACAAATCAACAAAAACAAACCTCTTCAGAGGCATCAGTGGTTATCTGAGTAGTTTTGTTAATGTCTTATTGTTGTACAACAATAAAAAAGATTTATGGCAAGAAGTAGAAAAACATCTTGGAAGAAATGAAGGGCTATACTACATGGGTTTTATTAAAAAAGTTCAGGAACACATTCAAATGATCTATTCAATCAGCACAAAAGGAGGCCTTAAACTCACCTATGTTCCTCAACAGTTTTCCCCAACTTCTTACTATTGGATGGTTCCTATACCAGCAGGGTACGGGGGAGTACTCAAGCTTGGAGCCCTCCTCTCGGATAGCATACTCTTATACTCTGTAGTGTAAACTCGTAAAAACAGTGTTGTTAACACTAGAAAGTGACTCAGCATAAGGACAAGATGCTAGTATAAAGAAGAAAAAAAACAAAACATGTTCATATAGGTTTAAGAAAACAATACTCCTGTGAACGACATCATTTTATCACTCAGTTGCCCTTGTGAAATATTTTCCAGTTTTATTCAGTGTAATTTCCTTGATCTAATATCCAATGCCACTCTTTCTGCAACGGCCCCATTTTTTATAAACACAAGAGAAATCCATAAATTGTGTCTCTGTTTATTTGAATACAGAATGGATTTTTCATTTTATGCAGAGAAAATAATTCATGCTCATGGCAGTCTCTGGGACTGTGACCATTTAATTAGCTTGAGTGTTGATAAAAACCCACAAGGGAAAGCAGAATGAGATGGAGGAGAAAGAAGTGGAAGTTCTCGACCAACTTCAGAGACACATCTGATTTTAATCAGGGGCTGATTGAAAAACAAGCCACTTGAATGAAAAGCAGTATAAGTTCATGGAGATGAGAATTCATGAGAATATTGTTAAATTAAAAAAAAAAAATACTCTGACTAAAGCTATCAAGATCATATAACATCATGTTAAAATGGGATACATTTTTTTTCCTCCCAAAAAATATTTTACACCCAGTGTTTTATAAAATACTAATATTTTGGGAACAATAGTACCTACATAGCATGTCTGTTTTCCATCCAGTCATTAGTTGTCTGAAGGTAGGCTTATCCTGGCATTATAATGCAACTTGGGCACTTTTTATCTGCATTGAAAATACACATGAAATATTGGAAATATAATATTAAAATTCAATTGTATGTCCTCCATGAGGCTGTTATTCTCCTGCCAGGCTGTTGTTGTAAATAATAATTAATTCTCAAGTGACTTGCCTGGTTAAATAATGGCTAAATAAAATTAAATTGTGCTGTGAGAATTCTATAATGGAACAGGTCTGATTAAATCATTTTCAGCTTTAATATCAAGTTTTCTCTCAGGTAAACAACATACTGCTATGTGGCAAACAACTCCAATAACAGTCTGACATCTGCAGGAAGATGGCCCTGCAATGCAATAAATATTCAATATAATTTTTCAGACCTGACAAACAACACTGCCATTACTAAGACCGATAGAATCTGATGACTGGATCATAGATAAAAGAAAAACCCATTAGAGAGGAAATTTGGTAAACATTAGTGGTTTAAAAAAAAAAAAAAAAAACCACTAAACTGACATTCCAATTTCAGGTAGGCTACGGCATTTTTCTTTTCTAAAAAATATTATTAAAGAGATTGCGGCAGATGGAGTGTTCATTGCAATGACACGCGTCTTAATTTCTGCAGTGCACTTTTTCCTCTGTCAATTACTACTAAGTGAAAACACTCAAGTGAAACAAAATTATTGCAGGGCTCAAGCCTAAAAAAAGCTGTTTTGTTTGTGCAGATATAAAGCAAAGAATAAAGGTGACATGGCTTTTATGATTATGCTTTTTGACACTGCTATTTAACATTCTAGAAAGAAAGAAAGAAAGAAAGAAAGAAAGAAAGAAAAAGAAAGAAAAAAATATATACATGTAAACTTTGCTAAATCGTGTGAGAATGTTTTGAACTGCCATAAGGCATATTTTTATTACATTAACTTTGATTAAATTCATGTCTAACTTTATCAACTAATGATCCAGAAATAGGATTGGCTAAGCAGCAGACACAGTCAATAACTTGGTTCCCTGTCCCTTAATATCATTACAAGCAAAGACAAAACCTCAAAAGTGTTTGTTCTAACAAAAAAAGGCTATGAGATAACTATTGATTAAACTGACAAACTCTCTCTCTCACACACATTTCTCTATTGGGTGGTTGTTCTGCTCGCTTGATAAACAAACTACAGCTGGTCCAAAACGCAGCAGCTAGAGTTCTTACTAGAACTAGAAGTAGGGCTGTCACCATATTAGATTTTTCACACCACGGTTATTGTGGCCAAAAAAATATCACAATATCGATATATTACGATATTTATAGAATTCATGGTGGTGGGTTATCAGTCTAAATCATTTTTACTTTGTTTATCTAGTTTTTCTCTTTCAGGGTTGCTGCACATTTTTTAAAGTCAAATTTAAGGCTTTTTAAGACCTGAAGAAATAAAAATTAAAGGTCCTGTTCTTTGTGATCCCATGTTTCAAACTTTAGTTAGTGTGTAATGTTGTTGTTAGAGTATAAATCAAATCTGTAAAATTTTAAAGCTCAAAGTTCAATACCAAGCGAGATATTTTATTTAACAGAAATCGCCTACATCGAACGGCCAGTTTGGACTACATCCCTCTACTTCCTTCTTTAATGACGTCACTAAAACAGTTTGACTAACCTCCGCCCACAGGAATACACAAGAGTTGCGTTTGTAGAGTGTGTTTGTCGCCATGTCGTCGAAACGCTGTTATTTTCATCCCGCAGTCCAATCACCGGGTCTGATTCCGGCTCAAATTGATAGGGTAAAATTAAAGACATGTTTACAATAACACTGAGCGCATGCATCTCCACATTATGATAAGAGGCGTGACTTTTCCGGGCAAGGAGCGCTCAGAGCTGTCGAATCACAACACAGGAACCGCTGACATTCTCGTTACGTATTTCTGAAGGAGGGACTTCATAGAACAAGGAAGTCATCAGCCCGTTTTTATGACAATGGAAACAGCAGTATACAAATAAGTAAATTATGTGAAAAATACTGTGTTTTTTTACACGCGAAACATGAACACATGTTATATTGCACACTATAAACACAATCAAAGCTTCAAAAAAACACGAAAAACGGGACCTTTAAATACTAGCATAGTAGCCTATACATTGTGGCTGTTACCAATCAAATTAAATCATTATCAACAAAATCCATCTTTGCAATACAGAGGTGACACAGAATGAGAAGTGGCATTAATATATTTAAATAATATTTATTTAAATATATAATTTAAATATTATATATTTAAATAATTTTTTCTAATTTTTACTTTTTAATTAAAATGTACCTTAAATATGAAACTAAACTAAATTGCCAGTAGGTGGCAGCAAGTCACTGTCTTAATGATTGAGTGAGTCGTTCATGCAACCAATTTGTTCAAATGACTGATTCATTCAGGAAAGAAGCTCGGATTCATTGGTTCTAAACGCGGATTCGGTCAGAATAACAAAAACAGTTCTGTTGCACGGGGGCTGTTCTGCTGTTCATGATTTTGAAATTTTCGTTGGCGAAATAAAGGGGGGGAAAAACAACATTAACAATACTGTGTCTAAAATGTAACTCATCTCACATTGTTCATTTAACAATAAGTTGAAGGAACATTGCATTTGTGCTGATTTGGGGAAAACGGCACTTTTGCTCGTGTGATATTGTAATATAACTACATCTTATAATATGATATAATGACAAAAAATTGTCGGGGCAGAAAAAATGCCCGTGTATCTTCAATTTTAAGGGCATATAACTGCATGCATAGCTACATCACGCTGAATAAGACGAAGAAAGCGCGGTAACGTTACTTATTAAAAGAATCACCCTTTATTTAAATATATGAACACAGAAAATCACTGTTAACAGGTTAATATAACATTTCCCATTCCATGACTAGTAAAATAATCGCAACTTACTCTCTGTAAAATGGCGTAATCCGCAGGGTGATGGACACGGAGGTGGGTAAAAAGGTTGGTGGTGTTTCCACCCTTCGCACTGACTGTAGCTAGGCAAATCCTGCGGATTGGGCTGTCTAAGGAGCCGAAAACTCCCATACTGTCGAGCCTAACGTTACTTAAGCCTACTTTTCTTCGGGTGTGGACAGAGCCTCTCACTCTCCATCGGAATAGCTGCGCGCGCTGCGTCTTCTTCTTGTTTGACAAGTGTCAGCGTTAAGGTGCAATACTGCCACCTGAGAGCTCAGCCAGGTACTGGCGCTGGAGTATTTACATGTCATGATATCATAGCGTCCTATTCATTTTAAATGTCGTGGTCAATACCGGTATATCATCACACCCTAAATTAACACGATATCGATAATATTACATGCTTTATCACGGTTATCGTCAATACCGGTATATTGCGACAGCCCTACTAGGAAGTATATTAGCCCGGTTCTGTCAACACTGCATTGACTTCCATTAAACATCAAATAGATTTTAAAATCTTGCTAATCACTTACAAAGCATTAAATGGTTTAGCTCCCCAGTACCTGAGCGAGCTCTTAACACATTATTGTCCTTCACATCTATTGCGATCTGAGAATTTAGGCCAATTGATAATAGAATATCAAAATCAACCACAGGCGATAGATCCTTCTCCTATCTCCTATTTCTTCCTAGCATTGTTCGGGAAGCAGACACACTCTTGCTGCGTTCCAATTCGCCTACTTATACTACGCCCTAAAAGTATGTACTCTTTCTGTGAACAAAAAGTACTTACTTTTGAGTGTGTAGTAAAAGAGTAGACAAGCTTTGGGACATACTAACACGTCATACAATCGCGTCAATTCTCTCTGTCGCATCCTGTCACCGTAAACTGGCCTGTCAGTCATCTTGCATCCTCCACATTTCATTTAGTTAATTTCCTACCGTATCGGAGAGAAATGCAGCACGTTGATCTGCAGTCGCGGGTCTTTCATGTGGAGAACTGTCCTCATATTTATGCATAATGATGCATTTAAAAGTTAATGGCCATTCGGATCTTTATAAAAGTCCACATTGGTATTTGCAGATGAAAAGTAACACGGGTAACATTAAATGTATATTTTCTATCAGGTTAAACTGATTATTAGTCACTCAAATCTCTCAGCGTCGATTGCATATATCCGCCATGTTTTGTAGTTTTTTAACACTTTTTACTCGTGTTTGTAGTTCTGAACTGAATCCTCGTCCAATGCACAATTGGTTGTGGGCAATATTAGCCTCTATAGTGTGCACGGATCCACACTTCGAAAATCTACCGGAAATAGTAGACCATCCGGGGACTTTTGGCATACTCTTTTCAACATACTATGCTTTGGGACACACTTATTTTAATCTCACATACTATTTAGGATGGATAGTATGGACATTGGAACGCAGGGTCTGTCCATTTAAAGGTTGTCTAAGCGATCCTGAGCGGAGTAACTTCCTGTTGACGTTCGAAGTGTTGTCAAACAAAACAGAGGCCTCCTCATAGACAGTAAAAGAAATGGACACAGCGACCCCATTGGAACTCAATTGAGTCAAGTGAAGCCCATTTTTAGCGATTTTTAGCACTTCCCTTTCTGACGCGCAGACTCACACTAAGCTTGATGACGCCAGTAACCTGTCTGACAGATGTAAATCTTCTAGTAGCTGTGCGTGCAAACTGCCATCGTTAATCTCGCAGAGACGGCGAGCTTGAGCGGGGAGTTCTTTGGCGTGAGTGAGCAGGAGTAAGTATTCTGATTAATTATTTTTTATAGTATTAAAAAATGTAACGCCAGTAGGCTTCTCTCTTGACGTCTCCCCGATTGCCTGCGAGCTTCTCCTCCTGTCTGTACGGTAACTTCTCTTCTGTGCGACAGAGAGTCGAGTGGTTATGACGCAATCGTTAGCTTATTTTTACAAAAACTGTTTCTACGGGGCCATAATGTAACATAGAAGGTAATGGAGCCCTTTATACATTGTCTTGTATCTTTGGAAATAAATAATGGACAAATTGAGTCTTTAAACGCCTCAGATGTAAAGTTATTCACTGTCAAAGTGACGCCAAAATGAATGGGAGTCAATGGGGATGCTAACGCAAGTGAAGTTCTGCTACAAGATGGCGGCACCCGGCCGACTTCAACTTCCGGTCGACTTCCTTGGGCACTGGGCCTCCTCCTCCCCTCCCATCCGTGCTTCCTGAAACAGTCATGAACGCGCATTTAAAATCATTCTTGTCGGTTATTGGCTGGAGCGTGTTTATTAAGATTCGTGGTCCAGGGGCCTGTTTCAGAAAGGAGGTTAAGTGAAAACTCTGAGTATGTTAACCCTGAAATGAGGGAAAGGCCGTGTGTCCACCAGAGCGTTTTTAGCCAGCTGAAAATGCTAGGCGCTCTGCTTAAAACGCCTATGAGCGCTTGAGAGCGCTTCTGCAGCGTAGCGTTTTTTTCCGTTGAGACGCTTTGTTGCTATGATACGGAATATCCGCGTCACTGTTACTTATAACTGATTTTGCAGGTAATTTGTTTCAGACTAAAAATGTTCACACAATGTGGAATTACTTACTATTACTTGTTCGGAGACCAGAAATATTAATTTCTCATACATTTTGTTTCTGTTTGTTAATGTCGTTGTACAGCAAGAATGTGACAGTTGGTCGGAGTTGTATTTGTCCCGCTCCTCCTCCACTCTGATTGGATGGCTGGCTAAAAAGTGACAGTGATGAGCGCAGCGTTTTACTCAAAGTTGAACGTTCTTCAACTCGAGGCGACCAGTAAAAAACGCCTAGCTCTCAGCGCTTGAGCGTGAAAAAAGGTGCGTTCACGCGGCCTCGTAATTCCTGTAGTTACGATATTCCTGATTGTAAAAAGCATTCATGTCCTCGTAAAGCTCGTAATTACAGCTTGTAAGCTGGGAGTTTTCTGAAAGCTCCCACATGTACCACGTGGCCGCTGTACCACCTGACCGCTGTAGATTAATATAGGCGTTGATAGTGGTGCCATGGAAACGCATAATTCCCAGTCCGAGGACGTGAACAGCTCCGAATATAACGTCACGTGTTGTCATTTCAAGAATCCGGTAAATACGAGGTGACGTGAACACAGCAAAAGACGCTCAGCGCCTCGTTACGCTCTCAGCGTTTAACAAACGTGGCGTTCCCATTGAAAACAATTGAAAAAGTATGCTAGCAGCTGGAAAAAAACGCTCTGGTGGACACACGGCCAAACTCTGGGTTTTCTGTTTCAGAATGGGTGGTATGTCAAACCCGAGAAAGCAGGGTAAGTCAAGCCGTTTCTGAAAGAGAGGTAATTTCTACTCAGAGTCAGTTACCATGGTAACTTACTCTGTGAACCTAACCTGGTAAGGAGCAGGTTTTCTTTGGTAAACCCAGAGTTTCCTTCAGTCTCCTACCCCTTTTTAAAGTGCGAGTGATGTTTAAAAAGTTAACTCACTCATTCACACTGCAAAAGTGCTTTTCATACTAAGTATTTTTTTAATCCTATTTCAAGTAATTTTTTTTTTTTTTAATTCTTAAATCAAGATGGATTTTCTATATGAGAAAATTATATATGATATTTAGTCTTGTTTCCAGGGGGATCTAAATTAAGTGCATTTAAGTAAAATGATCAATATCTGCCAGTGTGGTAATAAAAATAATCTTAATGCAAACGGAAAGTGTCGGAGTGTCTACCCTGCAGGTGAAAAAAAAAGTGCAGTAAAATACACTTTATTTTAGTACACTTATACACTTCCATAATGTACAGTGCTCTATTTCTGTGCACTTATTTTGTACTTAATATACTAAAAGCTCTTCTTTAGTACTTCTTAAGATAATCTTAAGAACATCTAAGTGTACTCAACTGTGCTATTTTGAGACACCATGAATTTGAACTAAAATGTGCTTTTAACATACTATCTCTGTATAGAAAAATGTATTTAGTTACCACTTGCACACTTGAACCCATCTTTCAAACACTTTTAAAAATGGACTTATGATGTATTTCAAATATAAGATTAATATATAATGAATATATACATATACATACATTACAAATACATTTTGTATATATTTATCATATATTATTCTTACATTTGAAATAATTCATAAGTGTATTTCCAATGTCTGATGAGTACATTTAAAGTTGTATGAAAGATGGGTTCAAGTGTACTACAAGTAGTAATTTTTTAAATATAGATAGTATGTTAAAAGCACAGTTTAGTGTATTTAGTGTATTCTACTGCACTTTTTTTCACCTGGGGGAAAATGTACTTATAACTAGTACATTAGTAATATATTTGTAAGAAAATCAATGTCATTTAAACTACTGTATAAAGGTCTGCTAAGATTGAACTAATTTTAAAGCACTGAAAGCACACTTTTAACAAATACTCTAATAAAACTCTGTATATTTTTTAATTTCATTGCACTAAAAATAAATTTTAGTAGTAGTGGTATTTAGTATATTTTTCCAAGTGCAGTTAAGTACTACTTAAGTACAAATATACATTGAAATAGTGTATTTACAGTGTATAACTTTGACATTTTTATTTAGCACAAAAATAAAAGAATGTACTACAAATGTACTTGCTTGTATTTAATAATTTTTAATGCACTCAAGTAGGCCTATACTTTTTTTCACCTGGGTATTACTAAGTGCAAATTTACAGTAGCTCTACCCACCAGTGTCACACCAGGTTAAAATTGACGCCCGTTCTCGTGGCTGCAGTGGTGTAGGCAGTATGTGTTGGGTGCGGAGAATTAACTTGTGATATGATTGACTGGTTCGAATCCGCCTTTTGCCGAGCTCGCTATTCTCCCTTTTCCCATCACATATCACATCAGAAAGGCATTTATTTTCAATAAAAATGAAGAAAAATTTCTTAAAGTGGAAGTAAATTGCCTAATGAGTGTTTAATAACGATAAAATCATTTACACTCTTATTATTGCATCCTGCATTATTTTTTTCTTCTTCTTTTTTGCATGTGGGATACCATGAAAATAAATATTGTGATACCTCCATAAAAGAGAAAACATTTCCCAATTAATGTTTTCATGTTTTGATGATTATTTATTTGTTTATATTTTTTGGTAAACTATTTGTCTGTAACTATTTGACATTATCTGTGGGGCAGGGAATGTGATGGGAAAAGGAAGGACTCTTATTGTGAAAGGCCTTTGTGTAAGAGGTGAGACCATTTTGAAGTCTGTGGTGGCTCATGAGGTGACATGCATGGAAGACAGGCTAAAAAAGGAGTGCCTGGGGTTTTTGAAGTTTTTTTTTCCAGTGGATTATCTCCTTTTTCTCCTTTTGGGATCATTGGGGGACTGTTTTCCTCTTCCTCAGAGGTATTGCCTTAGGAGCCCAGAGAATCCCTGAGAAGCTAACGTGGGTGAGACCGTTGGGGTTTGTTTTTTACTTTTTCTGCTTCATACAAATTTCATTTTTTGCTTGGATTATCCTGGTTTTTTTTGTTGTTTTTTTTGGACTGCTTTTTTGAACTGCTTTTTTGGACTACTTTTTTGAACTGCTTTTTTGGATTGTTTTTTTGAACTGCTTTCTGAACTCTGATTGTTGGTGTTCTATGGGACTTTGTAGGTTCTGTTTAAAGCCTTTTTTTGATTTAAGGACACAATTCATGTTATCCTTGGAGTTATGAGGGGTGTATGTATTTGGAAGGAAGTTTGTTAATACATGCATTGAACAGTGAATGTCTTATGCTTTGTACATGTTTTATTAAATTGATAATGTTAAGATATACTGACCAACACTAACCTAATAGAACCCTGTGATAACAAGGAGACTTAAAGAAAGAAAAGTTTAACTTGTTACAGATGGTGGCCCGTACGGGGAGCTCAGGTGAATTGAATTGATGTCCAATTGTTTTTTTATTATTATTTATTATTTACTATTCTGTTCAAATAGTGTTTCATTTTACAATGGAAACTGTTCATTCTAATTCAGAAGCAGAGGTAATGCCAGTAGATGGATGTAGCAGAGTGCCTTCCTTTCAATCCTGCTCCACCTGGACATATATATAGAAATCCAGAATCCATAGTGGAGATAAGCTCATTGCTAGGTGAAATGTATATTGACAGCCAAGCTGAAGAAAGTGATGAGGAGGCGCACCCCATGGTGAATCCTAAAGGAAATGAGATGGGAAGAATAGATTCTGAAATCTCAAACCTCTCTCAATCTGTCCAAGAATTACGTGCTGAAATTAAAAGATGGTCTTCGAACTTCCAGTGAGAGTGCAGTAAATCGTGAAGCTGTATTCAGAGATGCTGTAAATCAACGCTTTGATGACATTGAAATTTTCATGCAAAGATCTTTGGCTGAGCTAGAGAAAGGTGTTATAGATTTTCTTCAAAGAAGGGATGAACAGTGGTGAAAGGAAGTTGACCGTATTAGGAAAACCAGTACTCCCATGACACGTTTTTCTTTTGGGGCTACTACCTCAGATAGTGAGAGAATGCATTCAACAATGCCCACGACTTCCTATCCTAAACCCCCAATCAATTTAGAATTCCCTAGTTTTGGAGAGACCAGAGAAACCAGTGATGTAATGGAATTTGTGGAGCGGTGTGAGAATTTTTTGACACTCCGACATATGTCAGACACCGAACTTGTAGCCACCCTAAATGCTGTTCTCTCAGGACCGGCCAGGAGTTGGTGGCTGGCAGAAAGAAATGAGGTCCATAATTGGGATGAGTTTAAAAAAGCATTCCTGGGAGCATTCCTTCCCACTGACTATCTCACTGAGGTAGAGGAACAACTTAAAGCTATGATACAAGGTCCTGAACAATGTATTAGAGATTTTGCTTATGATTATAGGGCATTATGCTTAAAGTGGAAGGCTGATCTTCCTGAAGAAGAAGTGGTTAGAAGAATCCTAAATAATTGCAATCCTTCTCAGGCAGGAAGCATAAGGGGCGCTGTGCATACAGTGGAGCAATTAGTCAAGGTTGGATCACTGGTGGAAAAAGACCTCAATTCCACAAGAGATTACTGGGCTAAGGTAAATCAAATAAAAGCTAATGAAAAAGGGAAAAAAATTCCAACAAGCTGTCATATTAATACCTCCAAACCCCTGTCTGGACCAATTCAACATCTTGCACTAGTGCAATCGACCACTCCTCCATTGCTCCGAGTGGTTTTGGGAGTTTGTGGTAAGCAAGTGGAGGCTATTCTAGATACTAGATCCACGTTTACCTTGATGCAGTGCCAGCTGTGGGAGGCATTGGCTGGACCAGGTGAGCCCATGAGACATTTTAATAGGACCTTTGTGTTGGCTGATGGGAAGACACAGACCTCAGAAGGCCGAGTCCCCATTACCTATGAGTGGCATGGAATGGTGTGGACAGTTGACACTTATTTGATGGCAGACAAACAACTTGCGTTTCCCCTTATATTAGGCTTGGATTTCTTGGGTCAAACGGGAGTGCGATTACATGTGGGGGAGAGAAGTTATGAACTGTGTATCAATGGACGGAGGATTGTGTTTCCATTTCTCTGCCAGCCACTTGGGGAACCATTATGGAGCCAGCAGGAAGAGCAAGTTATCAATGTGTATATGGCTTTGCCACTAGAGTCTGGGATGTCTGAGCCATTAAATGCTGTGGAATCACCATTAAAGGATGATCTAATACAATGTTATCCGAAGGTAGTGAAACAGCTATTGCATGCATGGCCTTCTGTTTGTTCGGACAAGTTGGGAAGGACAGACTTGACCACCCACCAGATTCTAACCACAGATGACGTCCCAGTAAGGTGTAAAGCCTATCGAATCTCGCCTCTAAAGAAAGAAATAATTCGAGAAGAGATTAAAAAAATGATCCAAGATGGCATCATTGAGCCTTCACAATCTCCTTGGGCATCCCCAGTACTATTTGTGCCTAAACCTGATCAAAGCCTACGGTTCTGTGTTGACTATAGGCGTTTAAATGCTAAAACCCCTCAAGATGCTTATCCCATGCTCATCATTCATGACATTTTAGAATCTATGCATGGAGCACAATATTTCAGCAACCTTGATTTGAAATCAGGGTACTGGCAAGTGGAAATGGAGAAGAGTAGCCGTGAAAAGACTGCTTTTGTCACCCCATTTGGCCTATATCATTTTATGACTATGCCTTTTGGGCTGAAAAACACAGGAGCTACTTTCCAGAGGCTCATGGAGAGAGTGTTGGGGGAGTTGATAGGCAGCATCTGTTTTGTGTATATTAATGATATCATTGTATATTCTCCATCTAAACAGCAGCATCTTCAAAATCTTGAAGCGGTTTTTGGTAGACTCCATAGGGCCAATTTGACCCTGAACTTGAAGAAATGTCACTTTCTCAAGACTGAGCTAAGATTCTTGGGCCATGTAATCTCAGCAAAAAGGGGTGGAAGTGGATCCAGAGAAGACGGCTGCTATTACTAACTATCCCGTTCCACATGATCTTCCTTCTTTGCAGAGGTTTTTGGTCCTTGTTGGATGGTACCACAAATTCATCCCACATTTTGCTGAGCTTGCTGCCCCTTTGTATAATTTGCAGCGGAAAAATGTTGTGTGGGTATGGACTGAAGAGTGCCAGCAGAGTGTAGAGAGAAGAATTGGTTATTGCTTATGCCTCAAGGAGTCTAAGGGGAGCCGAATTAAACTATTCTACGTCTAAGAAAGAGTGCCTGGCTGTGGTGTGGGCGGTAGAAAAATGGCACCACTACCTTGAGGGGGTACCCTTTGTAGTATATACTGACCATGCAGCACTGTCCTGGGCCTTTAACGCTCCAAAGACTACCTCTCGACTCACCAGGTGGACCTTGAGGCTACAACGGTTCCAATTCCAGGTTCAGTATAGAAAAGGGAGAATGAATGTGGTACCTGATGCTCTATCTAGGTCCAGCCAAGATCAAGCAATTGTGGCAGCATGTGTACCAAGAAGGACCTCCCCATGGATCTTTGAGTTGCCTACATCGTTGGCTGAAATAGCCAAAAAAGCCCAAAGACAAGATGAGCATGTAAAGGAATTGATGGATAAAGTGGACATGAAGGATGAACAAAGTGATCGGATAAGATGGGAAATCCAGCAGGGTGTCTTATACAGAGTTGTGCCATAGGCTGGTGGTGGAAAATACCAGTTAGTAGTTCCAAAGTCCCTTATCCTCTCTTAAATCGACTACTTTCACAACAATCCTTTAGGAGCTCATCTCAGGAAGATGAAGACCCTATTAAAAATCTTTGAGGTGGCATGGTGGCCTGAAATTCGAAAGAATGTGTGGCAACATGTTAAAGAGTGTGTTGTGTGTCAACAATATAAACCTTAGAATATAAAACCTCTGGGTTTTCTCCAATCAACTGAGGTAAAAGAGCCAGGTTACATGCTTGGCGTGGACCTCATGGGACCCTTCCTGAAAAGTAAAAAGGGTAATATCTATCTTCTTGTGGTGGTTGACTACTTTACTAAATGGATTGAGCTTTTCCCTTTGAGAGACAGTAAGACTCCACGCATCTGTCAAATCTTAAAGGATGAAATTTTCAATCGGTGGGGGGTCCCGAAATACCTTCTATCAGATCGAGGACCACAATTCCTCAGTCAGCTCTTGATTGATTTGTGTCGGAACTGGGGTGTTACTCAGAAGTTAACTACCAGTTACCATCCACAGACAAACCTCACTGAAAGAGTTAACAGGACGTTGAAAACCATGACTGCTTCTTATGTGGGGGAGAACCATAAAGAGTGGGACAGGTGGCTGGCAGAGTTTCGATTTGCAATAAATGCTAAACATGAAACTACTTTTAGAAAAAAGAAAACAAACACACTACCGTATGAGGTGCCAGTCAAAAGAGATGAATTCAAATGTATATATGGGGTGATTATTTATTTGTTTATTTTTTCCTGAGAAGAATCCCTGAGAAGCTAACGTGGGTGAGACCGTTGGGGTTTGTTTTTTACTTTTTCTGCTTCAAACAAATTTCCTTTTTTGCTTGGATTATCCTGTTCTTTTTTTTTTTTTTTTTTTTTTTGGACTGCTTTTTTGAACTGCTTTTTTGGACTATTTTTTTGAACTGCTTTTTTGGATTGTTTTTTTTTAACTGCTTTCTGAACTCTGATTGTTGGTGTTCTATGGGACTTTGTAGGTTCTGTTTAAGGCCTTTTTTTGATTTAAGGACACAATTCATGTTATCCTTGGAGTTATGAGGGGTGTATCTATTTGGAAGGAAGTTTGTTAATACATGCATTGAACAGTGAATGTCTTATGCTTTGTACATGTTTTATTAAATTGATAATATTAAGATATACTGACCAACACTAACCTAATAGAACCCCGTGATAACAAGGAGACTTAAAGAAAGAAAAGTTTAACTTGTTACAATATTAGTTCAATAACTTACCATTTTACCAGTTTTCACCTTTGATATTATGATGAGAATTAAACTTGCATTGACTCAGAAGTATGCGGACGTCATTTTGTCATGTGCTGTTGCCATGGTGAATCGTAATATGGTGAATCGTCAACCTACTCAGAGTTGATTGAACTAACTGAATTCAGCTGTTCTGAAACTGAAAACTCAAGAGTTTCCCATTTCAGGGTAAGTCAACTTAGAGTTCATGTTTTAACTTAAAGCTGGTTGAACCTCCTTATTGAAACAGGCCCCAGGCTGCTCCAGTTTGTTTTTGTTGCCGTTTTTGGAGCTCGTGGGTGTTGGCCACTACAGAGACTGCGTTTTTTTTACAGTGTGTTCAGGGGACAGGCAGCTAGCAGATAGTGAGGAGATGTTTGCTGTATGTGACAAAAAATGTTTTGGCCTAAAAATGCATGACATCACTTAGAGGACCTTTAAATCTAGGCTAAAAACGCATCTCTTTGACCTGACATACAAATAACACATTATCAATTTATGTTTTCAAATCCGTTAAAGGATTGTTAAGCTGCATAAATTAGGTTGAACCGGGAACATTACATCTGTACTCATTACATCAGCAGAAGAATGGCATCTACAATAATATTAGTCTCTGTTTGTTTATCCTGAGGTATCCAGGTGAGATTGAGGACTTGTGCCTAGATACGACAACAACACAGCCCTGAAGTGTCAGCAGAGATTGTCAACTAGATCATCCCCTGTGAAGGCCTTATACCGACACGACAGCCAGTGGCACAGATTCCCAACAAACTGTCCAACACTGGCGTGATGAATATGATCTTCAACTAGATGGAACTAGATTAATACATTTTGACTGTTGCAATCCCAATCGGGCTTATGATCTGTAAAGCTCATAAAGCTGATCAAAGCACTTGATGTCACTTTGGGTTCCTTGCCGCTGTCACCTTTGGCTTCCTTTGTTGGGGACACTTGACATTTGATATTCAACAATGTTTTTTTTATCTGCATTGACACCATTGCATGCGAACTGAACTGAGCTGGATGATGACCTCACTTTTCTCCAGTGCTGATATAGATTAAATTAACTAAATTAATAACTATTGATTTTTACAATGGAATGAATCAATACTGAATTTACTTAAACGGGTCAATTACAAGTATTAAGGGAATAAATACAATTAAAAATTGTAAAATAAGTTCTACTGCAGTTGTGAAGTAGGCTTAAACTATTTGCAAATACGGTTTTGTTTTAAAATATGCACACGTTCATGTTCATCGCAAACGCAATGTTTCTCGTCACAATCAGTTATGAGTTACATGAATCAAATGTAAGGGTAACACTTTACAATAACAGTACATGAATAACCATGAACTAATACCTGAGTTAATAGTTACTTCAACATGAACTCATGATTAGTTAAGATATGAACTAATGAAGAGTGATCCTTAACTACGACAGGAGTCATAGGGATTCATGCATGAAAACAGAAGCCTTAACTATGCGTTAATACATGTTTGATAATTAATGCATTAATTAACATTTAGGGTAAACTAAATCAAACAGTCTCTATAAGAAGGAATAATACATATTTGGACTTTGAAATAAATTTAAACAATTTATTATTGTCAGAATTTAAACTACTGACATCAGCAGCTTCATTATAAACATCACTGAAAGGCACAGGATTAGTTTGCCATTATTTTCACTTATCCTCCTTATCAAACATATAAAATACTAAATACACTATTTATCTTAAAAGGTCTTAACATTTTTTGTGATATTCTTTCCTATCAAACTAAACTACTGTGACTTACATCAGTTCCTGAGGAATCGGTTCCCAAAAAAATAACCAAACAGGAAACATGAACTAAGGTCAGGGAGCGTTTGCTGGGATCAGATTCAGAAGATCACTCTCCATCCAGACGCAGGCCGTGATCATACTGTACCTCCATTCTCTGACTTTTTGAAAAGTCACACAACATCACTTAACTGGGCTGAATACTTATATAGTTGTGTTAGTACAAGTGTATTTGATAGTAAGTTAATGATAATCATGAGCTGAATTTGGTAAGTAGTTAACAGTGAATTAAGTATGATGTGCCCCCTCAAGTAAAGTCATGACATAAGTATACATTAACAAACCATTAGTTGATGTTAGTATATGCTTAGTTAATAATGAGTTAATTATGATTGTGCCCCCTCAAGTAAAGTCATGACATGATGCACATATCACACATCATTAACTAATACATGAATAAACACTATAGAGTGCCATCCTTATTCCTTTACACCCCGGTACAAAAGAAAAAACCAAAATAAAAAGTATTTGTATTTTATTTTTATTTATATAATTAAACATATATGGACTTGAAAGCAAGCCATAAACATACCTGTAAAGACACACATAAGGCACATTTACATGTAAAATAGCGCGCGTCCACAAGCTAATGCTAATCAAAGCATATACATTTAAACGACAAAAATACAAATACAGTTAATAACTGCACATAACCTCCTGAAAACCCCAATAAAACATACATGTAAATATGTCTTTAATTATTAATTCGGCTTACCAAAGCAGTCAACATTTATTAGTTTAAAATGCCAGCAACACAACAAACGCGCCAAGAGAAGAGAACACCGAGCGTGCGCCACTAATGAGTGTCCCGCCAGAAACAAACCCTACATACTTTAGTTCCGGGAATAAACTAGGCCTATGTCTATTTAGCTATGACTAAATGTAAATGAACTATAAAAATCAGAAAACAGTTTAGATCAAATTAAATTTATTAGTGGTAGTTAGTCTATTTTCCACATTTGATTAGACAGATCTATGTAATTAATGGCTAAATAATCATGTGCCATTGCAATTATTTGTCACAAAGCTGCAGATGGCAGATTATGATATTACAGTGTAAATTATGACAGTATTAAATCACGTTTAATTCAAATTCAGAGTACTTCTTGTTTACTCTTATGGAGGCTGATTTATTTAGTTTACCCCTAAATGTTAAGTAATGCATCAAACATGTATTAACGCGTAGTTAAGGCTGCTGTTTTCATGCATGAATCCTTATGACTCCTGTCGTAGTTAAGGATCACTCTTCATTAGTTCATATCTTAACTAATCATGAGTTCATGTTGAAGTAACTATTAATTTATGTATTAGTTCATGGTTATTCATGTACTGTTATTGTAAAGTGTTACCAATGTAAGTTATATCATATTTTACATTCAACACAGTGACATTTTGAAAAAAAATTCTTCCCGTAAAACAGTTAAATATTAATGTTTAGCTGCTACTTTCCATGCACTCTTTCAGAGTTAAAACTAATGCGTTGAGCTGGACTTCATAATCTTCTTCCGTAAGACCCGCCTTCTTTGATTTGATTGGCTATCTCACTCATTTTGACATTGACGAGCGCTGTTAGACTATTGCGAGTTACGACTAGAAACCTAAAAACTTTAAACTTTTTGTCCTCCAAATAACAAACAGAGCTGCGTGTAAAGTGCAGAGCAGCATCAAGAATATAAAATATTGAGGGAAAAAATGGCCATTTCTAATTTTTGGGGAGACTTTGGGGAGTCCCTCTGGTGGCTATATATCTAACATATGATACATATCTTTTATGAAATGTAGAGTATATCTTCTACATTTAAAATGTATAATTAATGCCTAACGTGTCAGGGCTGTGAGTGTAAATTTCAATTTACAAATACAAATATTAATACAAGTTCTCCCATTGAAATCAGCAACCTCTCGGGTTTTGCTACTGATTTACCTTCATTTTATTTTATAGCACTGTAGTTTCCCATATATGGAAATTTTTGTTCCGTAAGGGCGCACACACACAAAGGGAAATGAATACACTTGGCTTCTTAATACTCACACCAGGAGTTGTTGATCTCGCCTTTGCAGACACAGCTTACGTTCTGTGATAATTTGAATGCTGGTCAGTGGCGGCACACCTCTGCGCTTTCGGGCTGGAGCGGAGATTAATGAAGTTTCCAGGTGTTCAAAACTAATTTTAGTTAAACTGTTGATAACATTTTCTACCTTGAAAGGAGTCATGCTTGACTAACATGCATTTCTAACAGCCTACGGTCTCCTTAATACAACAAATATAAAGTTAAATGGAAAATCTCAGCTTTTTATTTTGGAAATTGTGAAGTCTCAAAGGCACTTTATAGTGATTTTGACCCTTTACATGTTTCGCGGTTGAGCAGCACGCACGCGCAGTATGGAGATAGGATTGTAGCAATGTTCCAAATAAATAGATTATGATCCACAAATAAATGTAAAGATATTCACAAAAAATAATCATATACACAAATGAATAGAATGAGATCCACAAATACTATGTTAGGAGTTTCAAAAAAATAATTTAATTCACAAATAAATAAAATGAGATTTGCTAATAAAAAACATATTCAAAATATGTCACAAGCACAACTCTGCCTGCATTTATTTGTGAATCACCACCTGTGCATTTGTGGATCGCTGCTTGCATTTGTGGATCTCTTCCTGCGCATTTGTGAATCGCCTCACGCATTTGTGGATTCTGAAACAATTCTAGCGTCAGGATCTCAGACAAATCCACAAATAGGTCGACTCCACCCACCGACTACTCAAGCCAATCAGATAACGGCCACGTGGCGCTGACCAATCGCAGCATACTACAACCAATCACGTTTTGCTTTACAATTGGGGGCGGGAACAGACTCTGAAAGGAGCTCCTTGCTAATGCTATTCCAGCATGGGCGCTTCGTTCGAATTGAGCTGAAGCTGTTTGTGTGATTAAAAAACACCCCATTTACAAAATGTAACAGATTTTATTGTGATTAATCTTTTAATTTGTTTTGTACATATTTTGTGGGTGTAATTATATATAAGGTCTGCATTATTCGTCTTACAAAAAGAGTGCTCTTGTTTTGACGGGTATTATGGTCTGAGTGATCACAGCAGTAATGAACAAGTGTCTTGCATATTATTACGGTTCATCAGAGTTTTCTTACGGATAGAAAGTTTAACAGTTTGTTAAGCAACCCTGAATCTCTTACAGTGATTATGTGGAGTTAAAAACGGACATTTCATGGTAGCTAATGTACAATAAAACTTCATGAAACTCATCAGTAAAGTTTCAGCCATTATTCAGACGGGGATGATTTTTGGAGATTATTATATTGCCATCAGGATCAGTGAATCGGGATAGAGGCTATGTACGAATTATGATCATTCACAGATCCCATCCCACCGATAACACCTGTAGGCTACCTGACGCGAGCGATGCGGCACGTGCTGCACGATAATCATTACTGTTCATGTAAATGCAGCTGTACTGTCTACAAGCGGCACGGTGAGAAACGACGAGACAGTGGCAGTAAACGGATGTCCCGTTAATACCACACTTGCACAATATCATATAATACCAAATATGAATCAGTGATGTACCAGTACGGGCATCACTGCAGCTATGGTTTTGGATAAAACAAGGTTGCAATGCTGAAAATTAAATTGTATGTATGTATTTTGGATGCTGTAGGCTAAATAACTTTTGCAATAAAAAAAACCTATCAAATCTGATTCATCTGGATTATTTGGGTGATCAAGTGTCTGACTGCTGGACATTTAAAAAGTCTTCTCTACAAACAATGGTAACGTTAAAACGTTTAGTTAATGTTTAAAATATTTTTTAAATATTTAAGGGCCTGCTCATGTTTAGCTGGTTTGCTGCTCGTAGTTGTTTGATAAACTGCTGTTGACGAAAGTTTAATCTATTTTGCAAACTCGCATGTTTATCACAAGGTTAAATCCAGTTAGATAAATTAATAGAGCTATTGACTTAATTATAATTAAGTTATTATAAATTATTGAGGCTTTCTGTTAAATCTTGAATAACGTGACGCTTCATAACGCATCTGGTTTGGCTTGGCTTGACACACAGTCTAAAGAAATCTACATTTTAAACCTCTTTTTTACTGTACCATTGTTTAAGAACCCTCTGCTTCCTTTAAGCCAATGCAGGACGAGACCGCCCCCGATTGTAAAGCAAAACGTGATTGGTTCTAGCGAGAGTGTGCTGCGATTGGTCAGCGCCACGTGGCCGTTATCTGATTGGCTTGAGTAGTCGGTAGGTGGAGTCGACCTATTTGTGGATTTGTCTGAGATCCTGACGCTAGAATTGTTTCAGAATCCACAAATGCCTGAGGTGATCCACAAATGCACAGAAAGCAATTCACAAATGCACAGGTGGTGATTCACAAATAAATACAGGCAGAGTTGTGCTTGTGACTTAACATATTTTTGAATATGTTTTTATTAGCAAATCTAATTTTATTTATTTGTGAATTTTTTATTTTTTTATTTTGAAACTCCTAACATAATATTTGTGGATCTCATTCTATTCATTTGTGTATATGATTATTTTTTGTGAATATCTTTACATTTATTTGTGGATCATAATCTATTTATTTGGAATATTGCTACAATCCTATCTCCATAGCGCACGAACATGCTTAATCGACGATCGATGAAATGTATTATCGATCGTCAACATCCCTACTTTCCTCTAATCTTTGTGTCTGTGTTAACACCCAGTTAATATTTCGTAATATGTCCACACAATACATCATTGTCCTAGCATAAAGAACATTAGTTTTACACTTTTAAAACTCACTATTTCTTAATCCTTGTCCTAGTCTGTGCTGTTCTAGAGTCTACACTGTTTGAAACTGTATAATCAAGTTAGCACTTTCTGTATTCCTCAACGAGTAGCTTTGGATGAAATCCTCTGTTAAATAAATAAGGTTACATATAAAATACTGCAGAATAATATGCGGTTCCGAATTCAACAATGGTAATCTCACGTTTGATCACTGGGGCTTTAATTTTGACATTGCGGCGTTTGTAAACGTCATCATTCTGTGCCCGGACGAACTAAGCATGGGTTTATGTGAGCTCAGTGTTTTACCGCATTTGTCACATAAAAAGATTCTTCTCTGATGCGTTTGTGTATTAACAGGACATACGATATTCATTTTCGTTTGTACTCGTATCCACAATGCAGGCAGTGAAGGTCGGACGCGGTGCCTTTCTCATTTCCAAACTCTGGCAGGCAACACGCAGTTCGCAGCTCGGCAGGGGACAGATCGCGTGCATTAGTGGAATGACAACCGCTAGCTCACAGCCGGTTGTGATTCGCATCCCGAGACGCATGCAAGAACGCATAGAGGACATCAAACAGATGCAAAGCAAGAAGTTTGACAGGCTGCCAACAGTCAAGCCTGGCAGACTGTTGATCAAGAGCAAGAACCCACAGCTAAACCAGTCTGTTGGCTATACACTTGGGAAATTTGAACAACCTGTTCTGACATCAAGGGGATGGAAGAGTAACAAAGCGTTAGGGGATTACTTCTCCATAAACAGCATCCAGAGTGCTCCACCATCCCTGCTCAAGCAGAAGGATGAGGGTAACGACACAGCTTCCGCCCCTAAAAAGACATTTAATTGCTTCAACATTTGTCCAGAACTGGTCGGGACTTTACACAGTCAGGATATTATTCATCCCACCACAGTGCAGATGCAAACCATTCCCAAAATACTAAAAGGACGGAATATTCTCTGTGCTGCAGAGACAGGAAGTGGAAAAACACTTGCTTACCTCCTTCCCATCATCCACAGACTGCAGGCGGACAGGCAGGAAGACACAAATATTCGCGCTGTGGTCATTGTTCCATCACGGGAACTGGCAGAACAAGTGACATCTGTAGCTCGATCAGTCAGCCAGCAGTTTGGATTAGTGGTCAAAGTCGCAGGAGGCGGGAGAGGTGTGGGAAACATCAAAGTGGCGTTCGCTCATGGTCAGCCGGATGTTTTAGTGGCCACACCTGGCGCCCTGCTAAAGGCCCTCCGGAAGCGGTTCATCAGCTTGAGTGAATTAAACTTCCTAGTCATCGATGAAGCTGACACTATGTTTGATGTCAGTTTTGCAGGCTTGCTTGAGGATATTTTTTCGCATGCCCAGGTGGCGTCCAGACTCTCAGAGACGGTTGGGCTTGATCATAAAGCTCAGTTGGTTGTGGTGGGAGCCACGTTTCCGGGTGGCATAGGAGAGGTCCTCAGCAAGGTGACTGACCTGGCCAGCATGGTGACCGTTAAAAGCAGAATGCTACATCATCTCATGCCACATGTAAAGCAGTCGTTTCTCAGGATCAAAGGTGCAGACAAGATTCTTGAGCTTCATCAAGCTCTAAAGAAGGCTGAACTGGAGCATAAAGGCATTCTGGTGTTCTGTAACTCTGCTTCCACCGTCAACTGGCTGGGTTATTCGCTGGAGGAGATGGGTGTTCGTCATATGAGGCTCCAGGGAGAGATGCCTGCAACTATGAGAGAGGGAATTTTCAGGAACTTTCAAAAAGGGAGTGTTGATGTTCTAATATGCACTGACATAGCTTCAAGAGGTCTGGATACACAGAGGGTTGGACTTGTCATCAACTATGACTTCCCAGAGACCCACACAGATTACATCCACCGGGCAGGGCGCGTGGGGAGAGCAGGTGGCTCTGGGGGAGGGGAGGTGCTGAGCTTCGTTACTCACGCATGGGATGTGGAACTTGTGCAGAGAATAGAGACGGCAGCAAGGAGGAGAACATCTTTACCAGGGATGGAGACAGAAATTCAGAAACCGAGCAATAAAATTGATGTTAAAGAAATGTAGAAAAACAAATAACTGATTAAAGTATGATCTACAAATCAGCCTTATAAAAATGTGACTTTTCATTTGTATATCTGTTGTTTTAGCTTCTGTTCAAACTCTTGTCAGAATTTATCATGTCATTCTAAACCTGTAAGACTAGAACACAAAAGGTCTAATTTTTTTTCCAATATAAGTTGTGTCCAGTATGTGACCCTGGACCACAAAACCAGTCATAAGGGTCAGTTTTCTGAAACTGAAATTTATACATCATATGAAAGCTGAATAAGCTTTCCACTGATGTATGGCGTGTTAGGATAGGACAATATTTGGAAGAGAATCTGAGAGTGCAAAAAAATCAAAATATTGAGAAAATTGCCTTTAAAGTTGTCCAGATGAAGTCCCAAATCAATTTTTTGATATATTTACAGTAGGAAATTTACAAAATATCTTAATGGAACATGATCTTTACTTAATATCCTAATGATTTTTGGCATAAAAGAAAAATCGATAATTTTGACCCATAAAATGTATTGTTGTCTATTGCTACAAATATACCTGTGCGACTTATGACTGATTTTGTGGTCCATGGTCACATTATTTTGACCCCCATTGTCTTTCATTTTATGCACAAAAATAGTTCTTCAAAATTTCTTATGTGTTTTGGCCAAGAAAATCATCATAGGTTTGGAATTAATTGGTTCTTTGAGTATTTGTTGTTTTCAACATTTTGGCATTAAGCTTATATACACATTTATATTGGACACCTTAAGGGTGTCTAATATAAACCCAAAAATCAAAATTTAAGTCATGTCTGAAAGTATACTCTTAGTAAGAATAAGTAGTTCCTTAGGTTGAACACCAGAATGCCTTTATGCTCTAGTTTGGCTTTACTTTGCGACGGTTAAAAAAGTATGTTTTATATAGTATATGTGTAGTATGAATGTATTTCAGATTACAGTCATCGTGTTTATGCTGTCTTGTGCCCTACAGTCTCAGTTGCATCGCTTGACTCGCTTCACTGCTATTCCTCTCCTGTGTCCTCATGGGATAGTAAAGTGTCCATCAGATGCTCACTTCAGAATCGTACCAGAAATAGTAGGTCATCTGGGAACGTTTCAACAACTTTTTTATGGGTACTGTAAATTTAGACTCTTTTCACATACTATTTTTTGGATGTATGCAATTTTAGATGCAGCCCTATACCCTCATGTTATTTAAAACCTGTGTGACCTTCTTGCTTCTGTTTTGTCCGTACAATGAAAATCAGTTGGATTCAGTGATATTTTGGATCCCATTGACTTTCATTTTATGCACAAGAGAATAATATGTGGTCTGCAGAACAAAGACCATTATAAGTAAATGTTTTTTGTGTATTTAAACCATTAAACATTTATGAACATTTTGGCGTAATGCTTCCATTTACATTTCTGTGTTAGACTCAATTTCTTTTTGTTTTTTCATTTGAAAATGTTTGCAGTGAACCTCCCACCGTTATGTGTGGGCTTTTAGGCCATGCCAATTATGTGAGGTATTTGACACTGAACAATAAATTGAATAACAGCCTAATTAAAAGAAGGTGCAAGTTGTTCTACGACAAAAACACATTTAAAGGGCAAAGTTATATGTTTTCCTGTTTTATATGATGTGATTTTTGCTTATTTATGTTATTTCAGTTCTGCTAATGGCTATCTTTTGCCCTAATGGGAATGAATGTGATAGAAAGGTCTGAAAGTGAGGCTGCATGCTTCACTACCAACTGTTTATTATCATGGCACAACATGAAGGTTGCCATGAGATAAATTTGAACTTTGCAGCAGTGTTATTGAGAAGAAGGCCTTTCGTAACATTGATTAGAAAAGACATAAACAGGGACATGTGAGCTGCCTTGATGGGCTCATTTAGAAGAAAAAGCAACCTGGCTAAGCAGAACTACTCTCTTATTAAGTAAATATACACTTGGGTATTTTTTTTCAAGTCCATTTTGTGAGTTTTATGCTCTGTCTAATGTATAAAGGACAGACAAACCATCATACATTGCATACCATGCCCTTGACATGCATTTGGACAGTGACGCTTAATGTTATTGACTTTGTTAATTACAGCAATGTTTTGGCTTTGAAATGCGACTTTTGGGTTAATGTGCACTCCGTTTAAAGGTTCATTAGAAAGTGTTGAAAAAAAAGGATGTTTAGGCTGTATGACGACCTTTTGTCTTCTTTTTTTTTTCTTTCACAATAGAGATATTTGTTGTAAAATGTATGAGGTTGCATATATATAGCTGTTAATCATACAAATTATGTTCCAGGCAAGAAGAAATAATCATGCTTCATTTAACTCTAATAATTAGAAGTGTATATTTGTTATACGTTGTTTCAGGAAAGAAAACGTTATATATAAGGCATTGAAAATTCAGGTTGCTGAAGATATTTGATCAATTTTGTCATGCATGGTCTGAAAATAATTTGACAAAAAATACAAATATTTTGAAAATAATTTCAATTTTAGTTGCTGTGTGAAAGAGCACTCAAAGATTAATTTAGATTATGTTTTGTGAAAATAAAACACCTGAGAAAAGTGATGTCCATTAAAACTGACAGTGTCTGAACAGGTTAACTTTGTTATTAATGATTTTTCTGAGCATGATTTATCATCACCAGATTCTGGATATGTTCCCAGACTACTCACCCGTGAGTTCTCCCAGAGTAAATATGTATCATGCTGCACTGCCAGACATATAGCGCTGACACTACATGAAATGCAGCATTGTTTAGAAATGTATTCAAATATACAAAGAAAGAAAGAAAAAGCAAGTTACCAGTCTGTACTTTCCAAAAGTTCCATTCCATTGTCATTTTTAGGGTCACCTACAGCACTATTATATCACATTATAGTGAAAGCTTCATTGTACTGGAGATGCATTTCACAAGGATTAAAGGCATGTGATGGTAGCATTTATGCAGTCATATTCACCCAACAGGATCCTGACCTGTTGGAAAATGTGCCATCCATTTTCTTGTCACTTCATAGGGAAGTTCATAAGTTTTGTGAATCTTTTGAATCGTTCCTGATTCTAAATCAGAAACAATGTGCGTTTATAAGAGCTTTTGTCCTGGTATCTCACAGAGAGACATGAGTAATAGACTGGTAAGAGATGCAAACACACACATAAAATTTTCCACTGGTCGTTTGTTTAGGACAATCGCCAGTCTATGTCAAACAGTTAACCATAGGATACAGATAGCTACATCCTTTTTAAACAAGAACCCACTCTAACTTACTCTTAAAGGACCAGAAAAATTAAACATACATTTTATTGTTCATTGAATTAGATATTTTTATTATTATTTGAATTCTTTTTTGGGGAAACCTTCAATAATATTTTCTTTCTATAATGGATATTTAACCATGAGACTGGACATAAACCAATGTCACTGAATATATAATTACAGCATACAATCAAAATATTGAGGTTTATGGCATGCTTATACTGAGACTGAAAGTGTTTGTCGAATACAACATAAACACTATGCAAAAAGATGTTCAGACAGCACAGTTCATTAACAAACACATCCATGTTCTTTTATAGTGATTCTTTCAAACATATTCAAAAACTGTTAAAATTAGATTTTTAAATTACTGTCTATATGTTTTTATTACTTTCAATAACATTAAATACACATTAAACAGTAAACAAAAACGTAATACAACAACATTTCAATGACAAACACTATTTACACTTAAATAGTTTACACTTTTCATAAGCAAATGCCTTTGATGTACATGGATTGAGATATTAAATAGGATTTTTACTTCTCAAGGTACCTTCTTAATTTTTACTGTCCATGTTAGTCAAACCTTCTTGAATGTGATCCATGCACTATGCCATGAACCAGAAACAACACCACAAATGTTATTAAACAGTGCTGATATCTCCAGTTTTTTAAACAGTGCTGATATCTCTAAAATGTTTTGAGTCACATGTTAGTAGTGGAATGTGTCATGGAGAAGTTCTCCATGCGAATGCGCACCACTTTTTCCACAGGCGGAGGAGAGTAAAAAAAGCGGCATGTGAAGACCTGCTTGCAGGCTTTTCTGAAGTTTTCAGACAGGAAAGCGTAAAGAATGGGGTTGACACAGGAGTTTCCATAGGCCAGGCAATGAGAAATGATGCGAAATGCAAAGGATGCATCATTCAAGGGAAAGTGGCCGAACTCCACCCACATAGCGATAATGTGGTGCGGCATCCAGCAGATGAGGAACGCAGCGACAACCAACAACACCGTCTGAGCCGTCTAGATAACACAGAAAGAGAGACAAAAATAGGTTGGTTAATTATACCTCACATGACCTGATTTTTTTTTTTCTTTCTTTAAATAATTAACAGTGTTTTTAAAGGTGTTAGCACTTGTGAAAGTTATTCTGTAAAAAGCGCTCATCTTTTTTAATAAATGACAGAATTATTGAGGCTCAACAGAGCATATAATTCAGACTCTGCTGTTGCGGTAACCGAGACAATAAGGATATAGTAAGTGGGATGGGAATCAAAGGCTGAACAGGTCATTGCAGAAGGCAAGACTGGTCTGGTGGCAGTTGGTTTGGGTCTGGTTTTCACTGAATTGTGTTGGTGTTGAAAAAGTGGAGGCCAAAGTAGGAAGAGTGTAGCATATTCTTCCTTGTTTCTCAACCTGGAGCCAAACTGCTGTTTTATACAAGGCAGATGACACATAGTGAACCTTTTTGTGGGCTTGATAATACCTCATCCTGTGACAAATGAAGCAACACATCCTTTGAGTAGGCAGATGAAGCTCCACACCAAAAGATGATTGATGAGAGGAGAATGAACTCAATTATGACACAGAAATAAGCAGTAATGTGTTGCGGCAAGAGATGCAGCCATCCTCTAATGGATGTTATGTAGTCACTCTGTTTAAAATCTATAAAATAAATGGTGCCTGGCAATATGAATGATGTTGACTGCTGAGCTCGCTGTTTTTAGAGAGGCTGGAAGGGATGCCAATTTTCTGAAGATTACATTCAATTCCACAACTTTTTGCAGCAGGTTTCTGGTTCGCCACACCAGAAAAGCAGATATTCAACCTTCCTTTATATGAACTCATTAGCAGAGATAAGACCAGTCTACAGTTGGCACCGGCCATGTGGAGAACATCTGCCTAGCAGAAATCACAGCCCACACATTGTGATTTGCTTAAGGTCAAGTATTGCTTGTAATAGAATAATTCTGAGTAAAGCAACATTAGCAATGCCAATATAGATTATATCCAATATGTTTTGGAAAATGTCACACACTTCCAGTGGCAGAGCATCAAAATGAAACAAATACACAAAGTGCTTTAAAAAGGATTCTTGAAATAGAGTGTAGACGAGTGATGGAGACATACAGAGAGAGAAATGAACCACTATGATTAGTCACAAGATGAAAGTCTAGCACAGTGCAAGAAATTTTCTGGTAGACTAGTGTCATCTTCATTTGACCCTGGAGATGCACTTCAACCCTTAATATCATTTGGAGCTTGACAGAATTATTTAAAATGTATGTTTTTCTTTTCTTGGCTGTACCATGTAGTAGCTGAGCTACATTTGAGATATTTTGTAGAGAAATAAAAATTGCCAGATTGCTTGATTATTATTGTGCAATGCTAGACACAAAGCAACAATTTTGATGAACTCCTGTCAGATTTAACTAACTGGTGAGCATATTTAAGCAGATAAGAAGATAAATATTTCCAAAGAGGAGCCATAGTACTACTAATGATGTTTAGAAGCCATTACATTTTTCCCTATACCTACTTGGAATTTCCTAATTACTAAGAACATCAGGTACAGGTAACTAGATAAATGTATTAGGGCTTCCCCCAACTTAAGATACTGAGATACTGTTGAAAATAATAAAGTTTGATGTCACCATCATGGTGGAAAGTGTTTGCTTTAGTTGGCCTCTTGACCTTGACTTTTAACATTAGTGTTTCTCTGGCTGTCGTAACTCAGTGTTTGTAGGACACAGCTGTTATGGTGAAAAAAAGCCAAAAGAAATACTGGGATTGATCTGTTGGATCTGTGTTTATAATGTCATCATCAAAAATCCACAGATTTCATTCCAAGGTTTGTACTTGATCAAAAGTGTGCTTTGTCACTATAAACAATTAAATATTTTATTGCTGAAACTAGATCAAGAGACTGAGCACGGTTGAGATCATATATTTTTAATATTTGTCAAAAAACATTTTGGGCTACTTTTAGACACACAGAGACATCAATAATCAGCGTATAAATCTCAACAACGGTGACATGCAATGCATGCTGGGAGCCATCATAGTATAAAACTCATCCATGGCTCCCAGCATGCATTGCAGCATGAAGCATGTCACCGTTGTTGAGATGTATAGACTGATTCCTGATGTCTCTGTGTGTCTATATAGTCCAAGATGTTTATTGACTAACATATTAAAAATATGATTTCAACAGTGCTCCGTCTCTTGCTATAGTTTCATTGATTATTAAAAAAATACCTGTTTTTAATGACAAAGCACACTTTTGATCAAGTACAAACTAGTGATGGGATTTATGGCTCTTTGAGGGGATCCGGATCTTCGCGATCCGTTCCTTTCAAAGAGCCGTTCAAAAGAACGGCTCTTTTGGCTCTTTTTAAATATTTAGTCAGTTTTAAGAAGCCAGCTTGGGGGCATCTCAGTTTATCCTGGAAATAATCACTGGGAGGAATGATGAGGTGAGATTTGTAGTCAAATAATTAAAACTCGGATATCACACACCAATATCTGAGTTTGAATTATTCTGAAATATTGATTATTACCTCATTTGTCATGTGTGGACTATATTCCATAGGGTTGCACAAATCCCTCTGCTTAGACAGTGACATCACTATTTTGGATTTACCTTTAGTACAAAGTGTGTGTGTGTGTGTGTGTGTGTGTGTGTGTGTGTGTGTGTGTGTGTGTGTGTGTGTGTGTGTGTGTGTGTGTGTGTGTGTGTGTGTGTGTGTGTGTGTAAAGCTACGTTGACTTATGTTATTCATACAATACCTACTCACAAATAAACATCAAAAACAAAGCCGGCTGCAATGAATTTCTGTGCAAAAAAGCTTTTACTACAAACACTTCCACACAAGAACATTGTTATCACACAAGATGTGTGTGTCTTCATCCTTTCGAAGTCCGAACGACCCGCTATTACTGATGTTGGCACTGAGACAGAGAGGCAATCGCACGTTTTTTTTTTTTTTTTTAACTGGAGTAAGCATGTGACGGCAGCGTGCACACGTCATGGCTCCGCTCCTACCCAATGACAGAGGAACGCAGGGTTTTTTTCCACTGGAGTACTCACGTGAAGGATGCATGCACAACTAATAACTAATATCATCACGCTATAAAGGGTTGGCCTGCGCTGGGTGCGCCCCTCCCCCTATAACTGTTCTGTCTCGCGGAGGAGCTCATTTGTGTGCATCTGTGTGAAACACGCATAGGAAAAAAGAACGACAGAAAGAACGGCTCCCCTCCAGCCGCGACTCGGCTCCCATCGTTCATGTTTATGAGCCGTTCAAAAGAATCGGTTCGTTCGCGAACGTCACAACTCTAGTACAAACCTTGGAATGAAACCTGTGGATATTTGATGATGACATTATAAGTACAGATCCAACAGATCAATCCCAGTATTTCTTTTGGCTTTTTTCACCATAACAGCTGTGTCCTACAAACACTGAGTTACGACAGCCAGAGAAACACTAATGTTAAAAGTCAAGGTCAAGAGGCCAACTAAAGCAAAAACTTTCCACCATGATGGTGACATCAAACTTTATTATTTTCAACAGTGTCTCCAGTTTAATAAATACAAATAATGTATGGTCCATTGTTGCAACTTTGAGCAAAAAATAGTTTAAATTTAAGGCACTTTCTACATAATGTGAACAAGATTTTTAACATGACTGAACTAAGTATTCGTTCAATTTGTAAAATTGAATTACTAATCCTCAACATTTCTAAGTACTCTGTACTGTGTGGTTGCTAGTTTTATCAATTCAAAATGATGAGTTAACTTACTTGCTAAATTTAAGGCAATCGGTTTCCTTAAACTGTTGGGTTTACATAAAAAAACTTAATTAAGCTTTCTAAGTAAACTCAACTAATTACATTTTACAGTGTAGCAACTTCCTGCTTGGCTTCAGTATCACAGGGGACAGGCATGGTTTTATTCGGAAACACAGCTGGAGAGATTACAGGTCAGGATCAGATTAATGTAAATAAACAAAACTTTCTTTTTTCTTTTGACAGGTTATTTCATCTTACTTTAAACTCTCCATTCAATGCTCATTATTCACAATCCATTTTATTTCTGAGGTGTGCACCACTGAATCATTCACAAGACCAGGAAAGTATATTAAAGCCAAGGTAGGTATAGTTCACCCAAAAATCAAAATTCTGTTATCATTTTGTCAGGTTTGGTGTAAGGGATGAGACGAGGTCTCAAATGCAGGGGATGATAGGCTTTATTTAAATCCGGACACCATTCTCCCCACACAAAACACATCACATCACACAGACGAGAGAGAGCGCATGGTCTGAGTGCACTCAGAGCCTTCCCCTGGCCACGGGCTTGAGACTAGCCTGGAATATTCTCACTCAAACCACTGACTACTGCTGCTTCTGATTGCTTCTAGAGGGAAAAGCTGCTCATAACTGCTGGTCTAGGATCAGTTTTCTCCATAATAATAGCATATAGCAAAACAGATTTAGTGTTTACGCTCTTGAGAGCATCAAAGAGTTTTTGCAGTGTTGAGCAAAGCAAATGAGTTGTGGTGTTGAGCAAATCACAAACATATCTGTTGATTTCTTGAACACAATGGCCAATCAAATGTGTTTAAGTTAGGCTAAATAATAATTATGTTGGCTAAATAAGAGATTTATTGTGCAGTCAGCTTCACTGATTATAGAGGAACTTTATGAGATTGTGATGAATTGAGATGAATGACAGCTTTTTAGTGATTATAAAGGGAGGGCTTTTAGCATGCTTTTTAGGCAATATATAATCCATTCAGAATTTGAATAAAACTTTTGTTTTGCTGCATTAAGTAAGGCAATGGTTTTTTATTATTAGAATTGGCTGCCATGCCAAATCACGCCTACAGTATGCCTGCTTTCTGTTCAAAGTATAGTGATTCAGAGTGAAATAATATGATTTCCTACCTGCCTATCAACATATGTTTTTACATACCCACCTTTTACAGTTCCTACCAACAATAAGCAAAACAATGAGCTTATGCTGTGTTCATGCCATAACTACCAAAATTAAAGCCAGGCACACATTTAACGACTAGCTAAAACATTCTAAGACTGAGCTCAACATACAGCGATTGTTTCCTGCGACTGAAGCAGATTTATATACTTACACATGGAATGTGAACACCGACTGTAATCGCAGACTGAACGCAACTACCTCTGACTGGACGCGTTTAAGCGCGATCAGTCATAAGTATCAATTTACATTCATAAACGGCCTTGCAATCGTTAAGTGTGTGCGCGGCTTAAGAGATGGCAACCTGTGACGTTGTAACTGGAGATGTTCAGTCAGACTTAGAATTATGCATATCCATGTCAACAGCATCAACACCGAAATGAATCTGCAGCTACAAGCTTTCTAAGTTGTTTATGATCATTATTATTGTAATGCTATGTGCTTTGACACATGAGGTAGTTTAACATCATCTCTTGTGATGCCCTGCCAAGAGTAGTTGTGTGTGTGTGCAGTCATATGTTATGGAGGAGGCGTGGTTTTGGACAGCGATTTGCAGGGTGGGACATTTCAGAAAACTGACCATTCTAAAATTTTCTGAAATGAGGCAGCCTCAGTGTGTGGCCACCAAATGCAATCTCCGGATGATGCAGGCTTCAAAATGAGACACAGCTAGAAAAATGGTGTACTCACAAAAAACAAAACAAAGCAACCAGTACTTTAACATTGTAGATACAATACACAACACCATAAACCTGCATCCATTTTTTCCCAGATATTAAAACTCTCATTGACATGCATAACAGCCATAATAACAGCATTCATGCAGAAAATCTAAGGAACTGAGGTGAAACAGAAGCTGTAGGCTTTAGGGCCATCATTTTGTGATAGCAGAAGGACAAGCACCATGGGAAGACCTCCATAAATGTCTTTGTCCACACATCAAACAATGAGCAAAAATTTATGCACACACTAATACTGAAACATACACACTGATGCATTCTTCTTTCGTACATTTGATAGCTGACCTTAGCTCTGTCCACTGTATCACAAACACCAGGTAAAAAAAAGACATTATGTGTGAATGTGTAAATTTGTGCTGGTGTGAATGGACAGCAGAAAATAATGGGTGGCTAATAACAGCTCTTACACCAAACATAATTACTGTTATTTCCCCTCTGCCACCATCCACAAAACCAACTCGAAACCCTGGGCAAAGGAAAACAAGTTGTTTTTATACAGCACAATTTGTGAAGGTTACAGTTTTCAGCCTGTGTATGGGCTGAAAGGGTTTGTCAGTGGTCAGACACCTGTTGTGACCTCCACTGTTCGCAATTAGATTTCAATTCTCTTTACCTTGGTCTTCCCCTGGGTCTTTCTTTCTCTCACTAGACTGTTTTTGCTCTCTCTCACATAATTCTCAATCTCTTCAAATATTTAATCACCTTTCCCTGTTTTCTTCAGTTGCATCACCTTTTAGTGTTAACCTTGAAATATTATCTGCTGTACTGAGATGATAAGACAATACGTCTATCTGTGTAAGCTGCATCAGGCTTGTGATCCAATGCTTGCATTAAAATGAGAAATGTCTTTGACGACACCGTAATGATCTGGTTCAGAAGGGCAATTACCAATTGAAAGTGTGAGAGTGAACTATACTGAATAGGACTACTAACAACTCGGGTAGTTTGTCATAAATACATGGAAAATGACTTCAAAGGCCCACTGAAGTGCATTGAAATGCACAGCATTATTCAATGTGTTGACATAATTTCCACTGCAACCGAAAGACAGGGCTGGACATATCAAACAGATCCTCCCCTTTTTTAAATTATGTTTTATTAACGTAGTTCGGGAGGAACAAGTCAAATATACACAATCAGGTAAAAAAAGATTGTAGTTTGAAGATTAGTATGCATGCAAGTTGTCTTAGGAATTTTAAGCAAATAAAATGTTTTTTTTGTAAGTTTGTTTAAAGGAGGAAAAGAAAAAATCCTGCATAAACAGAACAGGCCGGAACGCATGCAAGCTACAGTGACAGTGGAGGCCTATAATAGATGCCAGATTGTGTGAAGAGGTTAGAAAGTATCCTCATTTGTACAACTTTAGCATGAAAGCTTTAAGTGATCAACTGATGACAAAAGAGAATCCTTGGCCTCAAACTCTGTTTTCCCTCTAAAAAGAAAATTAAAAGTTATATTATGTAATGCCTTTGCAGAAAAAAAGCCATCTTAAGCAAAGTTTGATTCATACTCTACATGGCGCCTCGTTCACACCCAATAACAACAAATACACACCAACCCCAGAGACACAGACATTCCTTCTTGAAAGAAAAACTAATAAAACATAAAGAGGAAAGATTAAGCATTAAAATGTTTGATTTGATTCTGTGACTGGATCATTGGATTAAATTACTGAAATGATTAAATTATTAGTGTATGCATTTTAAACATTTAAAAATGTTTTATTACGTGCAAGGACATTAATAAAATATTCCAAAAATATATTTCGGTATTATTTAAAATGAATAAATAAAACAATACCTATTATATGACTTCTATTTGAGTATTTTTTATTTTTTTTTTAAACCACAACAGTACTCATACTCGTATGGTCTAGTGGTAGAACTTCTGCTATGTGAGTCAACCATTCCGGGTTCTATTCATCAGTGGTTCTAATCCACCCTCGATTAGTTTTTTTTTTTTTTCTTATTCTCATTAAGACCAAATGTGTAAATGTGCCATAGAATTTAAAATTGAATTTACCTTGGCATAGTTGAATAACAAGAGTTCAGTACATGGAAATGACAAAGTGAGTCTCAAACTCCATTGTTTCCTCCTTCTTATGTAAAACCATTTGTTTAAGAGACCTCAGAAGAACAGGCGAATCTCAACAACACAGCCTGTTATGCAACAGTCAGGATCATTAATATGTACGCCCCCAATATTTGCATATACCAGCCCATGTTCAAGGCATTAGACAAGCCAGAATTAACTGTCTGGATCTGTGCACAGCAGAATCGTCAGACTTTATGCAGGTAAGCAAGCAAGGACAATAACGAAAAATGGCAGATGGAGCAATAATAACTGACATGATCCATGATATCATGATATATTTAGTGATATTTGCAAATTGTCTTTCTAAATGTTTCGTTAGCATGTTGCTAATGTACTGTTAAATGTGGTTAAAGTTACCATCGTTTCTTACTGTATTCATGGAGACAAGAGCCGTCACTATTTTCATTTTTAAACACTTGCAGTCTGTATAATTCATAAACACAACTTCATTCTTTATAAATCTCTCCAACAGTGTGTAATGTTAGCTTTAACCACAGAGCATATCCTCAAACTCATTCAGAATCAAATGTAAACATCCAAATAAATAAATATACTTATTGATCTGATGACGAACACTTAGTAAAGATCCATTTTGAGGGTTATATTAGATGTGTGAACTTTGTTTATGCATTATAGAGTCACGAGCTTGGGGGGCGGGGAGCGCGAGGATTTAAATGGGGAAGCAGGTTGAATCGGCGCATTTATAATGATGCCCCAAAATAGGCAGTTAAAAAAAAGAATAAAAAAATGTATGGGGTATTTTGAGCTGAAACTTCACAGACACATTCAGGGGACACCTTAGACTTATATTACATCTTGTGAAAAAGCATTCTATGGCACCTTTAATGATTGTATATAAAGAGGCAAGAGCAGGGACATGTTTGTGTGCATTTTGTTAATGATTTCGCTGGAAAGAATAGAGAGTTGCCGCAACACCATTAACGTAGATTGACGCTCGTCTGTGTGGAGACTGTGCACGAGCCACTGACTGAGAACGTTCCGCCACTGATAACAGTGGCATGATTTAAAAAACACATTCAAGCACCAGACCGCTTCTTATTTAGCATAAATTAACGTCAACTGGGTGTTTCATTTGCATTATAGGCTATCCGTGCAGCAAAATGTTTCAAAAAAGGTGTGGGGACATGTCCCACCCACAAATTACGCTATACACACATTCTTTCCACGAGTATTGCACTGATCTAATGATCAGTAGTAGCGGCTCACTTAATTCAATACATAATTCAATAAATATGTATTTACAATAAGCACGCCACTTATAGTAAGAAGACCATCCTAGAGAAAGAACAAGAAGAGAGTTTGAGTGCGCGTCCAGTTTAGTGCGAGAGTGAAGGAAATCCACCTGCGAGCTGAAAGATTTGTGCTTGAGTATTACTTGGCATTTTTCATTAAAATAACACAATAGACCATCGAGCCCCCGAGCACCCACGGGATCGGTGCCTATGCCAGTACTTATATTTGAGTACAGTTTTACCCTTGATTAAAGTTTTAAAAGTGTCCATCCTACTCACTACCCACTTCTGAATGGCAAATTGAAATTTAATGCTAGAACTAAAAGAGACTGATACAGAACAACAGTTAAAACATTCAGGTAGAGTGCTTGCACATTTACATCTGTAATGTGATGTATTTAAAATTGTATTCTGCAGTTCTTATGTTAGTGCTATGACCCTGATACCATTAGATCCTTTTAGCTCTGTGCACTAAAAGAGAGAAGAAGAGTGAGAAAGGCTTTCTTGCATTTAAAAAGTTAGAGCAGAACAGAAAAATCTGAACTGTTTTTAACTCAACAGTCAACACAAGAGTCTTGGCAAGTTTATCCATCTTTAATCCTTCAAAATAATACTTAAAGCAATCATATTTTTTCCGGATAAAATTTCTTTCTACCGGCTGTTGTTTGCTTATATATAGACACCTTCATTTCAGACCATTAGTCACTAAATGAAGGTCACAGGCTTGAAAGTGCACCTTCAGTCTAACAGAGCTGAGTGCTCTCTAAGGACCGGCTCACAGATCCTTTCAGATTTCAGTTTCATTTCTAGTTATTTTTTTTTATTCAGATGTGACTGAAAGTGATGCATCTGGGTGGTTGAGCAGTTCACTCTTTTATTAGTCAATCCATTTCCACCAATTTGACCAGTTTTACCGACAAATAGGCAGGTATTATCATATCGACATGTGTTATCAGCCAATCACAGCAACAAGGAAAGCCATCCCCTGATATTCACAAAAGCTTTAGGATCTCAATGAGAACATAATAAGAGACACCATCTCCCTCTGAACTTCTACCCGCTGGTAAACTGTTGCAAGCACGACCCAATGCATGGGGGTCATTAAATATGTAAAAGCTTGAGCTCTCTGCAGAGTGCAGACAAAAAACTTTAAGTTGTTTTGGTGCACAGTTTATCCTCTCAAAGCATCACACATCTCTATACTTCAATTATAAGTAAGCCTTTTCCTTACAGCATGCTGACTCCTTGTCTGCCACAAAATGAGAAGAGTTAGTGTTAGCAGCAACATCAATCCATTGATCTCAAAGGAAATGGAGTCCTTGCTGTGGTTTGCAACACCATTGTAATGGGTCTCCCTTTGATGTGGCTGCTACCTGTTGAGGAGTGAGAGTCCCTTGTTTCTGCTTATATTACATTATGCACTCTAACACATCTTTCAACTTCTTAATGTTTAATCAGAGTCAAAACAACATTTTCTAAATCTTTACAAAGTCTCTCTTGGTATGACTGAGTGATATTAATGGTGTGAACAGTGTGTGCATCATTGACGTACTGATCCTCAATGTATTAAAACTCAGAACTGTAAACACAATGTAATGTGAAAGCTAAACAAACTCAGTTATTTTATTGTATGGCCACTTTTGATAGCAATTTTAGCAGGAAATTTGTAAGTTTAATAGGCCACATTTACATTATACAGATTCCATCTTAGCAAAGTGTAAGTCCATTTATCGCAATACTAGAACAAGTAACCGTGAAGTCCGAAATCAATACAATGTTAATTTAATTCATGATTCTGCCCAACAAAATACAGTTAAGAAGAGACGTTGCTAATGGACTAGGAACAGCATCTGAATTAAATTCTAGCACATTCTGACTGAAAGCAAAGGCATATTAATGAGTGTCCAAAGTCCCTATCATGCTTTACTGTAGGGATGGTGCTCACACAGTAATGTGCTTTGTAAGATTTATGCCAAAAAAAATCAAATAGCACAGAGGGAAAAAGTTCAAATTTTGAGTTGAAAAGAGCAAAATTCTTGCAGAATGATTTAAACTATATCCTGTATCAAGGCCCCTACACAATAAACCATAAATTATGAGTTCATATTTGCATGATCCTTAAATGAGATAAAGTTAAGCATATTTGGAATGCTATACTATCTATGATGGAATGAGACTTGAGACATAAATTTCAAGTCTCATTGGAGTACTTTATAAAGAATATTCAATACATAGATAGAACAGAAACAGAGGAGGAGGTAAGGTGGAGGAGGGATGCTGGAAGTACTGTCACTGTACTGAGGTAAATGGCTATTTTTATGTATAAGGATTGACAGGACATGATAAGATGAAGTTTTGTTTAAGCACCATATATGTTCTGAATATTGTTACTATATAGGGGTTAGAGGTCTGCAAAGCCGCTGGGTCCATTCGGCCCGGCTCGGGCCAATTTTTTTTGTTTACAGATCGGGCTCGGGCACATTTAGCTCATATTGTGCCCATATACGTGGAGAACACACATAGGCTACTGTATGAAATACAGGCAGATAAGTAGCTGAGTATCTCTTAAGCAATGCGCAAACTACAAATAAAACTGAAAGTAAGTCGCAGATGCTTAAAACACAATCATGTTCATTAAAAGTGTAGGCTATGGGACTAAATGATCTTACCAGTGCTTATGCCGCACTCTCTCCTAATGCGATCTTTGATCTTGAAATTAGCTGATTACAAATAAAATGCAGCTCATATGTTGCTTTCCTTGATGTGAATTTGCATTTAGCGCAAGAATTGAAGATAGAATTTATATTTGTTTTGCGGTTGTGGTGTTAGGTAAGACAACCAGAATGTAAATCCAAATGTAGGCAAGTCAAGTGTTGATTTGATTAAATTGATCAAACATGTGGTTAACTCACTGTCAGCCGTTAGCCGCTTGGTCACTTTAAAAAAACAAACACTTTAATTTAATAAACAAAAAAATTCTTCTAAATTAACTTAATAAAGAAACAAAATGAAATATAACTACTTTGTTTTTAAAACCAAAACAGAACTATTTTAATGGCTGCAATAGTAGCCTAGTGTGTAATGGAGAGGATATAAACAACACGGGCTTGAGTTGGACTCAGGCCGAGAATTCTGATAAGCTGTCGGACATGGGCCGGGCTAGGGCCTGAGTATCTCTGGCCAGGGCCGGGCTAGGGCCTAGATCTGAGGTGGGTGTGTGCACTGCTAAATGATTGGTCTCTGATTAAAATTTTAACTGGCAAGGCTTTAAAACGCATGCAAAACTGCAAATAATAAACTTTTGTGATAGAAAATGTTATGTCCAGAGACGAAGTCTTTATTGATTTGTTTTCTTTAATGTGTGTTGTGTTTTTGTCTTTGTTTCTTTCCTTGTTTGTTTCTTGGCTCCTCCTACTCAATCTGCCTGGCAGGTAGCTGATTGCGTCCAGCTGTATCTGCTTACCAATTAAGAGTGAGCCAGCATAAAAAGCAGAGCTCCAGCTACCTGACTTTGAGAAAACATTCCCCCAAGAGCTTTCTTCAGAGTGTTGTCTTTGTTCTGCCTAGCTGGTTGCTGCAGTTACAATTGGTGGTTGTTGAGCTGCTTAATATTCTCCTTTGGTATTGTAGCGTTTTCTTTTATTTGCTCATTGTGATTCTCCAACACTTACTGTTGTCATTTGAGTTAGTTAAAGAGATTCATACTATCCTTCCCCTGTTATATTGTTTGGTTTATAGCTGCTACTATTAACATCCTGTTTAGCAGCTACTCTTCTATTTTGCTTACTTGTGTTTTGCTCAATTTTGCTTTCATTTGGAAGCTGTAGGGCGGTGGGTGCCATTGTTTAACCCTGTTTTCTCCTGTTTTGGGGCCAGGAAGGGTTTTTGGGTAATTTTTTTTTTTTTTCTTTTTTTTTTTTTTTTTAGTTTATTTAGAGGTTTAAATTACTTCAGTTAGATTGCATTTATGTTTTATTTTTGGCTTTACCCTCTCCTGAAGCTATTGTTTTTTTTTTTTTTGTATTTTACTACTGTACCCTCTATATTCCACGAGCTGTGAAATAAACATCTTTTTGGAAAATGTGTTGCTTGTGGTGCTATGGCATGACTCAGATGAACGCTCTTTAAAACTTTACTTTTTGTTGCGTCCACATTTACCCCTAGACTTATGTGTAGGGTGACCAGATTTCTCATGGTGGAATACGGGACGAGTGTGCAATATGACCATGATATAAGAAATTTTATTTCACTATATATATATATATATATATATATATATTACTGCCCTCCAAGAGTTTGAAAACACCCCTGGAAAAGTCTGGTTTTGGACGATATCAGCATAAATCCTTATAATTTTTTGGTGCAAATACATTACAGTAACTTGACATTATCCAGCAATAATAATTTTCATGTGTTCATTTCATTACATAATAATGGCAGTATATACATGTCAAAGTCAGACATGCCCCTTTGCCAGCTGTGATGCCTGGTTACTGGTTTAAACTTGGCCCAGGTTTGTAAAAGATTTTTGGGTCAGCACACCTTAATAGCTTCAACAATTGATTGCCAATTAAGTTTAGAATACAATGAAATAATTAGAACCCAGTTTAGGTCAGATAGCTGCTAATGCTGGATATTTTGATGAATCAAAAATTTAAGTTTTTTTCTATGTATAAACTGTTTATATAATAAAATGTGTTTTTATAATTTGTGTTGTCCCTTACCAGTGCAAAATTATCACAAATTAAAAAGGATTCATGCCAATATTGTCCAAAACCCCACTTTTCTAGGGCGTTTCCAAACTTTTGGAGGGCAGTGTAGATATAAATATTTGTTATATATTGTTATATAAAAAGAAATTTACAAACAAGTTACAAACAATACAACAAATACGACAGAGATTAAACTTGTTTTTTCACATTTGAATATACTGACAAATATTTAATTAGGCTACTGTCCCTTTAAGACCGAATCCATGGATGTAATATAGGCTACTGACACATTTCCTGTTTTTACCCACCTGTTTACGTCCACTTAACTGACTGTATTTACGTGAGATACTCCACACGATGGACATTTTGAAAAACTATGTGTGCATTTGACCATTCAGGCGCGAGGAGAACTGATCGCGCGAAAGAGAGAGAGAGTGCGTGAGAGAGAGGCTTCTGGTCTGTGTTATTCAGCGTGATTCCGCCTATCCCGCCTTCACTAATCGATAACGAATTGTGATTGAATGGTAACTTTGTTCTATGACGAATTGATTAGGCTGTTCTTGTGTGACAGAACTCCATCACCCAGTTGAAAGATGAAATACGGGACAAAACATTATTTTTTTCTTAATAAGTCGGGACACTAAAAATAGAGCTGAAATTCGGAACTGTCCCGGGAAAAACGGGACGTCTGGTCACCCTACTTATGTGGGACGTAACACAAAGAACTGCAATGTCATGTAAATGTAACCCTACTGCTAATCTCTACTATGCTCTCTCTTTAAAGGCAGATCGTGGAGACAATTTAATCATTCTAAAATGTCATATCGCACACCCCTGCTATATGTAGGCATAAAACACACAGTTCAGAGTATGGGTTCAAACCAAGTTTTGTGACAGGCTGTAAATTAGCAGAAAATCATTTTGTTTGTTAAAAACAAACAATCACATTTACGCTAAAGCACTTACAATGGTAGCAAAGGGCAATGAGGGTTTAAAAGCAGATACCTGAAGCTGATATTTCAGCACTTGTATCAATTCTGCCATACACACATGTACTGCGTGAACTGTAAAGCTGCTAAATCATGCTTTTAGCACCGGGACTAATATGGTCATGGAAAGGTTGAAGGTTTAGATGTAACTTTGCAATTGTATATTAATAATTGTATAATTGTATAATAATTGTTAATTGTACATTACTGTAAACACCTTATTGTTTTTGTTCTTACAAAGTAAAGGATAAGTCGACATGGTTTTCTGTGGTCAAGCCAAATATTTAGACGATATATTTGGTCCTCATCATTCATGTTCAAACAATTAAATTCATTGGATAACCCATGATTTGTCAATGAGAATTTCAGAAGTTTAACTGAATTAAAGAGACCAGATCATTTATTTTCCCTGCCATCACATTTGGATTTACATTCAATCAACAAGTTCAATATCAGTATTTTGTTTGAAACATTCTTTAGTTCCACATTATATAAGCCAGGATTGTAATCAAAGTGGAACATGAACCATATGCTGATTTTTAATAAAAAAAAAAAAAAAGATTAAGCAATTCAGTCTTAAGCCGTTTTTCATAATCAGCTTTAGACAGTAAAATATGCACACAATCAAGAAAAGACCTCTAATCCACAGTATCTGCTGTAAATTGGTCAGTTAAAGTGAGAGTGGAAAAGGGATCATATACAAGTGAATATGACTATTGAGCATCTGTTCTGCTTTGAGAGCATCAGAGTGGTTTGCTTATCAGAGATTGTGACATCTTTATCAAAGGAGTAGATGTGTTTATACTGCAGCTTCTCTTCTCAATCGCTCTTTCACTTTAATATGTACTTTCTTTATTTCTTAGTCGCTCTGTAGTATTTTAACTTTAGCTGTTCTTTCTCAGTGCCTCATCCAGCTTTATCAGTTTCACTGAGCCAGGACCAGTAATCATATATAAAAATGTATATTTATTATACATTATACATATTTATTATACAGACTCGGTGATCTAGGATCTTTGCCATCAATTTTATGACAAGGGTTAATTGTTAACCATCAAAAAAAATTACAGACAAGAAACAGAAAAGATTTTTAACAGAAAAGATTTTTAACAGAAAAGTCATTTTTTGGCATGTTGTTTAATGTTTAATACAATTATTTGTCTTTGCCAATGATCACAGAAGACAAAGCTACCCTTTAACAAACTCAATTTAATTTAAAAAGCAACCAAGATTATCACATTAATTTCTTAATTTATTGGACACAAGAAGTAAGTCATCTTTCTGGATTCTGGTGGTGCATTTTTCTAAAGGGTTCGGGCCAGAAAATTCTGAGTTCTTCAGTGTATAGGGGATGGACCGTCTGACTGTCTTTCAATTAGGGGTGTAACGTTACACAAAAAAAGATGATTCGGTACATACCTTGGTTTTGAAGTCACGGTTTGGTATGTTTTTGAGCATAAGGGCAAAAAACAAAATTTTCTTTCTTTTTTATTAAACAGTAGTTTACTGAACAAAACATGACTCTGTCTTTAAATTGCCCCTATTATGCTATTTTATTATGCATCACCACATTTTTCTCAAACGACTCGTCCAAAGATTCAGTCTCTCTAAACCCCTCCTTTCCGAAAACATACCCTGCAAACAGTGTCTTGTTAGGTAATGTTTTCTCAGTAAAATCGTATAATTTCTTATTAATTCAAAATAACTTGTGAGCATACTAAGGAATACCAATATGGTGTTCGCAGTGGCTTCACTTTTTATGACGTCATGATGAATCCAGTTATAAAACACAAAACGTTGTATTTTGAACACCAGGTAGAAAATATATACATCAACAATTGATCATACTTACAGGTTGTGATTCTGAGGAGCAAGTTGGTTCAAATAAAGTGGATACTGTCCCATCGTTATAAACATAATAATTCCATTTAGACCTTGCAGAGATTTGAGAAGCAATCGTCAAAAGTTTATACTGCTGTTGTAGCGCTGTGGTAATTTTAACCACTGATTCTTCACATCCTCATCCCTTGGAAGTGTTTCCAGCTACAGTGTTTGAGAGCGGGTCAAAGTAGACGTTGTTCACATGCAGCCAATGAAGACCACAGGCGGACATTATGGAAATGTGTTACTGCATTACAGGTCACAGAATTGAGACTGGAATAGAGTGGTGCAGGTACTGTATGACATCACTTTGTAGGACAAAACGTGGAAACGAGTTAGCATTTTAGCACTTCTGGGTCCATCATCCTGAAAGTCAATGTTTTTTTGGTTAAATGGCTGAAATAAGGTCTGTGATTAAAGGAACACTCCACTTTTTTTGAAAATAGGCTCATTTTCCAACTCCCCTAGAGTTAAACAGTTGAGTTTTACCGTTTTCGAATCCATTCAGCCGATCTCCGGTTCTGGCGGTACCACTTTAGCATAGCTTAGCATAGTTCATTGAATCTGATTAGACCGTTAGCATCGCGCTTAAAAATGACCAAAGAGTTTTGATATTTTTCCTATTTAAAACTTGACTCTTCTGTAGTTAAATCGTGTACTAAGACCGACGGAAAATAAAAAGTTGCGATTTTCTAGGCTGATATGGCTAGGAACTATACTCTCATTCAGGCGTAATAATCAAGGAACTTTGCTGCCGTATCATGTCTGCAGCAGTGCAATGATATTACACACCGTCTCTCACAAACGTCTCCATGGTTGCAAGGCACGTTCCCTGTGCAAGCAGGGGCTCACAGGCGCTGCGTAATATCATTGCACTGCTGCAGCCATGGAACAGCAGCAAAGTTCCTTGATTATTACGCCTGAATGAGAGTATAGTTCCTAGCCATATCAGCCTAGAAAATCGCAACTTTTCATTTTCCGTCGGTCTTAGTACACGATTTAACTACAGAAGAGTCAAGTTTTAAATAGGAAAAATATCAAAACTCTTTGGTCATTTTTAAGCGCGATGCTAACGGTCTAATCAGATTCAATGAACTATGCTAAGCTATGCTAAAAGTGGTACCGCCAGAACCGGAGATTGGCTGAATGGATTCGAAAACGGTAAAACTCAACTGTTTAACTCTAGGGGAGCTGGAAAATTAGCCTATTTTCAAAAAAAGTGGAGTGTTCCTTTAACACAAGTTCAAGACACTATTTTTTACTTTTTTATTCTATAACATAAAATATGCCCACTCATGAATTTTGTTTTAACTGTTACATGTTTTGAAACAGGTGGTTGCTAACAAGTGGCTAAATGGGACTACAAAGGCTGTCAGGGAGATTAAACGTCATCACGCCGAATAGGTAAACTCAGTCCACTTTTACAGCCTCGTTATGCTTACAATTGTGCTCTTATAAACTATTCTAACTCAATTTCTGGGAAAATGTTTTTGGATAAAAAACTGAAAGAGTAGTCAGAAGCTTAGTGATGGTGACGTTTAAGTCGTGGGACCGTGGTGTAGTTCATTTATAGCCTACCGTTAGATTTTGACTTCTAGCGACTGCATTTAGGCTTCAAAATTCATAAAAGTTGTGTTCATCTGTGAAAATTAGCTTGACAGACAAAACGTGTAATTATCAAAAACTTTTGATTACAGAGCTTGTTTTGTCGAGGGAACCAGTGCGATGCTAACTACTGGATGGCCTACAAAGTGACGTCATACCTGCACCACTTTATTCCTGACAACTTGTTTAGGTTGTTCAGTCAATTCTTTCCTTTGGGAGATAATACATTTATTTATTGTGCACTTTCGATTTTACAACTTTGCAGACCGTTTACATTCACAGACAGCTATATTACACACTGCATGATAGGTAATATTCGAAAAAGCATAATGGGGCACTTTAAATAAAAAAGCCTGTCAATCAATACTGTTGCAACCCGCTGCAACACACTCTTCGTACTGCAGTTTTTTTCAAGATTCTTGAAGTGCTTTCACTTTTGAAAGAAAGTGTATAGAAAGAAAGTGTTCATGGAAATACTGTAGAACGAGGCATCATGTTGCCATATTCAAATAAAATTTTTTAAATAAAAATGTTGCTATATAAAGATTTTAAAATAAAAATGTTGCCATATCCATATAAAGATTTTAAAAAGTAGGCTAAGTGTCTTTATTTGAACAAGTATATTCAGCTAATTGTCAGCTTCTTACATGCTTCTCGAGAGACTGCAGAATTCAAGCAACAAATGACGTTTTATAAACAAAGTTTGGGAGGAGCACGTTCAAACGGTCTATTTAATAAAAAGGAGGCATATACATGACTGACTCACCTAGTTTCCTCAATTTTCTGCATCCCTCCACCACCCTCAATTTTATGAAGCGACATGAGTGCTTTGTTTGTGCAAAAAAACAAACATAATTTACCACTTTATTTACGAAATAATATTACCCAAAGCGTTCAAGCAACAATGTCAGCTCTCGCGTGAACACAAAACGCATGTATCGTGAAGCTCTTGTGAACACTCTCGCATGTGCATTGTGTTGATGCGCGAGTCTGAACACAAAACTCATGCGTCTTGAAGCTTTCGTGAACGCACGTTGCAGATCAATATTTAAGTAAATTGGTAAATAATGTGGGGTTTTTTTTTGCGCAAACAAAGCACTCACATTGCTTCATAAAATTATTTAAGCCACTGGAGTCACATGGAGTACTTTAATGATGTCTTTTTCCTAACTTTTTGGACCTTGGAGTGGTAGTTACGTTGGATCTATAGAGAGAGAGAAACCTCTCAGACTTCATCAAAAAGATCTTAATTTGTGTTCCGAAGATGAACGAAGGTCTTACGGATGTGGAACGGCAATTTTTATTTTTGGTGAACTAACCCTTTAAGACCTGAGCTCTTCTGATGTTGAAGAAAAGTGAATGAAGAAAAGCAGTCACTCAATAAAAGCACCGACAAAAGAACCACTTGACCAAATACTTTGAATCAGACTTTTAAATATATCTTGATTTAATACAGACAACGGAATAAAGCAATCATAATGTACAGTATCCTTCATAATGACATTTCCTTTTATGACATGCATGACATTTGGCTCTGTCATCAAAATCATAATTAAAATCTTAATTTCCAACACTTTATCACAGGTAGAAAAAGGAAAAGTTCAATGGAACGTTTGACAGACAGCTGTCGAAGGTTTATTATTCTGCTGCGCTGGTGGCCAGATTGAGAGAATCTATTATTTTTTGTAATTACAATAAAAATTGTTACATTGAAAAGATTTGCACATTTATTACAGAAAATAGAAACAGCCAGTGAAGATCTGATTCAGGATATAGACCACCATTAATAAGTATCTTTTAATAAGTATGTTTTTTTTTCTTCCATTGGTGTAGAATTGAACTACTTGTTGTAATAATGCTCACCATTACAACAGAGGATTCGCCAATGAGATAGCCCAGCATGCAGTCAAAGCTTATGAGACAATGGAATGGAAAAACATCACCATGGGCCAAGAATCTCCAAAACTGCTTCCTAAGCTATAGGGCAATCCCAAGTCTGTCAGTGCTTTTCTGTTTGCAAACCGCCATTGTTTTGTCTCAAGATGCATACCAGCAATGTTGTTTTCTATGGTACATTTATAAAAGCTACTTAAATACCCTAATTTAACTAAGGCCTAATCCAGAAGCCCTGTCTGTGAAACCGGGCCATAATTGATCATTATCATTATTTACTCCATACTAATCTATATATCAGAAGTCTCTTTTCAAGTTATATCATAAAAAAAGGTCCAAAAAGGTTAAAAACACTCATATGTGCACCAATGGTATGAATTCCACAAGTGATCCAGTATATATACTGCTTTTTTGGCCAAAGGTGAGTTTAGGGCTGTGCCAAAATGATGCTTAAAGCTGTTGGTATTGTGAAATTACCATAAATTTAATGAATCTGCATTAATCCTCCCTTGTTAGAGACATAAACAGACTGCAAGTATTAGGCCTGCTCTCCCGCCAGTGTTAGAGAAACTCATTTGATTCAAATAGCCGGGTTAGATCCATCTCTGTTGTTACCCTTACCCAATACAGAACCCTTGTCATTTGTGCACCAGTGTCTGCAAAATGTGACCATTTCAAAAGCTAAATTCAGTGTCACACAAAGGGATAGAGGGGAATGGTGAAATAGGAGAAAGAGGGGCGTCATCATTGCATAATATGGACTGAGGTCTCATTTTGCAACAGACTGACTTTGAATCTCCACCAAATGCTATGAATATTTTATGTATGCAAATTAATTTTCATTTTTACAGCAGCACAGACTTTGAAATCAGATAAATATATAAATCTATACAGAAGTATATTTTATGAAAGTAATGAAAAGTAATGTTGGAGGGACTATGCAAGCATTTGTATTATGATTTTATACTCACGTGTAAATTAGATGATCAAAATATTAGAGTATGGCTGATTTTCTGAGCAATATGTATGATTTGTTGATAATCGTATTACTTTAATTCTATTTTCTACAAATTCTAATTGCAAGGTTCTAGAGACAAACCTTTAAAAACAGTTACAAATGGCAATCACATACAACAGAAAGGATCCCAATTTCCATTTCAAAGCTATACACGGTGCAGTGAACACCTATGAATTAATTAAAAATGCCTTTGACAACTCCTTATCAAATGATGACAGCATTTTTCTGCACATATATTAGTCTCAGTTATGAATTGTGGCAACTCAGATTTACAGTTCATGAAGTTTATGAAAAGTTTATCAACCTTTTCCAGGGTTTCACTTGATTTCTGCATAACTTGGTCTTAAAGTCCCCCTGTAGTCAATAATTTTATCCCTTAAAACTAATCTTTGATCACCAAAATTACATATTTAAAAGTTTTTTCCTGTAAATAAAAAAATTCTTAATGTCTTAAAATAGCTTGAATGTAACTCTACACCCTTGCCTCTTTTACTATAAACAGATCTATGAATATGCTAATTAGCCCCGCCTCCACTCACTCGCACGAGCTCAGATGAGATCCAATGCACAAATGAGGTAAATGCTGCACAATGGTATCGCTTTTTACAATGTCGGACACATATCGGTAATTAATATGATTAGCGTTTTGCTTGACTACATTATCAAACAGCTAATAACGTGTTGCTAATAGTACACAAACCATGTTCCCTTTCGCGAGTCAGACAGCTGCCTACTAACAACCAGTATCCTTTGAACAACTACGCTTTGAACAACTCAGAACGTCAGTGGAGAAAGACATTTAGTTTATCAAAACATCATAATATTCATACGCCATATTGCTAAATCTACCCGATTTTTCATATCAACAGAAAAATATACCTGGATAACCTTCTTTTGAGACTCCTTTGTGTGGTCAATTAATGATATGCTAAAGCCTGCTGGCACGTTGACATGATTGGTTACAAGGTAGTTTGTGACTTCAAACACCAGCGCTTAGAAATTAGTCTTTGGTTTACTGCAGTTTTAAAGAGAAAATATACTCAGCTATGGTACTGACTTATGAATTTGCACATGGTTTGGCTTAAAGTGTGTTAAAAACACCAGACAGACATATGAACAACATTAAAAACTTGATTTTCACCACAGGGGGACTTTAAAACTTGAAGTGATCATTCGCAACAATAGACACAACACAGTTGGCATAAATAAAGTTTTTGTCTCTTTAATAAACTTATGGTGTAAACATTCACAGTACAGAATGGAAAAAGAAAATGGACATTGGATTCAATAACTGAATGTTTTCTTCAGCAACCATGATGTCCACCAATCATTTTCTATTTCAATCCTGCAAAACTGTCAGGGAAAATTTTGCACGATTTTTCAAAGCAAACTAGTTTCAGTTCAGCAAAATTCTTCGGATATCTGGTGTAAATCACTCTCTTAAAGTAAAGCTAAAGCCTCTCAATAGAGTTGAGATCAGGACTGAGCCACTCTGGAAGGTTTATTTACTTTTGTTAGAGCCATTCTGTTGGTATATTTACTGCTGTGCTTTGGGATGTTGTCCTGTTGGATCACCCAAATACTGTTGAGCTTTAACTGGTAAACAGATGCTCACACATTCTCCTGCAAAATTTCCTGATAAACTTGGGAATTTTTTTTTTTTTCAGTTGATGATAGCAAGCTGTCCAGACCTTGAGGCAGGAAAGCCAAAATCAAGCTAAACTCCACTATGCTTTACAGTTGGGATGAAGTTTTGATTTTGGTGTTTTATGCCTGTTTTTTCCTCAAACTATTGTGATACAAAAGTATACACACACACACACACACACACACACACACACACACACACACACACACACACACACACACACACACACACACACACACACACACATGTTTGTTTTTGTGAATTGTGGGGACTTTCCATAGACTTCAATGCATTTTACACTGAACAAACTGTACATTCTATCCCCCTACCCTGCCCCTACCCCTAAACCTAACCCTCACAGGAAACTGTGCAAACTTTTACTTTTTCACAAAAACTCATTCTATATGATTTATAAACCCATTTACATTGTGGGGACCGCTGGCTGGTCCCCACGATGTAGGTGAACTCAGGTTTATATTACATCATGGGGACATTTGGTCCCCACAATGTAATATAAACAAGTACACACACACACACACACACACACACACACACACACACACACACACACACACACACACACACACACACACACACACACACACACACACACACACACACACACACACACACACACACACACACACACACACACACACAAACCTCATTGGACCTCACAAGCCTCTTTTCCACTGTTGGACCAGTAGCCCCACAGCCAGAGATGGGCACAAATACATCAAAATGTATTTAGTTACAAATTACAAATACTTACTCATCAAATGTATTTAAATAAAATACAAAATACTTTTTATAAAATAAAAAATATTTAATAAGTAATTTGTAATTTGAAAAAAAACAAAAAACAAACAAAATTTACTCACAATCATTTGAACTGCTCACTGTAACAATTAAATATAGATTGATGATCCTTATAAACATACTAAAGTTATTCAGTCAGGAGCAGTGAGTGATTTTGTCTTTTTCTTTTGTTGCTTGATTATCATTGAGCCTAATAAACCTGCTGATGTCTGTCATTAGAGATGGGCAGTATTTTAATTAAATGTATTCAAAATACGTATTTTATTACTTTTGAGTAATTTGTATTTTCTCTTAAAGGGATAGTTCACCCAAAAATGAAAATTTGATGTTTATCTGCTTACCCCCAGGGCATCCAAGATGTAGAGGACTTTTTTTCTTCAGTCGAACGCAAATTATGATTTTTAACTTTAACCGCTGCCGTCTGTCAGTCAAATAATAGCAGTGATTGGGAACTTGAACAATAAGAGTCGAAAAAACTTCCATAGACAAATCCAAATTAAACCCTGCGGCTCGTGACGGCACATTAATGTCCTAAGACACGAAACGATCAGTTTGTGCGAGAAACCGAACAGTATTTATATAATTTTTTACCTCTAATACACCACTATGTCCAACTTCGTTCAGCTTCCGGCTAGTGAGGTCTGATCGCGCTCTGACAATGGAAGTGATGTCTCGCGCTCATTGAAGTATATGGGCGAGACATCACTTCCGTCATCACAACGCGTTTTTTGACCTCACTAACAGGAAGCTGAACGAAGTTGGACATAGTGGTGTATTAGAGGTAAAAATTATATAAATAATGTTCGGTTTCTCGCACAAACCGATCGTTTTGTGTCTTAGGACATTAATGTGTCGTCTTAATTATGGTAGTTTTGGCATGAGCACAGCATAAGCTCATTGTTTTGGTTCAGAAGGAACTGTAATGGTGCATTCACAGAGAGAGCTGGCGTCAATGCTTGATGGATAACGTGTCTGAAGCTTGGTGCTGATGCAACCGTCATAGTGTCAACAGCCAATCACATTACTTTCTGGTGTTGCATGAATGCCATTGGCTAACATCTGTGCTAGGGTATTTGCATAAGGTGATCTGATTGGCTGACATTTGCATAGGCACTTGAAAAGTTAACAAATTTGTAGGCTTGTTTGAGATGCACTGGCGCTGCACAGACCGCTCGCCTTATGACATTAAAGTACTGCGATTGGAGAACGACGTCTGTCTTACTTTGCATAGCAAGGTCAGAAGCAGTTAAAGAAGCTGCTTTTGTGATCAGTCAAACTGCTTTAAGGTAAAGTATCTAGTAAAATATATTATCAGAAATGATTCACTGAATGTCTTTATAGGACAGAAGATTAACACAAATGGGTAGAAATTGTGAATAGACTTGCTAGATAAAGCATGACGTGGGCTGTCTAGTGATGAGCGGAATCGCAGTTATATCCGCGGATGCTGCAGATAATCCGTGTGCGTTAAGTCAAGTAATAAAGAAATAACATTGTTTAATTGAAAACACAGTCGGTCGTGTCTTTAATTTATGTAACCATACATATATTCTGTCTGTGCGTTCGTTTTTAAAGTGACAGCAGCCTAATAAACCTGCTGCTGTCTGACAATAATGTTAATCTAGCAAAAAAAAAAAAGACAAAATCACTCACTGCTCCTGACTTAACTTTAGTATCTTTATAAGGATCAATCTATATTTAATTGTTAAAGTGAGAGCTTCAAATGATTGCGTGTAAATTTTGTTTGTATTTTTGTATTTTCAAATGACAAATGATTGTACATTTTTACAGCAGTATGTATTTTATTTAAATACATTTGATGAGTAAGTATTTGTAATTTGTAACTAAATACGTTTTGATGCATTTGCCCATCTCTGATTAGGCTGCTGTCACTTTAAAAACAAACGCACAGGCCAAATATACTTATGGTTACATTAATTTAAGACACGACTGACTGTGTTTGGTTACATGTCAGTCAAACGTCCTCTTGGGCAGTCCTTGGCCAATGAAAGCTGCGATAAAGTCCAGACCTTCTGCCATCAGTCTGAAGGTCTGGCTACATGAGACTAGTGCCACAGCTGACTTCAGCTAGTCAATACAACTCAATTTCTACAATCCAATAAATTCCTGATGGACAAACTCAAGTCCCATCTTACATCGTTTTTCCTTACTGTTTCACTTAGATATAACAGGACGAAAATATGTGAAACTCATTATGAAACTCAACTAATGTTTGGTCACAGATGCAAGTCAGTTGCCTATTAAAATGCTTTAACCATGGCTTATCCAATCAGATTTTAAATTCAGAACTGCATTTTATAATATAGAAGTTTACAGACTGAATAGACACATAATCATTATTTAGCTAACAGTATTTTAAATTATTTTCTAGCTTGTACAAAATTTAAAGTATCGTTATTGTACCAGCGTTAGGTAGGCTATGCATGCTGCATCTTACGCAATTTCACAGACAATCAGATGCAGGTGAAGTGTATATTGTACATTATACTTGAACTTGAACTTAAATTTGAAGATTCAGTACATCCACTCCTTGGGGCACCAACTCTGATTTGATACTGATGAATATCCAATTTGTGTCATACAGTTTAAATTATTTTAATGTGGCCTGCATTGGATTTTGATCCATGTTAATGATATTTGTGGTGTTACTTTTTTTATTATTATTATTTTTTTTTTACATCCGCGGTGTGTTAATAGGGCCTATGCCTAATGTGTTTTTCTTTGTATATTATTATTTGAAGTAGCAAAAACGACTTAATCTTCCTTTGTGTGATTTCTGAATGCTCCAGAGTGTTTAATAAAGTTTATTAAAGGTACACTATTTAACTTTTTTTGTTCAAAATGTATAGAATAACTGTGTACAACATGAATCCATCTTCCACACCGTTATTTTTATTGTATTATTATTATGTTTTTGTCTAACCCTGAATCACTATGTTATGCCTATAAAAAGTCTTTATATTCAGACTATTTTACTTGCTACAGTTTTGTTTATTAACCGTTAGAGTGCCAAAAGGGCAATGTGACAGCATTGATCCTCAATCAGGGCTACAGGTAACAACAATAACAATGGAGTACTCAAACAACTCTGGATAATGGGATTATGGATACACTTAAACAGGAGGGGAAATTGAAACAGTAAGTTGAAACAGCAGACCTTTTATTGAGCTACTAAAGTGGTTTTGTTAATAAACTTCTTGTGTCAAGACATATTTACTCAAATTTACACTTCTACTCATTGTGATATGCTCACATTCATATGGGGTGGTTTGGTAAGAAAGCATATGCAAAGAAAGCTAATATATTCTACTTTGACACACTACATCTGGTGTTTGTCATACGTTTAGCCACTTGTGATGTTGAATTAAATAGATCACAGTTCATGCGCGTGGTGATGACAAAACAATGTCATGCACTCTAGAAATTTCTATAAGATCTGCCTAGAGTCTAAAACTATATTGAGTAAAATTATATTTCTAGCATGAGCAAGAAGTGACTTTTCACTGCACTGACATTAGCAAAGCTATTGCTATCCACCCACAACCTCAGCAGCTCAACTCAGCTCAATGGTACCCACACAAAAATATACAACATAATAGATACTCTTCTAGATACCCAACATAACTGCACATTAACACTAACAAGTATCCCCCATTTGCTCAAAAACACAAAATAACTTAAAATGTAGTCACATGCAAGCTGGTACCCAGAAATCCACTGTCCAGTTTAACGGCAAAATCATTTTTGAGTGCAGGCTCCTACAAGTAGTTTATTGTAATATAGTCAATTTGGCAATTGCAACATTTAGTTTGAATTTTATGTTATATTTTAGCTAGAATCTCACCTGTTCCCTACACACAAAATAAAGAAAATTAAAAATAAAGAAAATTAAATTAAAGAAAATTAAATAAATACAATATAAAGTTGTAAAGTTTTTGTCTCTTCAAGCATTTGAACTCTCTTGCTGCATTTTCTATGAACTAACACAGCTCTGTTGTGTGGTCATTTCAGTTCACTGTAGACTTCAGACTGAACATTTTTTCATTGCACAATGGATCATGTGAGATAGCGATCACTCCTTTTCATCTTCGTTATAACTGACCAACATGAAAGCCCACAAATCTATGTTCAATTTCCCCATAATAGATTCTTACTATCAAAGGATCCAAGGTTAGTGATTTGTTGCTACAGATGCAGAAATCTCAGATTTGTAGCTGTGCTCTAACACCAATCTTTCTCACATTAAATGTCAAATTCACCTCGGCATAAAAAAAGACTGCCTTCAGGTCTAGTGCATTTTGTGTGCGAAATCTGAGATCCCAACATAGGTTAGGATTATCTTACTTTCAACTATGAGTAAAAGAGAAGTTAGAATTCCCTCCTGACCCCAGCCACCCCATAGCATCCACTTAGGTTGCCACTGGTTACAAGAGACCACTCTGGAGCATATTGGCTATTACAGACTATTATCTTTTAAGTAAGGAGCTAAAACCACAGATGAAATGGTTGCATGAAATGGTCAGTTTTTATCAAACATTGCATTTAAAATATCTGATTTGAAAGTCAATGTCTGAAATGCTCTTGAAGGGTACATTTTTTTTTAAAAGCTATGAAAATGAACTTTGACAATATTTAAATACTGTCAAGCAGGTATCCTCATTGTAGGTTTACCACATTATACATTGTTGTTATAAGTCATACTTAAAAATAAAAAATACATAATCAAACCAAGTGGATTTTATTGGAATGAAAAGACAGCACAAGCAAAACAAAAAGACATTGTAATTGATCAAAAAAAAATAAAAAAATAAAAAATAAAATTTTAGTCTTAATGTTATGAAGTGATGAGAATACGAGAATACTTTCTTCAACAATTTCTTCTCTCCACAGTAATTTTCCTTCTCTGTTTACATTGTATAGACAGTGCAGCGCAGACTCAGTATTGGTCGGCTCCTGCATTGGCATCACACAGATACGTCATGCTGCTCACGTGTACAGCGTCAGCTTTAGAAGTCCGCAAGAGGACTTTGCTGTATGTATTGGGAGCTACTTTTAGAGTTAAAAAGCTTTGTAAATTACTCTTAGATTATAAATTTACAAGTTCTAAAATTAGGAGCGACATGGCCCTAATTTTAGAGAGATGCTCATAAATTTCTGCATTAGGAGCAACATTTAGCCTTAAGATTTTTTTTGTGAACATGGCCCCTGGCTAGAACCTCTTAGGAGGACTCCTAGAAGTAAGAGAAATTATTTGTGAATATGGCCCCTGATGCTTGCCTGTGATTTGTCATATTGATAGCAGCCTTTAGATGGGAAGCCATCACAGTATTGTATGTATTAGCAACTGGAGGTTGCACAGAGTATTATGCTGGCAACAAGAAGTTGCTCAAAGTATTGAATTGACAACTGGAGGTTGTCTAAACACAAGCTGGTTAGATTAGTATTATTAGTATTAGTATAGATTAGTGTTTGTATTTGTATTTAGAATTTCCACAACAACACTCACTGGTTGTCAAATGTAGCAGAACATGTAATTCCTCCTAATAACTGTATAGGAGACATGTGGTTACTCTCTGCTAGAGCTCTAGTTCAGTGAAAAGTGTCAGCATTATTTGTTTGCAGATGTCGCATGGTTTGGTATTTTGTTATCAATGCAATAAAATCCATAAATTTGTGGCTAAGTGTCCAAATTCATCTAAACTGATCTGCTTACAGATATAGTAAGTAATTTTTGAAAAACGCTGAAAAGTGGATTGGACCGAGCACCAAAACACACTTGTAGGCAATCAGCAGTTAGGGATGTATACGTTTAAGATGGGGAGAGTAAAGAGAGCTCAGTGCACAAGACAGACATTTGCAGAACGACTATAGAAAGAGAGAAGTGGCAGAGAAAATACAAAAGAGGAAAAGGCCAGGAGAATATAACTTTTAAAAGAAGGGTTAGAATCAGGCAAGAGGTAGGACCCGCGTTAATATTGGAGAAGCTTTCCAGTGATGTGGAGACCTTAAGGAGTGGGAAGGCCTGAAAAAAGGATGCAGAGGTTGCTTTATTTCTTCTCAATACGTGAGTAATGTTGTTTGTGACATCACAGACTACCTTTCACAGAACTAAGATATGCTGTCTTTTGCTTGAATATAGTCATGTGTCATCTTCGCTTGTTTGTTCATTTGCATTATTATTATTATTAACCTAGAAAATCTAAACCTTCTCAACTGCCCGTTTCAAGTATCGGCTCCCAAAGTGTCAATTCATGGAAAGATGGCAAAACTAAAATGTATTAAAGACCCTGTGTTGAAAATCAAGTTTTTAATGTTGTTTATAATGTCTATGTAGTGTTTTTAATATGCTTTAAGACTAACCATGTGCAAATTCATAAGTCAGCACCACTGCTGAGTATTTTTTATGTTTGAAACTGCAGGAAATCAAAAACCTGCAGTTTGAAATTGGAGGTGTTTGTGACATCACAGACTACCTTGTAACCAATCACAACAATGTGCCAGCAAGCTTTAGCATATCATTAACTATGACTGCTCCGAAGCAGGAAAGTCTCGAGAGAAGCCAGGTTATCCCAGTAAATGTTCTGTTGATATGAAAAATGTATCAATATAGCGAGTCTATTACGATGTTATGATGAACTATAAGCTTTTGCACTGACGTTCTGAGTTGTTCAAAGCATTTGTAAGGATACTGATTGTTAGAAGACAGCTGTCTAACTCTGAGATGAAGAACAGGAACGGTGTGTGTAACATTAGCAACACATTATTAGCTGTTTGATAATGTAGTCAAGCAAAAGGCTAATTATATTAATTCATATTAATTAATGACAGAATTTTTGCATGGGCTGTGCAAAGTGTGTGAGCACATAGGGGCTCACGCCAAAGTAAAGTGACAGCTGACTTGAAGTAAAGCCAATAAAATTCATGTTTTTGTCCTTCGAAATACTTTAGTATTTACCATAGATATTAGCTTACCTGATAAGTTCAAGTAAATACGCTGGAAATCTGCGCTCATTCAAGAATGCATTTATTTCACAACACAAACAACAAATCGTCACTGCAGCAACAGTAGACTCTCCGAGCTGGCATGACTGGGGGCGGGGCTAATTTGCATATTCATTGATCCATGTATATTAAATGAGGCAAGGTGGTAGAGTTACATTCAAGCTATTTTAAGGCATGAAGAATTTTTTTTTACTTGAATTTTTTTTTAAATATGTAATTTTAGTGATCAAAGATTATTTTTAAGGCATAAAATAATTGACTACAGGGGGACTTTAGACATATACATAATAAAAACTGAGAAATATATGACATTAATAGCCATAAAATAAGTAAATTAGCCAATTTGTTTAAATTAAGGATTACAGAAATTAGTACAGCCTAGATTTAATTCAACAAATGTATAATATTCTAGTACTTAGTAATTTCCATATCTCCATAATTCTCCATAATTTTGAATATACTGCTCTGACCCTTCTTGGCATGGAGTGTACAAGTTCATGACAAATTCACATCTGTCATGTTTAACTCCTGGATGATGAGCTCCTTAAATGCCCTGACCTTTAATGTTGAGTGTTACTCAACTCATCTCTACAGAATCCCCCACAGGCGCTCAAGAGTGTTAAGATGTGAAATACGTGTCCACGTTAGGTTTTTCGCCTTGGGAGAATGCATATCCTCATTGTCATGTTGAAAAAATGCCCAACAATGCAGGGAATGAGGAACGGGTAACATCTTCTGTTTCAAGTTTGTGTATTAAATTACACAGTGGTGTGTGAATTCATGACAGCATTGATAAAGCTCAACTCCCTCACTCCTTCAGCACTCATACATCCCTATGTAAGAGCTTTACTACCACTGAACTTTACTGTGGGAACCAGGCACTTCTCATTGTACTCCTTCTCTAGCAACACCATTACAGTTTGGATGCTGTTAGATCCAAAATGATTGACTTGGTCTCATGAGACCAGAGTATTGATTACCAGAATCTATATTTTGTAATATGGCCTTTGGAAATTGCTAACTGACTTTCTTGTGCTTTGGCTACAGTAGGTAGTTCCAGTGAGAACAGCAACCATGCATGTCACTTCTGCAGGCTGCATCTTACTCTGTGAGATAAACAGTCACTCTTTTCATAGCTTTTGCTGGCTTGATTATTTCAGGGGCCAGAACATTTTTATTTTGTTTTATTTTGTAACTTTAAGGAGGGTGTACTCATTTTGGATACACATTTTATCACCTTGATAAGAAAAATCCTTAGTTCTCCAAGGTTTATAATGGTTGTGAATGGCTGCCCAGATTTTGAAGACAAAACAAATGCATCCATCCATAAAAAAAAAGAATCCATACAACTCCAGGGGGTTAATTAACTCTGTCAGTTTAAATCTAGACTAAAAACACATCTCTTTGCTCTTTCATACACATAACACATTATCAATACATTAACATTTTTTCAAATCCGTTAAAGGATTGTTACGCTATTTCCTATAACACTAGATATACCTGTACATCAGAATAAGAATGGCATCTACGCTAATATCAGTCTCTCTGCTTATCCTGAGGTTTGCCGGGTGCTGGATCCAGGCCGTACCCAGATCAGATGGAGAACCTGCGTCTGGACCTGACTACAACGTAGCCCAGGAGACAATGGGCTACAGATCCAGTTCTGGCTGCATCTATAATTCCGATTTTTAAATCTCCGTATCCACTTACATATATTTATATATAATCTATTTTTAATCTCTATAATAAAAATGTATAATTCAGATTTTGATCTCCATATCCATTTACATATATTATATATATCTTCCAAGGGGTTTTTTCCCTCCTAGGACTTTTTTCCCAGTGTTAGCACGCTGGGTTTTTCTCCTAAGGGTTTTTTTCCACCCCTGGAAGTCAGCCGACATTGGCTTAATGTAGCACCATCTTGTATATGTTACATTTTACCACGCCTGCTTGTACAGCTTATTTTTAACCACTTCCCTTTTTTCTGTGCTTCTAATATGTAAAGCTGCTTTGAAACAATTACCAATTGTAAAAAGTGCTATATAAATAAATTTGACTTGACTTGACTTAATATATGCCTTCTGAAGTGAATCAATGCATTTGTGTAAGACAAATATTCTTTAAAAAAATTTAAATGTATTTTTTAAATTAAAAAATGTATAAAGTAAAATAAAGAGCTTCAAGTGCGACAGCCATACACATTCAACGTACATCCAAAAAGCGTTAAAGGTGCTAAAGAGGATGTTTTGTTTTACACATTTTTGCAATATTACTTGAAACTGTCTTTACTAACTGATAAAAGACTATTTATTAGGTGCACTGAAAGGAATAATATTAATATACATCATCTGTGCACGAGGTAGGGCCTTAAAAACATCAGCCAATTGTTTACACGATCATTGATCAATCACTGCCGTGACGTTCCTTGTGAGAGACGTGTGCGGCTGCGCGCTCCAGTAACTTTCCACACTCCACAGGCGCCGCATGCAATGTTTTTGTCAGGAGACAGGAATAACAACTGCAGATTATGAGTTACCTGCGGTGAGTCCGATATAAAGAATCCACTAACACGATACAGTGAATGCCGGTGGTAAACACTCGTGTTCCAATACTCGTGCACGAGTTTTGGGAGGCGTTCCCACGAAAGGAGGGGGGGGGGGGTTGTTCTTACGCATGCGCTCATTTCAAAAACTCAGTAACAGTCTTTGGTTTCTCAGTCAACGAAAAGATCCTCTTTAGCACCTTTAACTTTAACTTGTTTTGTATAGTGCAGTTCATGAAAACTGTGTTGGTTAATTGGATGGAAGGGATGACTTAATAACAATATCACAGGAGCTAAATAACAATTAGACATTTGACCTGAATTATCTTAGTAAAAACAAATTTGGTAGGCACAGCAGATTCCCACATAGTGGTCGCCTGTGTTGCATAGCATGTTCATGAATGTGGGCATGGATGCATCAAGATTACTTTTTTTAGGTTTACCAGAAATTGCTTACTGCACTTTTAAATGACACTGCATCTCATTACTGTTTTAAGAGTCAATGTAATGTAAAAATTCACATATCCATGAAGGTTTACAAGGTCTGTCATGCTCCACTAGCTTTCATACCCATGCATGGATTTTTAGAACAAATACTACAATCTAAACAGCATCAAAATGACTGTGGTAATATCATGCCAGCATGCTGGTAAAGTTGTACAAAACCCAGTTTTACTGAAACATAATAAAATGTTATGAAGAACACATCCACAAAACAAATCTCTTACCTTTCGCTTTGACAGTTCAGACTTCTTGGACATATTTTTCATTTTTTTATGAAGATGATACAACACCTGAAATAAAAAAGCCACATCAGTGCCTATAAGTGTATACCATTACTCATCCACCATTAAGCAAAAGGTTACATATTAGATTTCTATAAAAGGTGTGACAGAAGCAGTAGTACGAAATTTACACATAATAAATACATTGATCTACATTAAATACACAAGTAAACACTCTAAGTCACATTTAATGTAATACAAGTATTACAAAATAAAAGCCATACTCTACATGGAATGCTGCTCTGCATACTTATAATGTAAATGTTTAAAGAGTGCATGAAATCTGATGAAAGGTACATCTTTCTTTCCCGTGTTGACATATAGTTTATTGAAAATGGTGTTTGGGTAAAAAAAATCTCTTATATCTAAAGAAAATAGCTCATAGTGTTTGAATTATTGTTTGCTAAGTGTTAGTTGCAATGTGGTTTAGAACAAATCGACATTCTCATTATAAGAATCTGACTGGACAAGATGAGTCATCAATATTTCTGGTCCAAAAGAGAATTTATTTATTTATTTTTATAATGCATATTTAGCTAAAAGTACATTTTGTTAACATATAGGCTATGAGTACAACAAAATAAAGATAAACTCAAAGCTAACACATATGGACTAAAATCCACGTCTCTCATTTTGATTTAAATGTATCTAAAGGCTAAACCTCAAAGTATTGACCCAAGCATGGCCATATCGATTGTTCGTCGTAATAACTTAACTGTCATTGAAAACCGCTGCAATTATGATTTTCTACGATGAGGTCACTGCATATGCAACTGCAAATAACTGGAAAGGAATCTGGAAAAGATCTTCAATCTTCTCTGTGACGTTTGGGTGATCTTACGAACGCTACTATTTGTGAGCGACTTTACCCAACCTCCACTCCAGAGGGGATGAATTATGAAGTACCTACCGAACTCTCTGTGTGGGCGCATGGCCACCTGTTGTCATAAAAACCACGAATGCTCTCGAACACGATTGTAAAAATTCTCGAGCGGTTCTAACCACGATTATTTTGCCTATAGTGAATTATTACGGCCATTGTGATAATCATGTTGACACGAGTTGGAGGAAACACAAACACACAATGCAATACAAAGTAAACAAACACGCGCCAAGTAGGCTAGCTTTCATTTCCAAACCGCTCCCAAAAACCTTCTCATCCTCACACTTTCATTAAGCGAAAAATCAGTTCGTACAAAACGACACTTGTAGCTTTGTAGCAGCAGGTATGGGCCTCAATAGTTTTACAAGACAGTGTCTTAATGTCGATTCCTTACCTTGGCATAACAGCATGTGATCAAAACCAGCGGTAACAGATACCCTATCACGAGAATGGTCACTTTATAAGTGTGCTTGGCCACCCGTTCAGTCCAAATCTCCCAGCAGAACGTCCTATTGGGAGCCTTTGGGTAATCCATCAAAATTTGGTGCTGCGCAACCGGGACAGCAAAGATAAAGGAAAGCATCCAAATGGCACAAACGCCAGTGAGCGCATTCCTCCGGTTACGAATACACGGGGACTTTTTGGAGAGCACGACAGCAATGTACCTGTCCACAGACATGGCCACAAGCGTGAAAATGCTCACCAGCATGCTGACAGTGAAAAAATAGTGCACAGATTTACACAGAAACGCCCCGAAGATCCACTCGGGAAGAGAGTATATGGTGGCCTGAAACGGGACGCAAAACAAGAGGAAAGATAAATCTGCTATACTGAGATTTAGGATGAAAATGTTAGTGGTACTTCTCGAGCGCCTCGACTTTATTTTCCCAATGACAACCATCACTAGAGTGTTTCCAATGATTCCCAAGAAAAATATACATCCAAATATGATGGGCACAATTACTGCCTCCGGACCAAGAGTGTCAGTCGTTTGGTTCGTGTCCATATGCCCCTCTGTCCAAATTACCGTTTCATTTCGGTGTAGCCCCATGTTTACAAGGATTCAAGAAGCGCGGTCGAAACAAAAGAACTTAAGTCCGTTCAGAAGCGCAGAACAATCACTCTCCGGATTGTTTTCTCATTTTCTCAAGTTAGCGCGCGCTGACAAATCTTTGGCTCGTTTGTCGAGTAGGCTACTCCGGTTACGCTGGGAAATGCACCGGCTGGGTATGAAGCACTAGTGAGTGCGCACATCATACACTGGCGTGTGTTCTTTCCAGGGAAGACGCTGGAACACTGGCACACTCTCACTGCGGAAAGTTTCCGCCCGGAAGCGCTTAAACGATCCTTAGTCGTGATTTGGTCATGATCGGTTTAGTGTTATAATAGCAGAGCTTCCCTGAAGTTTAATTAACCTAATGGCTATTTATTTTTACTAGTCATAATAACTGTCATTGGGTGAATGAGCACTAACATGTTTGTGTGTGTGTGTGTGTGTGTGTGTCATTATGAACTTGGCTTAGAAAAATTCTGTGGACCTTTACGCTTGTTCTCACATTATCTTAAGGTGTTACGATACAGATAACCACGCGCAAACTCAGTGACTTGCTTGTTTGTATGCTGCATCTAATCAGCACACTGCTGCTGATATCCACAACTCACAGTTGTGATCTGTCAAAATATATTTTTTCCTAAGTATAATTTTCATGTAGCCTACTATTAGTAGAGCTATACTCTAATTTCCCAGATTTTTATAAGAACCTACTAACACAAACAGCATTCCACCCACACAAATAACCTTAATAAAGTGATGCAAGAGTGTTCATTGAACTCAATAAAAGAAGAATATTCCTCAACTGTTTCCGGGATTTTATAACAGCTGTTACTGTGCCATTTTAAAATATGTTCCTGAATAGAATGTTCCATTTTATATTGCAGAAAAAAAGTCTTTGTGAAAATAAAGCAATATTTGTCACTCTAGAGAAATGTTCTAGAAAGCACAATATGCAAAGACTTGATGTAAAAAGACTGGATGCAGAAAACCTTGGACTTAAGCAAAACTGAAAGTTCAAGTGACAATAACAGACTAATGACTATATGAATCCATGAATAGGTGTGTTATTATAATTTCAAAAGCAACATGGCAATAAATATTAAACTAATTTCAGTCTAAGTGTTAGTTCAGGCAGGCCACGTCAGTCGAGCTGTGCATCCTTTGACAATCAGCTTCTGACATGTACCAATTTTGACACATATCACTGCAGTTCATCTGAATTCTCATTCATTTAGCCTCTATTCTATTTTGTGGTTGCATGCTAAATTAGCTCCCATTCCATCCCCAACTCCACCTAGCCTGGAGATCTGTAATCTAATAATCTGTCCTGTGATTGTCTCAGTAATATCATTAAGTTACATTGTTATCATCCTTCCTTGTGTATTTGGCTTGTTTACAGCAACTTATGTTACATTTTGTGAAGTGTAATTGTGCATTATTTCTGGATCTGTTCTGTTACCCCAAGGTTTGACTTGTTGCTCTCATCGCTCTATACATGGAATTTGGCCAGAACAGAACTATTCCGCCAACACAAACTATGCATTATCATTATAATAAAATATAGTTGGCGAAAGTGGTTCTGACTGAAAATTGTTTTCAAAAAGATTTTTTTTTTTTTTTACATTCAATGAATGCCTGTGTTCTAATACAGTACAATTTAACTTTGTTTAACAGTTTGATTGCTCTTGAGATGAAGATTATGTGACATTGGAGTTCTGAAAATCCTGCAAACAGTGATTGTTCATGGCATGCAACATTGTTCTGGCACTGTGTTCCTCTCATCAGATACTGTGGCAGATTTCCTGTAAAAAAGACAAGGGAAGTGCCAATCCAGACTGTTATGGATTGGAGAAGGATAGGACCCAAGGATGAGTTTTCAGATCTGGAGTGATCTTACTAGGATCACATTCACTTGTGGCCTTTTTTCCATGGTGGTAATGTGCTATGTGCTGTGGTAACTTAATTGGTTACGGTGGTCCCAAGGAACTTGAGTGACTCAATCATATCTGCAGCTGTTACACCTAGAAGAGGTGCAAGAGGTAAAAAGAGCTGCCCTGAGGCATTCCATTGCTCACAGTTATGTAGTTTGACAGGTTTAATCCCAGGTGTTTGTAATCCACTGACACAAAGATAGTGTTATATTTACTTCTGGCAGAGCCAAAGTTCACAAATTGCAAAATGATGTATTTGCCAAGGTAGTCGAAGTGTAGCAGAGGCCCATGTTCCCCTCAAAAGCGGGGGGGGGGGGGGGACAAATAGATATAGAAACTAATAGATATGACCATACTTCCCAGTTGAGTAGCATTACATTAAGACAATTGTTTTATATTACTATTTTTCTGGAATGTTATGTTAAGTTAAATATGCAAATGAGGTATTATCTGATTAAACATGCACAAAATTTGCATACATTTTCAGAACAGAAACCCAAACACAACTAAGTGTTGAATCCAGTTAAAAATAAACAGGAAACCAAGCTTACAGACCTTAAGGCCAGTTTTGTCGATAGAGTTTTTATGTACATTATCCCTTACATATTAAAACCTTTTTAAAGGGTATACCATCCCAGTGACAGCTATTGTACCATTTCTTACTGAGAGTGAATCTGGAATATATTTCAAATCAAGGTTGTGCGGCAATCAACGAGCATTTTCAGACAGGATTTTGAAAATAAACATTGAAGAAAGTCAAGGAGAGGAAAATGTTATGGTTAGTGTTGCCATCTGTTAGCAGAGATGTGACTGATAAGGGGACTGAGATGTTTAAGGGCTGGGTGTAAGATTGATAGTGTTTCCAGCTGCTAGTGCAAACTCTTGGAAATATTACCAATTTTAGTTAAATGTTATTTTAAAGGATTTTGGTTGTCGTTATTAAAGGTGCTTGTTTAGAAACTCTTTGGAGAGGGAGAGTGATGAATGATCTGCCTACCCTTCAATCGAGGTTTCCAAATCACCTCCTTTTACAACATTCTCCCTGGACTCTTTCTGCCATTCTCTTAATCTTGTTGTATTGTTATGTTTGTTTTAAAACGCATCTTCTCTAATCCCACAGGGTTTTCCTCAACTCTCTGGCACACATAATCTGAAAATCCTGTTAAAGTTTGTTTGTGTAATCAGAATCAGAAACCAAATTGTTTTGTTGAGTTGTGAGTTGGTCTGTATATGTTAATCCTTGTCATAATTCTTTTTTGCCTTTTGAATAGGCACAGGCTATAGTGTTCTGATGCTCAGAATAAGGTCAAGAGCTGTCAACAGATAATTAATGTTTCCATACTCCTCATTCTGAGGGTTGTTGAAATGGCTCATTGCTGAGGTTATGCAACTGCACAACTGTTGTTGTTGTGTTGCACAGTAAGGTGATTTTTTTTTTTAAAGCAGACATAAAAAAAAACATACACATATAGGTGCACATTATGCATAGGCACTAGACATTGTTCTAACGATCTCAATGACATTGTTCTAAAAGCATACAAAAACTAAATTTTTATTTTGGGATTTTTGTAGCATAGTGTTTTTCATCAGGATATTTTAATTCTGTTATATGTAATAAATATGTTTAAGAAACAAAGAGCAGTGATATTGTCAATTCATCGTTGTTACCACCAATTTATTAAACATTTTTCATTCATCTTCAGGAAGCTTTTGGAAATTGCATGGGAAATTAGTACAAATCTGTAGACTTTAGAAATCTTAAAGCAAATATCAGTGTTATTTTCATTCACTTCAGAAATAATAGGAAAGTAGGATTGAAACTATGAACAGAAATAGAAAAAGAAGACCTTATGTTCTTTTTTTTTCAGAAGTCAAAAGTGAGACTGATATCATTAGGATTGATTATTTAAAAGGAACACTCCACTTTTTTTTGAAAATAGGCTCATTTTCCAACTCCCCTAGAGTTATACGGTTGAGTTTTACAGTTTTCGAATCCATTCAGCCGATCTCCGGGTCTGGCGGTACCACTTTTAGCATAGCTTGGCATAGATCATTGAATCTGATTAGACCGTTAGCATCTCTCTCAAAAATGACCAAAGAGTTTCGATATTTTTCCTATTTAAAACTTGACTTTACTGTAGTTACATCGTGTATGAAAAGTTGAAAAGATTTTATAGGCCGATATGGTTAGGAACTATACTCCCATTCCGGCGTAATAATCAAGGAACTTTGCTGCCGTACTATGGGTGCAGCAGTGCAATGATATTACACAGCGCCTGTGACCCCCTGCTTGCACAGGGAGCGTGCCTTGCAACTATGGAGACATTTGTCAGAGACGCTTTTAACTTTTAATATTCCATCAGTCTTAGTACACGATGTAACTACAGTAGAGTCAAGTTTTAAATAGGAAAAATATCGAAACTCTTTGGTCATTTTTGAGAGAGATGCTAAAAGTGATACCACCAGACCCGGAGATCGGCTGAGTGGATTTGAAAATGGTGAAACTCAACTGTTTAACTCTAGGGGAGTTGGAAAATGAACCTATTTTCCAAAAAAAAGTGGAGTGTTCCTTTAATATAGAACGAAAAATAGCTACAGTTCTTTCAGTATCTGATTGTAGCTAAACAAAGAAAAAGGTACAAATGTGTTATGACAGAAAGTGTTGTTGAGTGAAGGCTTCAAAAGGTCCATTTGAACTGGGAATTTTTTCAAAGCCTTACAAGCTCGCAAATTCATCTTCACTCCATTGTTAGAAGCAGTATCAAAGCATAACACACTTTCTGTGTCCCAGGTGGGCTGGAATTCTCAAGGTATGTTCACGCTGACTTTAACTTGGCAGTTTTGATCTCCCCTGTCCAGCAGTTGGCAGAAAGCTATCTGGTTCATAGGAGATCAAGTGAGCACCTCAGGTTCATAATGATACACATTATTCCTGAGGGAGAACTCAAACTGAGACAGAAAAGTGGTAAAAGAAACAGTGATGTAAAGAAGGGACTGAGACTACTGAGCTCAGACTGAGTGATATAAATGAAGAGAAAGGGAGACATTGAAGGGGACAATCTATAATACAGCACTGTGAAAGACATGTACAGCACTATCTGAGTTTAACCAAATACAAAATTACACTGAACATTAATCATGCAAAATACAATTTGGCTATTTAAAAACATACGTATTGCATATTTTAGCACCATGCACTGTGGGTATACCTAATAAAGAAGCTGAATGAACTGTGTACTCTCTTCAATAAAGAAATGCTATTTACATTCTTCACAGCTAAATTAAAATGCCCCTCATTGGAGGACTAAGGATATTTTATCTCTGGTTGTGTTCTCCCTGAAAGAAGGTAGTCAATATAAACCTAGGATGGCTTGAGGGTGAGTAAATCATGGGATCATTTTAATTTTTTTGGTGAACTATCCGTTTAACTGTTAGTGCCCAATTGCAGATACATGTAGAGAAACTGAAAATGGAATACCATTAATTCAATGCTCAAGTGTGTGAATTTGAATAAAAAAAAATTCTGAGAAATTGATTGTGAAATTCCTTTGAAATGTCCAAATAATTATTGTCCAAAAACAATATATACTGACACCGCCATGAATCTCTAACTGCAAGAAGTTTATGCAGAGCCACAGATATTATTACCATACTCTGGTTGAGTGTCATCTCTTGTGATCCACTCAGATGAGCTGCCTGTCTCAATACTGGAATCAGTCCTAAGGGGAATTTGGTAAACGTTATTCTATATTATATCTTTCAGTCAATCCAGCTGTCCTCAGTGGCCTTGAACTCTCTTGATCCTTCTACTAATCTCAAATGTTCAATTCTGGTCTCAACCCTGCAAGAACATAAAGCTCAAAAGTGGATGGACGCAAGCAAAAATTTGAAAAGCAAAGCTCCACAATTGCTTGGTTTTGATTCTGAGTGATGTGCGATTTGACCAAAATCTTATATCACAATAGGAGTAATTTTATTTCATGATAACAATATATATTACAATATAGGCCTAGTTATTTTTTGATTCCATTGAAATGTCTTAATTCTTGCCATCAATTTAGAAAATAAAGTAATACTAGCCTAAGTTAAAAAACAAAAAAACTCTTAAGCTTAAAGAAGACAAGTAGCCTAAACAATCAGTCATAAAATAAGAACAAAGAAACTAATTACAGGCAATAGGACAACAATCTACAATAGAACAAAGACACAAATGAAATAGACTAGAAATTCATAATAGGCTACAAAAATTGTATAAAGTTATAAATTGTATAAATTGTAACAAGTTAGTTGAAATATCTAGCTTTTATTCAAACTTACGAAGAAAGAACTGGTTACACATCAGTTACACTTTTTCCGTAAGCTGAATAGGGCGTAGTAAGCTTTCTGAACTGCGAGAATTTTACACTTTCTTTGCATGTATGGAAGGCGACAGGGACGTGCACAGACATTTTGGGGGGCAGGGGCTCAAGTGGAAAAAAGGGCACTTCTCATAATTATTTATTTAAAAAATAATGAACCCTTAAATATATTAAGACAACTTTGACTTCACTTACACTCACGCAATTGTTTTATACTCCACAGATTTCTACAAAATAATTAGTTCACACAGAGACCATGGTCTTCTTTAGTATTCACTAGGTTTATCACAAGAGAAGTCAACAGCAACTATTTTCAAGTAGCTATATATATTTAGAATAAATGACTGCACCAAGAAGAGGGACATAGTTTCACTAATAATTTGTTTATTTTGCACAAATCAATCAATCGTTTTAATTTTTTGGTGTTATTGGAATACTTCTTTCATGAAGTGGACAATTTTAAGATTTTACAATTTTACAATGTAAAGGTCCATTTTTGCTACCATGTCTTTTACTTTAATGGAAAGAAAACTAGGAAAGAAAACTAAGAAAACTTAACCCTAACCCTACACATTTAGATGGAGTTTGTTTTAAGCCTACTACCCTCCGTCTGTTTGCATCTGTAGATTTCTTCTAAATTAACCAAAACAAGCTAATCTGCATATTTAAACACATCAAGAGTTTTTTTTCCTGAACTGTTAATACATTATATATTATAACAAATGCCTGCAGAGGACGACAAAAGCCTGCTGATTTGTGTTGTTAGACAGCACAGCACGATCAAATCCACGATCAAAGCCACCATGATTAAAAATATATGATTAGTTAAATAATAATATTCGCCCACTTCTTTGTGATAGAAATGCTACAGCCACTGTAATTTCTTCAACAAGAATATGTGGACAGAGCGAGGGTTTAAACTTGTATTGATGTATTATCCTGTGTAAGTGTAGATGTAAGAATAGCATTATGTAGCTGATGCTGTATTATGATTTTAAATTTCCATGGATGTGCGTCCATGGAATGCTCCTCTTCTGGTATTGACAGCCCAACCAATATCTTTACCATGGTTCAAAACGCAATGCATAGCACAATAAAATGATTGAAATTATAATATGACATAAATTTCATTAGTATCAAATCAGGCAGATGTGTTGATTGTGGTCAAACTATTAATGCAGCGTTAAATGTATAAATAACCCTTAAATAGACAAAACTTTCAGGTTTATGAACATAGGCTAGCCTACCTGAAAGAAATGCACGGGATGGATCCATCTAGGGCTTTTTTCTTTTTCGCTTCTCATCGCCAGACAGCAGTTGCATTTTTTTGCGGGAATAGTTGTCACAATTAAGTTTTCAGCCAGCAGCAAACTCGAGGTGAGGTGGGGCGTGGCGCGCGCGCGTGCGTGCGGCCATGAATGGCGTGTCGCGGAGTGAGGGATCTGAACTCAACAAAGCCGACCTGATATAGTATTTTTTTTTATTTGTTTTATACAGTAAATATATTTGTTTGACAGGGAAGCTGTGCGCAAACAGTTATATATATTCATTTATTAATAAATAAAAAAAAAAAAAAAAAAAAAAAGCACCCCAGAAAAAAGGGCACTTTCTCTCCAGGAAGAAAAAGGGCAGGGGCTCAAGCCCCTTTTTTGTCTATGTGTGCACGTGCCTGGAAGGCGATCTGACGGAAGCTAGATATTTTACTTCATAACTTGTTAAATATGGATATTTTTTTACACAAATGTAGAAGGCCTTTATTAGTGAATAAGGCATTTATTAGTTAAGTTCACAACGTAATTTCTAGTGAAACTCAAACATAATTTCAAAAGGAGGGAACCCTAATCTTTCAATTAAGACCAGAGCATATAAGCAGCTACTCACCCTGCTCTGGCATCAGTTGATATCCCTCCACCTCCCCAACTCCACCACATAATTTAGGCATCTCATTCTCATCTATCATAGGCCTACTCCTCTTCCAGGCACTAGTAGTCCCTGAGGGGTATATCCAAACTGGAGTTGAAGCTGTTTCCTCGAGCCCCTCCACAGCGGACAGCAAGCCAAATACGCTTAACCTTATTAGCTTAAAGATTGTATGAGGAAACGAACTGGTGAAACCCCCCGGAGCCGTGTGGAGTACGTTAATGATGGATGGATGTGGATGGAAGCACTTTCTTCAGCTCATACTCGTCGGTATCGCTGCTATTAAAGCTGGGATGCGTCAGGATATTTATTATTTCTCCGATTGCGTTCATTAGAAAAGAAAGTCAAATTCAAGGTGAGTAAAGCTTGGGCTAATTTTCATTTGAAGAGAATGTCACGTAACCGCAATTCATTTGAAGAATGTCACGTAACCGCAATTGTGTCTGCCGGTTGACAAATTTCTACCGGTTAATCGTGTCTACCGGTGTATCGCAGACGCCCGCCCACACCAACCTCAAGGCGACTTTCACCTTGAAACTATGTCATGCTGTTTGAAAAGATTGTTTGTGTTATTCATCTGACGTCTAACTGAGAGCTCAAGGGTTCAGGCTTTTAGCACATCAATTTATGCTTGAATTAAGAAGTGGTTAACGGGGTATTGTTTTTTCATTTTATATTACTGACGCTCCCACGCCTCTCTTTTCAAAATCAGTCTTAGCATCATCAGAGAGAAAAAATTAGAGCTTCTCCTATTGTATGATTTGTCTCATCCCTTCTCTACGTCTCTCTGTGAAACAACTGACTCCACTGTTGCAAATGTGTCTCAAGGAGGATCAGGAAGTTGCCATGGAGACCCCTTATGTGATGTTTTGCTTCATATATAGCTAATAGACTGAGGGGCTTAAAGGTTTGAGACTGAACCTGAACACAAAAATATGCAGACAAAAACATCTTTCAGTTAGGTTTATGTATGAAATAACCACAGGGGAATATCAGGGCAATTGCTCTTTTCTAGTATAATAAAAGCCATTCTGATTTTGATATTAATTAAATAATTGTATAAACTCCCACGAGAGAGAGAGAGAGAAAATTCCTTTGGCAATTAAAAACTTGTGACTGTTATAGACAATGCATGCATACTAGAAAACAGATACTGTATTGATGAACAGAAGCAGCCTGATCTGCCAAATATATACTGAGTTAACAAATATGGATCTTTGTGTGAGTCTTTAGCGCCCTCCTCCGTCAAAGATGCGTACGACAAGTAAAATTCATTTTATGTTCTGTGTTCTTTAGGAAAGTCACAGACCTTATACTTGTGCCCATTTGTTGATTTCAATACAATGAAAATGAATGAATAAATATGTAACTGTTTCACAACTGTTACACTGTAGTTTTTGCAGAAACTGTTCTAACTAGATTGAACAGAAATAAATGTACACTGTAACATGACATGTTGTATGTATTTATTAAACTATTACAGCCATAATATAAAAGCAATAAGCCTCTCATACCATTAGGTTGACCAAGATTAAGCTGGTTTTACCATCACTTCTTAAGTGTGGTAAAACCAATTCATAGGCTTGAGTGTCTGTAGTATCTTGTTAGCTGCTGTTCAGTGATGTCAAGGGGTCTCTATACATTTTGTGTCTTTAGTTGGAAGCCAGAATCTGATCCACCCAGTCGCGGAGCTCAGTGACACGGGCGTACACACCAGGAATACTGGTGTCACAACGACTGCTTCCCCAGGACACAATACCCACCAGTGTCCAGACATCACCCTTCTGACACACCAGAGGACCACCAGAGTCACCCTAAGCAGACAGGCAGACAAGACAGTTATAGGGAGAGAGGTATTTACAGAGGAAGTGAGGAAGAGACGATAGTCTTCTTACCATGCAAGAGGAGGCACCAGCAGCACCAGCACAAATCATGACATCATGGATGTTGCTTCCCCAGTAGTTTTCCTTACAGTCCTCGTTGGACAACAGAGGCAGAGCGACCTGCTGAAGCTCATTAGGGGTGAACAGAGCTACCGGGAGATCATAAAACATGTTAGATATTGCACATATATTACAAACATGTACGCTACCATTCAAAAGTTTGGGGTCAGTATAAAGTCACAAAAGATTTCTATTTCAAATAAATGCTGTTCTTTTGAACTTCTGTGAAGACTGTGATTATATCGTATAGGCAACCAACCATTGTATCTGGTCACTCCCCAGCCAGAAGTCACGCAGATCATGCCAGGAGCAAACTGGTCGGAAGTCTCAGCAAGACAAACAGGAGACACATGTGCGTTCAGTGAGGCGGGAGCGGTCAGCTTGATCAAAGCAATGTCATTCTCAATGGTATTAGAGTTCCACTGAGGGTGAGTGAACACCTGTAATTGAGATTAAGTCATACAGAAGAAGCGGTAAATAAATAATGAAGAGAGATAAACACAAATGAGCATATGCAGACTGAGGTTTAGTATAACTAAAAAGCATTATCATGTTGCGTTATCTTGTAGAATGATCAATTAAATGTCCAGCTTATTGAAGAAAAGGTTTGAAGTTCTTGAGCCTCACTTTTGACACTCTCATAGTCTGCGTGTCCTCCTGAGTGTTGCCGCTTCCCTTGTTATGCTCTCCCAGAATCACACGGTGACTAGTTCTGGAGATAAGCAAGAGAGCTTAATTAATCCACGTCTATCCCAGCATTCGTGTATAGTTAACGTAATGATTCAACTGTGATTATTTTAAATTAGTCTCACCTCACACTGCAGTGAGCAGCAGTCACGACCCAGTACTCACTGATCAGAGAGCCACCGCAGAAGTGGAAGCCAGTGAAGTCCTGTAATTTAAACAAAATGGCAAATAAAATAAAAAAAAATAAAAAAAATGACACTTTGCATAAGCTTTGTAGTGATGATCTATCATTAGCTAGATAATACTAACATTATACCTGTAAGGAGACCTGCCAGGGCCAGGAGTGAGGCACTGCCTCCTCACCATTCACAATGCGGGCATAGCCACTGACAACAGGAGGAACGGCAGGAACGCCACAGCCTGAAGAAAAAGGGATAACAAGACATGCAAGAACACTAAATAATGACATTTTATAGTATAATATAAATAGGCCAATTGACCAATTATTTCTCAAATGCAAACTATATATATTTTTTAACATAGGGTGCATGGTGACTATAATAACTATGGATATGACCTTTAAAAAACTAATCTTAAATCAACTTAAAATTATAAAAAAAGTCTGAGGAAAAAACTTCCTCACCATAGGCTGCACTAATGAAGGCAACGCAGGACAGCAGCCACAGGAAAGACATTGTGCAGAGGACACAGCATTATTGACAGCAGAAAGTCCTATTTAAAACCAAACCATGATTTCACACATACCAATGAGGGCATGACAACATGATGTTATGGTTATAAATTAACCCTGAGAGTCTGCATCAGCTGGTCTTCACCTGTGCAGAATCCCATGATTTTTACCCCGCTGTACTTAAACATTGCATTTTCATATAAACTGGGTAAAACTTCATAAATGTGCTATTAAGCTCTTCTGTTTGATTGATTTTTAATTATTTTATTTTTAAAAAAAAATGTTAAAATTGTTTAATTCATTATTTTATTTGTTGCTTGAGTTTGCTTTTTAGACAAAATAATTAATTAATAAATAAATAACTGAACATTTTGCCAACTAATCCTTCCTTGGAAGGTTCACATGTAATTTGTCACTCTTTTTTTAATGCATTGTAAAAGTGTCAAATAAACAAACAAATACATATATAAATAAATACATAAATACATTGTATTTTTCAGGCAACTGGCAAATTCAAATAATTAAAGTTCATATTATTTAATGATAAGTCAGGTTATATAGGTTATATGATGCCTTTATATGGGGTTTCTGGAATACTTACAATCTTGATCATTGGTGAAAACTCAAAGTAAATGTGTCAGCATATATTGGGAATGACGTGTATGTTGCAAAATATGTAAATGTGTGGGAAGGACGGGTATATAAACCCCCTAAAAGTTGGTGAGACAGCCCTGATTCAGAAATGGCTTTCATTTGGATTCTTTCGTGTCTTGCTTTCATTGGAACTGCCTACGGTTTGTTGCTGTTTTTTCCTCTGTAAAATAGATTTAAATATTTGAATAAAAGTGTCAGTTTTAAACATACCCGCCAAGGGCAGAAGAACATGCTTGGATTTGTATGAATATTTCTACTAATACTTTTTTTTTATTATTCTCAAGGCTGTGGCGTTCCAGCAATCCCTCCTGTTATCACCGGCTATGCCAGGATTGTGAATGGCGAGGAGGCAGTTCCTCATTCCTGGCCCTGGCAGGTGTCTCTGCAGGTACAAACAGACATCTTTTTAACAGATGACAAATGGATAAAATAAGATGACATATGGATAATAAATAAACAAACTTAACAAAACAAACAAATATCTTGGCTAAAACATCTAATGTGTCATTGCAGGACTCCACTGGCTTCCACTTCTGCGGTGGCTCCCTGATCAGCGAGTGGTGGGTTGTGACTGCTGCTCACTGCAATGTCAGGTAAGACAGTTAAAGTATAAATTATCATAATTTTTTTGTAACAACTATTGTTTTAGAATAAGAATTCTGCAAAAAATCTTTTCATTAGGACCTCTCACCGTGTCATCCTGGGTGAGCATGATCGTTCCTCCAACGCTGAGCCCATTCAGACCATGACTGTTGGCAAGGTGCCTTGATTCTTCACATTTTTTGTATCATACCTAAACCATTGAGACAATTTTAAAACAGAGAGATGAGAAAACTGCTGCCACTGAATATGAGAATTACTGCAGAGAATGTTGACGTGTCTATTCTCTTCCCAAAGGTTTTCAAGCACCCTAAATACAACAGCTTCACCATCAACAACGACATCCTCCTGATTAAGCTGGCCACTCCCGCTCAACTCAACACTCGCGTGTCTCCTGTGTGTCTCGCTGAAACCAGTGACAACTTCCCTGGAGGCATGAAGTGTGTGACCTCTGGATGGGGCCTGACCAGGTACAATGGTGAGTTTCATTTCAGCATTTTTATCATTTTTGCATATATTTAGGCCTAGAAAACATTTACATTTACATTTACATAGTTTTAAGATACACTATAGCATTTGTTCAGTTTTTATAGTTTAAGAAGGTCAAACTTGAATTAGATCTCTGTCCATTTTAAGCTTTTAAAATGCTGCCAATCTGTCCTTTCAGCTGCTAATACCCCACCCCTGCTCCAGCAGGCCGCTCTGCCTCTGCTGACCAACGATGACTGCAAGCGTTACTGGGGATCCAAGATCACTGATCTGATGATCTGTGCTGGAGCCGCTGGTGCTTCTTCTTGCATGGTGAATCTCTCTTGATTTTCCACCATACCTTTCTATTTGCCAAGTCGTAGAAGATTGTAAAGATCTGACTTACCTCTCTGTGTTTCAGGGTGATTCTGGCGGTCCTCTGGTCTGTCAGAAGAATGGAGTCTGGACTCTGGTTGGTATTGTGTCCTGGGGAAGCGGCACCTGCTCACCCAGCTCACCTGGTGTGTACGCCCGTGTCACCAAACTCCGTGCTTGGGTTGACCAGACCGTTGCTGCAAACTAAAGCACAAATGTTTACAGTAGTTCTTGGTCATAATTCTCATCAATAAAGTTTTATTTTGAGCCAAAAAAATCAGTCTGTTTGTGCTTTTGTAGAAGAAAACAAAACATTCATTACTTTGTTAGTCAGTGGACAATGAACTTTCAATATGTTTGAGTAAGTTTTTCTTATTACATCATTTTAATAATAGCAAAATAATATACTTTAAAAAGAAAAAAATAACCATTTGCTACTATTTTCTGCAAAACCAGATGAATGACAAACGTGTATGGGTCAAAGACGAGACATCATCACATTTGTGTCCATTTTGTGTACTGAATACTATATAAATTACATTGTTACCACAACCCCTTGAAACACAATTTGGACAGCTCCAAATTTGACACTTGATCAAATAGGTGATTGTTGTGCAATTATGAATTTATGAATATATCAGCACAATGAAGTCATTTAAATAGGGTTGCACCGAAAAAAATTGGTGGGGCAGCATAATATGATTTATGATTCATAGGTTTATGATTCATAGCTTTATGATCCCCCCTCCCCACCCCCTTTTAACTACTAAACAGTTTCCTCCGTTTTTCAGTTGTTGTTTTTTTTTCAGATTAATAACGGCTTCAGATTTAATATTGATCACAAAAGTACTTTCTGTGATTCTTTCTGTGATTCTGTGAGACTTTTGGTCTAACATATACGAATGGCTTAAAATTACAATTTATTTGATTTCTTCATTTTCTAAAAATAACATAACTTTTGGTATAATAATGGAAGATGTACACATTCAATTTCTACTGAACAATATTTTCATTTCGGGAAAATGTTATATTCATTTACTGTAAGTTCCTTAAAAGCCATTATTTTCTGTTTTTCAGAAAGAATTTTGGATTTACTCTAAATCTTTAAGAATGGTAAAATTTTAAAGTGGAAGACAACTTGGTTCATTGAAGAAATTTAAAACATTAGAAGACCTGGTTGCATGATTTTTTTTTTTTTTCGTGTTCCCCCCCCTATATTTTTGGTTCATTTCTATAGAGTTGTGCTCAGCTATTTTGGCTATATAAAAAAAAAAAAAAAAAAAAAAAACATAATAAAAACTGAATTTACAGAAAAGATCCAGTTCAAAAGTTTATATGCTTGATTCTTAATAGTGTGTGTTACCTGGATGATCAAAAGCTGCAAACATTCACTGATGCCCAAGACAACACAATAAGAGGAGCCAGTTGGTTGTAAACCTATGAACAGGATGACTGGAAATTCTGACTGGAATAAGACTGGAAGTTCTTATTTTATTTAAAGATCTACTTTTTTTTTTTTTTAGTTCTGTCCTACAAAAGCTTCATAAAACACTTTCCAGAAGACAAAATAAAAACAATTTACCTCTCAACCATCCTGTGCAAATGTTTATACCCCATGAATTTTAATGCATTGTTTCCTTATGGAGTATCAGTAAAAACCATTTGTAACAGTTCGGTATTAGAAGAATCCCAAACATGGGCCTAATCATTAAGAAAATTATAAAAACAGTCATAAATTAATGACACACAGAACTGAGAATATGTAAACTTTTGAACTGCTTAATTTATGTAAAGGCAGATATTATATTGTGGACTATATGTAAACATCTTATAATACATTTTTGTTGCAGTGCTAAATAAAAAAAACATTTTTTGATCTCACTTATTTATTATTTAAATTATTGATATTTTGCAGATTCTGAAAGGTGCATGTAACTTATCACATCAAATATTAGGCTCTTATTCAACAAATAGCGAAATATGCTGATAGAATATTTCAGAGCTGAACAGTTATTTTCACGTTATCGGGTTTTTTTTTTTAATTGCATTATTTTATATTTATTTAGGTTGTTTATGTCATGTATGTGTTTTTTTTTTTTTGTTTTTTTTTTTACATAGATAAAAGATAAACTGTCTGAATAAATGAGCGCGAAAGACCGTATGCTATGCACGCGCCACAAAACAACAGTGGAGGATGGCCTGACAGCAATAAACTCCGGCAAGATAAGTCACTTTGTGCAGATCCACAGACCTTTATCTACAGATCAAGTAGCCTATAATAATGGGAATATTGAATAATCTCGGTGAGAGTTTTACAGTGCTGAGACTGTGGCCTAACCGAACGCAACAGCTGCATGTCCTACACACTATCGAATGCTTCGGAAGACGTGTGGAACATAGTGCACAAAAACATTTTAGGTGCTTTACTGTTTTAATATTGAACACACCCGATCCAGCTAGGCTATACTGGAGCCCATACTGATTATGAATATCGGATGATTCAGATCGGTGCATACCTAAAATAACTGTTAATCCAATAAATCTTAAAACATTGAAAAAAATGCTACTACATGTTACTACTTATAAAAAATAAATAAATAAATAAATAAAAATTCCACTCTGCTTTTCAACTCTTACTTTTCTAAGGAATAATAGCAAAATTGCTTCCTTAGAATCAGCAATGTTGCTATTTTCCATTCCATTCAGATCTCTTTGGATAAAAAAATTAGTGACACGAATAAATACAAAATAATAGGGCTGTAACGATATGCGATATGAAATCGAAATCGCGATACGCAGGTCCACGAACCTGTATCGCGATGTGAGAAGGCAGAATCGCGACACACCCCTTCCAACTCCCAGAGTTATCCTTCCTGTCCAGATCCAATGCTACCACATTTTTAAATTACTATAAGTATTAGGGGTGTAACGATTTATCGTAGATGGTGTGTCTCAATCAGCTCTCTAGTTCAGTAAGTTTTTCGGGCACACATTGAATCTTGCAAGCAGGTTTAAACGTTTCTCATGTCAGTCTCTTGCATGGTCGCGTGAGAAAAGTCGTGGCTTTCTTTCACCGCAGTGCACAGCAACAGCTGTGCTCACAGAAAAGCAAAAGACGCTTGCGATGCTTTGCTTTAAGTTCTGTGGCGCCGTTCACATATTGCGTCTTTTCTGCGTGCAAGTCAGTTATTATTTTCAAATGTAGCCGCGCGGCAGGCGCGCTCATAATGGGATCAACGCGGTCGCGACGCGCATGCAATTCTCAGAATGCCGCAAGCGCACCGCAGGCCGTGTGACAAGAATCAACCGATCAGTTATGGCCTTTCCGTAACAAAACATCAAAAGCTCAGCCGAACAGCTGATCATAGCTGTACATGGTGGTTTTTATATCTTATCTCCATCAATATATCTCGTAGTAAAACTAATGCAAGGGCTAGAAATCATTTATCCTTTGCAGAAACATCCTCTATAGCTCTTGGAGAGCCCAGTTCAAGGTTGCATAGCAACGACCGAAGCCACGGGAGCGCAAGCGCTTTGGAAAGAAGGAGAAGCGGTGCGGCCGCGCCTTCCACGCGTTTTTAGACGCGATATGTGAACGGCCCCTATTCATAATTCTAAGTTCATGTTAAATTTAAAAAAAAAAATTTAGTGACAGACAGCCCTATTCAACTGTTAATTTGAATACAGAAGGTTTTTATTAAAATTTTATATTTATTTATTTTATTGAAATGTGATCTTGTGTGTACAACAAGGACAATTATTGAAATTTGTTAATGTTTTTTTTTTAATAAATCTTGTTTGAATTTCAGTTTCATTTTGTTCAAAATATCATGATACATATCGTATCGTGAACTCCGTATCGAGATACGTATCGTATCGTGACCTGAGCGTATCGTTACACCCCTACAAAATAACTAATGAATAAACATATTATCTAGCTCAGATTCTCTTTGAATGAAATCTCATAATATTAGCATTATGGAATATTTTGATCTTATAGTACAAAGTAAAATCAAGAATGTAAATCATGTAATTATGTATGTTTACTTACAGCTAAACTAATGAACATACAGGGAATAGGCTACCTAAATAGAAATGACCTGGGAATAAGTGCAGATGTGGAAACAGAGGCCTTGAAACCAGGAACACAGCTTTATCAGTGTCTATGAAAATATAACTAGTCAGGTCAGGGTTACAGTTGCAGTCAACACGATGACTTGAAGTGTGTTACGTAACAAAAAGTAAAAGAGAGCTGAACTCATTCAATTTGAGAGATGCAAAATATAAAACCCTCTAATTAAACTTACAGGAAGATTTTTGTGCAGTCTAATTAACAGAGAATAATACAAAACTAGCAGCTCACATGTGAAATATTTCTGCCACGCAGGTATTATCTATAGCCTATTCATTCGTATAACATGGAGGTTATCACTTTTCTGAGTAGAAATGTTTTGCAAGAAACTGAGATATTGAACACAATATTAGAGGAATTTTCAGTCATTTATTTATTTATGAATTATCAGCATTTATATGACATAACCTCCATGTAATATGAATGCCATAATTCTTTCAGTTTTCAATCACTGTGAATCTGAGAGAATTAATGGCATTCTTTAATAGGTAATTTGGTAGTATTTCTTTAGCTCCAACAGCAGAGCGAGGTGTTAGCAATGCCAAGGTTATGGGTTTAACACCCAGGGAATGCACAGACTGATAAAATAATTACTTTCAATGCAGTTTAAGTCACCGTCAAATGTATAAATGTAAATGTAATTTATTAACGAATGATTTACAGCTGATTTAAAGCAATCAGAAGGAGGGGGCTTTATCTTTTGTAGGGGTGGAAAAACTCTTTCTTGCAAGGTGCGCAATATCCCACAGTGGAGCGATAAGAGTCCAGAGGACTGAATATATAAAGCCCTCAGAGGAGCTGGCAATATTCAAGTGCAGCAATGGCTTTCTTGTGGATCCTATCCTGTCTCGCCTTCTTTGGTGCAGCCTACGGTACAATCCTGTTTTTATTTTTTAAATAATAAGTTACTTTTATACCAGCCTTTAAGCTTGGCTAACTTTATTAAATAGTCCTCAGGATGCATGAATCTGTTAAATTGTTTTGGTGCAATTTTTTTGTCTGTTAGGCTGTGGTGTTCCTGCCATCCCCCCTGTTATCACCGGCTATGCCAGGATTGTGAATGGTGAGGAGGCACGGCCACACTCCTGGCCCTGGCAGGTGTCTCTGCAGGTAAAACTGGTGTGAATAACAATGCTTACTTAATCCCAACTCAAAAGATTTATTAATTTATTATATCATTTTAAATTTATTGCAGGACTCCACTGGCTGGCACTTCTGCGGTGGCTCTCTGATCAATGAGAACTGGGTTGTGACTGCTGCTCACTGTGGTGTGAGGTGAGGCTAACTAAGGATCTATTGGGGAATAAGTTTGAATTCCAGTTATATCGTTGTATTTCATATAGTATATATAGCTTATTGTCCCAATTTTGCGATTTTGGGTTATGCCGTTTTGATGATGTTTTCTTTTTTTTTACAGGACCTCTCACCGCGTCGTCCTGGGTGAGCATGATCGTTCATCCAATGCTGAGGCCATTCAGACCATTAGAGTTGGAAAGGTGTGTAGACCCTAAAAATCTCTTTTATTGAGGTTCACAGGGATGCCATAGACTCAAATTCAAGAAGAAAAATAATAAAGAAAAATAACAATTACAATAAGGGCTGCAGCACATTTAGTGTTTAATGGCCCCTAATAATGACAATTTGCAGTTCAGTAAGTGAGTCAGGTGTTGATTCACAAACGGATCTGGGCTGCGTTTCCCAAAAGCATCGCAAGTAAGTAGATCATAGAACCATTGCCACCAATGGTCTCTAGGATCAATTTTGCTTACAATGCTTTTGAGAAACGCAACCCTTTATTCAGTTCAGTAAAGGATTTGTTAAAGAGGGTACTTTTCACTAAGAAAAACCGTCTCATACGAGTCATTCGTTTCTTGCCATTAAAATGTGGTTGGTAGATGATGTTTGTTTTACATCACATTCAATACAGGCTGCAAACTCACACTCACAACCTAGGTAATATGATTTCTTTTCGCTAAAGTTTCAGCAGCAGCGGCACAGATTGAAAGTACTGTTGAAAAGCACTTCAGGAAACACTAGCATATATGAACCACTGTCTGGAGGTAGTCTTTTAATAGAAACCTGAAGTGAGCATTTCCACAGATTGCTACCTTAAAATCAGAATGCTGACGTGTCTGTATTCTCTTCCCAAAGGCCATCATGCACCCTAACTACAACAGCTACACCATCAACAACGACATTCTCCTGATTAAGCTGGCCACTCCTGCTCAGCTCAACACTCATGTGTCTCCTGTGTGTCTCGCTGAAACCAGTGACAACTTCCCTGGAGGCATGAAGTGTGTGACCTCTGGATGGGGCCTGACCAGGTACAATGGTGAGTTTCAGAATCAGCATTTCAGCATTTTATTTATTTATTTATTTGCATATTTACAAAATATTTACATTTACAACAATGAAACTTTTTTGTTTTGTTTTAATATATATAAAATGGAATTCGATCTGTTTTTATAGCTTAAAAAAGTCAAACTTGAATTGGATCTCTGTCAAAGACTATAGAAGAACACAAGACGTGTCACTCGTATTGTTTTGAATGGGAGAAAGTGTAACGCGCAATATGGCGGAATAAGTCCGCCTTCTAAATAAGAGCCAATCGCCGACTGGTAAAGTCATCGCGTCACTGCAGCGGCCGTTAGAAGCACTGGTTTCTATAGAAAGTCAGATGCGCCCCTCTGAAATGAGGCACAAGAGACACATTTAGGTCTGCGCATGCACATTAGCTTGATTCAACCTAAAAAATACAGTTTTTTTGTCATGATTCGAGTGTTTGGGAAAAAAATTATGAGACAGTTGTTGTCAGAATTCATTGGTGATTTCAAATATGAAATTTAATCGAAAGCTTGGCAAACAGCTTTGGAGAATTTGATGTTTCCCCATTCAAAGAGATAGGAGCTGCATGGATGCCCAGGATACCCGAGAGGCGTTTCAAAGATGGCCGCCGAATGAAATGACTTGTCTTAAAGGGACTTTGATCTCTGTCCTCTCTGTCTGTGTTTTAAAATGCGGCCAATCTGTCCTTTCAGCTGCTAATACCCCACCCCTGCTCCAGCAGGCCGCTCTGCCTCTGCTGACCAATGATGACTGCAAGCGTTACTGGGGATCCAACATCACTGATCTGATGATCTGTGCTGGAGGCGCTGGTGCTACTTCTTGCATGGTAAGCTCCCAAATAAATATATATGACAATTATTTATTTATATATTACTATTAATGAAGTTTCTTCTTACATGTATTGATAAATGTTTTGATTACAAACCCTTCTATGTGTTTTCCAGGGTGATTCTGGCGGTCCTCTGGTCTGTCAGAAGAATGGAGTCTGGACTCTGGTTGGTATTGTGTCCTGGGGAAGCAGCACCTGCTCCACTTCCACCCCTGCGGTGTACGCCCGTGTCACCAAGCTCCGTGCTTGGGTTGACCAGACCATTGCTTCAAACTAAAGCAGCCATGGATACTGTCTTTATTTTCTTTAATAAAGATATATGACATGTCCTTTTGTTTCCTCTTTCTTGGATTAATTATTATAAAGTAGGGATGCACCTATTACGGCCTTCCATAAAGAACATGGTGTCGGTGGCAGAAGTAAGCACGTTAAGCACGCGTGCCCATGAAGTCCATACACGCGGATGTTAAAATGTCTCTTTATTTTGTTCCGGTCAATAAACACTGCTTCTAATCAGTTTCTTGTGAGCTCTCGTTCTTATACTGTTCTTACGCATAAAGTTCATACCTTGCAGACAGAACACGTAAGCAATCTGTGCAGTAAAACATGGCTTAACACGGTTAGCATGGTCAAAAACTGTTTGCCTCTCAGCCACCAAACACACCTGTTATCTCATTAACCCCGTGCTCTAAATATACAGCCACATTAGAGTGACATCCAATGGACAAAACAGGAATTACACTAAAATGGCTCCTACAGCACCGATACCAAGCTCATGTACTTGTACTCGTAAAAATACCCCCAATACCAAAGACCGATACCCCACGTTACGTAACTGACAGAATTGTCCGTGCACAGAGACACCGGCGGCAGCAGCAGAAACAATGTCAGCCTCAGAGTTGAGGAAATACTTCAAAATTAGTGATGACAACACACACATTGCGAACTGTATGCTTTCAATCACAATTCGTTATCGATTAGTGAATGCGGGATAGGCGGAATCGCGCTGAATGACACAGACCAGAAGCGCTCTCTTTCTCTTGCGCGCGATCGGTTCTCCTCGCGCCTGAATGGTCATGGACACGGACACATAGTTGTCAAAATGTCCATCGTGTGAATTATCTCACGTAAATATAGTCGGTTATGGCGTAAGTGGACGTAAACATTTGGGTGAAAACAGGATATGTGTCAGTATCCATGGATTTGGTCTTAAAGGGACCGTAGCATATAATTGTCATTAATGTTAAAGGGGTGGTTCTAGGCTTGATTGTGTTTTTGGGGCGCAGTTTAACATGTCTTAATGCTTTGTTTTTTTTTTAAATTCTGTATTTTTCATATATTTTAGCTTTATTCTACACCTCTGTTTCCTCTGTCATATGAACGACTCGTTTGACTTCCTGCTTCTATGAAGCCACTCCCTCCGAAATACGCAATGTGCTCTGATTGGTTAGCGGACCCAGTGTAATCCAGAGCCATCGTGATTCGCTGAAGCGTCCGGAAATTATTACCCTTACCATTTGTTTCCAGTTACGTGGGCTTCGGTTATATTGCTCTATCAAATTGAGCCCGAATCAGACCCAGATGAACAGCAATCGCGGCTTTTAAAGGACATTTAAGAATGGTATTTCATTTAGTATTTGTGTCAAAGTGTTTAGATGCTGTCACTGCTGTTTGTTAGCTTTCAATAAACAGTTTTATCCTGATTAAAGCTTTACTGTAGCTGAATACATGACTGAGTAGTCGCATTTTTTTGTAAAGGTAGCGTTTAATTTACAGCATGAACAACTGTTTGTCCATGAAAATAGAAGTTTGTTGGTGTTTGTTGGAGAAGTACACACTATAACACAGCTAGCGAAGCAAATACGAGTTGCTCTTTGTATATGTCCTTGATGCAACCAAAAATAGCAACAGAGCTATAGGTTTAAAAGTCATGTAAACAATAAAACGTACTTGAAGCCAATAAACAGCAGGTTCTGCTTTTAAGTGGGAACTGCTTCATATTTCAGTAATAGCCTTTGTGCAAATCCAGCATTGAACTCGTGTAGATTCTGGAAGCATCGCATCCAGTGTAGAAAATCACAGTTTATAATGGGTTCTATTATCTTTTAGTGTAAACAACTCTTCCGCTTCCATTATGCCTCGCCCACTTTGTTGCGTGTTCCCGGGGGCGTGTTTTGCAGGGTTTATGATGTCACCAACCCGGGAAGAAGCTCGTTGTTGTCCAAACTGGTCGTTTTTGTAGGCAATAAACTGCCATAACCTTAAAGGACAATATCTCAGTTTGCATTGAACTTTCAGCGCTGTAACTTTGCAGAAACTGTTTATGCTCAAGCAGCAACATTACACACTAACTAAAGTTAAAAAAGTGAAATCGCACTGAAGCACCCTTTTAATAAAACAACAAAATGTATACATGGTAAATAAACCTACTGTATCTGAAAAACAAGTTTATTTAATTTGTATCTCTATGGTATTTGTTGTTTTGTTTGTAAATTTCATTAGAGCAATAATGAAGAAACTGTCCTTCAATCATTAGTCTCACTGTGCTTGGAAAACTGCAACATCAAAAAAAAAAAAAAAAAAAAAAGAGAGAGAAATTAATAAATGTAGGTATCAGTATATCGGCGAGTACTAGAAAAAAAGTATCGGTAATCATACTCGGTCTTTAAAAAATGGTATCGGTGCATCCCTATTATAAAGGCTATATTAAAAAAATATATTATTCAGATTTATACACTACCAGTCAAGGGTTAAGACACACTTTCTCATGATGATTTATTATTTTATTTATAATAATTATTTAGAATTATCATAAAGTAATCAAAACAAAAGCATTTTAACACAGGAGTTCTTAAACGGGACCAGGACCTATAAGGGGGCCTAGTTACAAGGGGGCTGCAAGATGATTTAAAATAGACGAAACAAGCTTCAGAATATAATAATAATCTCAAATGACTAGAAAAGTCATGTAAATTCAAGTGTAAACCCTGAAAAAAATTAAGTTATTTAAACTTCTTGTTTTGATTCTTGTTTTTGGTAAACTTTTTTAAAGCATTATTCAGTTTTTCTTCTGCCTCTCGGTGTAAATGTGTAGTTTTGATGTCAGGTGGTTTGATACCTTTTGTAGCTCTTCTAGTTAATACGCTACACATCTGCAATAATCAGAGTTTATTGAATGCATATATACAAAATATTTTGAACAATGACTAGATATTGATCCTTAAAATTGCGATAAAGTTACACCTTAAAACTGCAGCGATAAAAATCTGAAGTGTTAAGAGCAAAGGTGCACTCTATGCTTTGTGCAGCTTTATTAACCATTATGTTTGGTTTATATTAACAAACGTCTCTGTGGATAGTGTAAGGATGCATGTTTGCACTATCCACATATACATTCTATAGCTGCATAAACTGTAAACGTTAAGCCACCATTAGCCATTTCAGGGTAGAATCTGGTTCTATCCATGTTAGTTTTTGCAGGTGTGGTCCATGCTACGGCAGTAACAGAAGGCTTTAAAGAAACGGCAGTAACACGTATCGCAGGGGTTGCAGCAGGGCAGGTGATGGCCCAGGCAGGACTGCTGATGAGGGATACAGCGGCTGGGGGAGCGTGTGCCTCTTCTCTGCAGCCGCACAGCCTTACCCAGATCCTGTGTGTATGATAACAAAATGAAACAAAAATACTTCAACACAGATGAAAATTTTTATAGTGCTCAAACTTTTCAGACCAAGTACCATGTCCAATGAAATCAGGACATCCAAGTCATCATCACCTTAATTATTTGAGTTATGCACTGCTGAGATAAGAATGTGGGCTATGCTTTAGAGTCAAAAACTAATTGTAAAGAGGTCAGATATATATGTATGAAAATAAAACATGAGGGCATTTTAAATAAAAGGAACATTTTGAAATATTTTAGCACTGTCATTTGCTGTACCACATGGAGGCACATAATATTAAATGTGAATGCCAAATTAACCACCTCATCATAGGATCCAAAGTCTTCTAGCAGTTTTTCTTCTGCTGAGTTTCTTTCAAGGGGCTCCACGACAGGTAGTATGTCTATGACAGACAAAACACAAATGTGCCAAATAAATAAACAAATAACTAACTAACTAAATAAATAAAAGCAGTCCACTGTGTTTTAATTATTTAAAAAAACGTTGTGTGCTCCCAATAATGATCAAAATGTAAAGATAATGTCCAGATAAAAGAGTATCCACTTAAGAACTGAAATTTTTTAACTTAATCAAACCATTAAAATTTAAAATAAAATTAAATATATATACCTACCTATTATGCATTATATCTATATTTATTGTTCACATTTTAGGATAAAAAAGTACAATTCTAATATCCCACATGTGTGAACATTTGTATTCTATGAAATTGTATTAAAATGTATAACAATAACAACAACAAAAATCTTTTAAAAACATAGAGCCATCTCTGAAATTATCAATAGAAAAAGATACACTCCATGTTTTTGGAAAATGACATCAGTCTAGAAACCTTACCTGTGTCATATAGAGCAAAAGAGTGTTCATTACGTCTCAGGTTTGGATGTGATGCCATCACCATGACATTTATCAAAAACCAGCTGAAGATCACTGTGTTCAGCATCATAATAATTTAAACTCAAAAACAAGATAAACTTCAGCCACACTTTTAGTGATCTGGTAGTTTTCGCTGAAAAAAGAGAGTGCAGTCAAGAAAATACAGACTGAAGATTGTTTGTATATGTTTGTGAGCATGTAAATGTGTATTTTTGTATTTGCCATACAGTATGTGTGTGGATCTATGTACGTTTGCAAATGCGCACGTGTATGTGAAGTGTGTATGTTTGACCTACCTGCAGCGTTCCACGTCCCAGGCTGCGGGTCTGCACAAGACTCCTTGATTTATAGGGCTCCTTGAGGTGGGAGGTGAAGGACACATGGTGCTGATCAGTGGAAGGAGGTGTGGTCTCTTGTGCCTGGCACAAACACACACATACTGTGAGCCCACGCACTCAACACATGAAAAAATAAATAGGCTATACAGAATTTCCTTAATGATGGTGTTAGAATTTTAAAAATATATGCTGAAATATAAGTAAAAAATGAAAAAATAAAAAATGAACACCTATTTCAGATTTTACATTTTTCAACTTTACACGTATTCAGTATACATATTCATTTTTCAGCATAATTGTGTGATTTTGCTCATAATGTTTGGTTATTCCTGATAAATAAGGGATGGTTAAAGGCCTGAATACTTGAGCTAGGCCCTGCATTTGTACTTTAGACTAACTACATTCATACGTCATGCTCATAATACTCAGTACTGACCAGTAAACACTTCATTATGAAGCTAATGCATCTACAATCAGCTGATTACTCCAGCCCGCTGATTTACTGCTCATGACGCAATAGAGCATCCATTTGTGATGAAATAAATTGTTTATGAGAACTTAACCTTTGTATGGTAGGATTAATCGGAATTGTTCATAAGTGGAAACTAGAACGTGTAATTAACAGAAACAGGCCAAGTCAGAATGGTTAGTTTATATATCGAAAGACTGATCTATAAGGGTTAGGAAGTAGTAGACAAATGTATGGTCAATCTCTCTTTTTAAAATAATTAAATATATAAATAAATAATGTGTGTATGTAGTGCTTAACTGTCACCAAACAGCAAATATTTGCTGCTATTTTAAACCATGACATGCTTTTAGCCGTCTAATATTGAATTAAGATGATTTCTGTTCATATCCTGCTCTCTGGAAAATATAAACCACATATTTGAAGAAATAATGGACTGAGCATTTCCGTTGAAAGACAATTTATCAACATTTAATTTTGCAGCGAAAAGAATTTATCACAGAGCATTGATGAGTACACAGAAATCTATTCATTCTTCATGTGAAAATGTACATTAATAATCTTCCAGTGAACACCATCTTCTGGACAAATCTCTCCATTTATATTATAGGTTGGTTCCGTGCAATGTTCAGTGTACCTCTTATTCAGAAACAGGTCTGAGTGCACCATGCATGATGTTTTTCAAAAGCCACCCTTTAATCAGTGCTCGAACTGAATCAAGTCTTATGGGAGGTCCCCGCCCTACGTAATGCTCGATTTAGAGGGTGACAAAGCAGCAGACCCAAAAGGGCAACCATAGCAAAAGAAGCAGGTACATATAAGTTTGAGCTAAATAAGGACAATATTATCTTTTAGAGCTGCTTTACAGCAGAATCTCCATAGTTGAACTTCCATAATTGATTCTGCTATTTTCTTGTTTATCTGTGTCAAGCTGCTTTGACACAGTTTGTATTGTATAAAGGTCTATAAAAATAAAAGTGACTTGACTTGATATAAGGCATTTAAGACCCACAAAAAGCATATGACTCCAAATACATTAAAATGTCTTAAAAAAAAAAAAAAAAAAAAAAAAAAAAAAAAAATGTATAAAATAATCAGATGGCTTCCAAACTCACTAGGGTCTCACTGTCAGAATCAGCAGTGGCACATAATTATTTTATAATGTCTCAGAAAGCAGTGATATAGAGTCAGTAACAAATGGATATTAAATGATCAGTTTAGTTTATTTCATCATTTTTTTCTTCAGTTACAAGTGAAAGTCACATTTCCAGCCTCACTGAGCAAAGATGCTAACTGTCCCTTTTGCCCAACCTGGTGGTGATTTTGTGAATGCGTTTCACATAGGCTACTTAAAGTCAATTCAAAATGGAAGTTTTTTTACCTTTTAGTATGAACATGTTAGCCTATACTGTAGCTAGTGTACTCCACAGGCCTGGCTCCAGCCTTGAGATGTAGGGTGGGCCAAGGGAAATTCCTGGTTGGCCCAGAGTTTTAACATTTATTTTATTTTTTCCCCATAACAAAACATTTTTTATAACAAAAGAGGCAGACTCCCTATACAGAGCTAAACACAAAGGAGCTTTTCTACATGTTCATTCTGGTTTAGATTTTACTTGCCCTGCAAAAATTTTCACTGGCCCCATCACAAAAAAAAAAAAAAAAAAAAGTGTTATCAGTATTTTAATAAATATAAAGACAAGTAAACAGCCAGTAATAAAATATAAATAATCAAATTACAAGCAATAGCACAAATATATACAATCAGGGCAGGACTGGGGGGTCTGGCGGCCCCTGGGCTTGAGTTTATGTTTGGGCCATACTTACGCTACAAATGTCCTCAAATAGAACATCATTATAAAGTAGTAAAAATACACAAATTAATTTTTTTTATTTTTTTTTTATTGATTACATTATTCCCACAATGGCAGTAAATTATTCAAAATGCATTGATTCTCTCCTCTACTTCTATTTTTTTTATCTTTTAAATTTTTCTTATGCTTATATACGTTCATAAGGTCTTCCAGGTTTGTGGAATTCGATCAAACTTTTTTGTCAGCTGAACCTCCTGTTTAAGTTAATAAGTTAGGCCAATAATAATAATAATAATAATAATAATAATAATAAAATTAAGTTCACAGTTCTCTGATGTCAGTTAATGGTCACATGACATGGAGGTAAACAAATAAAATCTTTTTTTTTTAAATCTTTTTTAGTAAGTGTTTTATTTGATTGCTTTTTATTTTAAAAGTATTTATTTTAAAAATTAATTTATTTTTATTTAATTATGTAACAGCTTTTCATTAAACTCACAAACCCCTGCAGTTCCTTCAAGAACCCCAGTCTGGGAAACCCTGACTTAATTTAATATTTAACACACTTCATGTTGTTGCTAAAGAATGGAATATATTTTCTTTTTTTGTCTCGTATTTTATATCAATATGGTACAAGATTGTCCTATTTAAATCATTGTGATAAGTAAGTTTAGACAAAAGTAATTTAAAAGTAATCAAAAAGTAGTCAGATTACATTATCTTAAATGTGTAATGTAATGGATTGCATTACTAATTACAATTTTTGTTATGTAATTTGGAATCAACTGATTACAATTTGTAAGTAATAGCTCTGGTCACCATAAAGAGTAAATTTAATCCTTCAATCAACCGATTCGTTCAAGGTGTTAATTTAACTAAACAAGCGACTGTATTTATGAATGGATAGCCTAATTGAATCATTTACTCATGATTCGTTCAAATACGCTGATTCTTTGAGGAATAAAACAGTGTTCCTCTGAGACGGATGTTCAGCGGTTTGTTCTTTTCTTTGTTTGTAACTTGTTGTTTATTGAATTGTTATTTTAAATCTGTCACATTTGCGATAGTGCAGATGTTCGGAAAAACAGCACTCTTACTTGTGATAACCAATATTAATAAACAGAAACTCAGTAAATGGATTTTTTTTTCACCCATTTCGATGACATTTATGACCCGTGATGCAGTGAGACGGGAGAGAGCTCTCAAAACTCTTTAGATCGCATAAGTTAGTGGAAATATAACAGAAATTATCATTCTTTGTAAAGAAATGACGCGTGAACATATGAGACGCAAAGGAGAACTGTAGGCGGCGCTCTTTTGCGCGCTTTGGTTTTATGCGCGGAGAAAACAGCGCGCGAGTTCTCTTTTGCATCTTTCCGCGAAATGGTTTAAAATCGTTTGAATGCTTAGACTAAAAAAAAAATAAAAATAAATCAGGCTTTCTAGTTTGTAAATAACAACCGGGTTTCTGATGCCAAGCGGTCGAAAAGCACACTCTCTCTCAAAATCTGGAGCTGAAATATAGATCGATTTGGCGTGGGGCCACGGTGGGCCAAGCTTCTGAATGGGTGGAGGTACTCCAAAACAATGACAAAATTCGCATTTAGAAGCTATACGCATTCAAACTTACAGTTTCTCATTTCCGCCATTATGGATCAATTTTGATGATATCACTCTGCACTTCAGCCTTTTCTGTCCAATCAAATGCTAGAGATTATGAACACTGTCCCTGCGTTCCAATGTCCTTACTATCCATCCTAAATAGTATGTGAGATTATAATAAGTGTGTCCCAAAGCATAGTATGTTGAAAAGAGTATGCCAAAAGTCCCCGGATGGTCTACTATTTCCGGTAGATTTTCGAAGTGTGGATCCGTGCACACTATAGAGGCTAATATTGCCCACAACCCATTGCGCATTGGACGAGGATTCAGTTCAGAACTACAAACACGAGTAAAAAGTGTTAAAAAAACTACAAAACATGGCGGATACGCGCGATCGATGCTGAGAGATTTGAGTGACTAATAATCATTTTAACCTGATAGAAAATATATATTTAATGTTACCCGTGTTATTTTTCATCTGCAAATACCAATGTGGACTTTTATAAAGATCCGAATGGCCATTAACTTTTAAATGCATCATTATGCATAAATATGAGGACAGTTCTCCACATGAAAGACCCGCGACTGCAGATCAACGTGCTGTATTTCTCTCCGATACGGTAGGAAATTAACTAAATGAAATGTGGAGGATGTAAGATGACTGACAGGCCAGTTTACGGTGACAGGATGCGACAGAGAGAATTGACGCGATTGTATGACGTGTTAGTATGTCCCAAAGCTTGTCTACTCTTTTACTACACACTCAAAAGTAAGTACTTTTTGTTCACAGAAAGAGTACATACTTTTAGGGCGTAGTATAAGTAGGCGAATTGGAACGCAGCATGTGGCTTTACCAAGCTCAATGGCTCTGGCTGAGCTGTGATAAACGCCATTGGCTATTTTTTAAAAGGGGAGGAACTGTTCGATATGTCCCGCCCTGTCTGTTTCATTGGGAAATGACGTCAACACATTGAATAATGCTGCATGTTTCAAGGCACTTCAGTGAGCCTATGGTGCCTTGTCATTTATAAATGACACAAAGAAAATCGCATTTAAAATACAATAATAATATTCAACCAAAAGTATTATTATATGACATCCCCTTCAGCCCAAAAAAATTAAATCTATGTGCCACATGCTTTTTTGGCAACAAGGACCTGAAGGAGACATGAGCACGTGTTCGGTCACATGCTGTCAAGGCTCCATTGTGAGTTTATTTTATACTGACGGTGCGTTCCAAACGGGATATATCGCCCTCCGAAGGGCACTTCGGAGTGAAAATAATCATGGCCGCCATATTGAAGGGTCGTTCCAAACCAAAGTGCTCAAAACTGGCCACTTCAAAGGGCCCTTCGAAATGAAGGATTTCGAAGGGAACAACTGATGGACACTTCGGGCCCCCATGATCCTTTGCACAGGGAAGTTGTTTGACGTCACAGAATGGGTACAGGAGGTTAGGAGTTCGATTTTAACTATAAAGGTATGTATAATATTTTTCTGTACTACTGTAATATTTATACGAGTTAGATTTGGTACATTATTATGGTCAAAATGACATTGTACTTCAAAAAAAAAAAAAAAAAAACTTTACAGCTCATTTATCAGTCCATTCAAATGTTTCAAATACATAGATACAATATAGCCTACATGCGGTAAACCTAAAATAAATAAATAATAACGTTAAACAAAAGGCGCAGCTTGCACAATTTATCATCCTTGATTGTCTTGTTAAGATGACGCTGAAGTGCGTTCCAGAAGAACAGGTTTTTTTTACCCCTACACCCTTCATCCCTTCGAAGCTCTCACTCCGGAGGGTAAACCATCTGAAGGGATTAGGGCATAGGGATGAGCCCTTCCGAATGGAACGCAGGGTGGGAAATACATAACAATTAAAAAATAATTGTGTTTTTGACCATTTTTAATGCACATTTTGTAAATTCAATTACTGAAATACCCCCAAAATACTGTATGTGTTTTGGGATGGCCTTGGAAGCAGTAGTAATGGCAGAGATGAAGAATATAAGTCATAGATCGTGGAAGTCAGGTATTTAGATACATTATCCTATGCAAGATTTTATCCATACTTCAACCAGGAAAGATGCCACTGCCTGTTGGCCTCACTACACTGACAATCAGGGATGCTCCAAAAATGATGACTAAACAGGTCAAGATCGAGTTACAGCTGTTACATGTGGTAAGTGTGGACTACACTGAAAAAGAAGAGTCTTGTTGCTTTTCACTCATGCTACAATCATTAATTTGGAATTTCAAGAAAGAAACAATGTTAAAGATTGTTTTAATGTTTTTTTTTTTAAACAGTATTTTCCAGGCAGTGAAGTTACATCTGAATTTGTGTTGAGTTTTTGACATTTTCACATGTGAGTTGCAAATGAAATATAGTAGCACAAGCTGAAATGGAGTGTTAATAAGGCTTTTTAATGTTTTTTGAAACACTAAGACCTTTTCACTACTTTTCAGATAGTGAAAATGCATTTGAATGTGTGTGCATATTGCCAAATTTGTCAATGTTTTTTACCCTAATAGGACATTATCAGTTATAAATGACGAAATCCTAAAAAAAGGTCAAATGAAAAAAAAAAAAAAAAAAAAAAAAAAAAATTGGAAAATGATTTTAGCCTTATATGAAAAATATAATGTTGTTATTTTTTTCTAACTGTGATTTCGTCCCATAGAGGGTTAAAAGAATGTCATGCACAATCATTTTTGACTTATTTCTGACATCACAAGTCACAATATAATTAGTTTTAATGACTTTGCCATAATAATAAAATGTTACAAATAATTATAAATAATTAAAAATGAGTGCATATTTCCAATTTATGTGGGTAAGGAATACAAAAGCTATGACATGGACTGGATAAATAGTAGAAAGATTAGGCTACCCCTCAAAAAAGTCAGTAGCCTAAGAAACTTTCTCTTCCTGACTCTGAGTAAGTTATATTAGTCTCCATTTTCCCAACAAAGTTAGCTTCACCGGACTGGCACCAAGCAAGCAGTAATGTAATTTTATTTAGGCTACCACCCCCAAAGTCAAGTACAAGGGCTGTTAATTAATGAAGAAGAAGAAAGAAAAAAAAAAGTTAGTTGATTTGTAAGGATGGTGGATGGGAGCATAGCCTAAAAATAATATGGAATAATACAATAATATGGGAGCATAGCCTAAAAATAATAAATATAATAATAATTAAAAAAAAAAAAGAAAGAATTTTGCTTCTTTGCTTCTGTTCGGAGGGCTAGTTTGAGATCACTGACCTTCTGAGATCACACATAGTCAGATGCTCAGTCACATGAGTGTGTGTGTGTGTGTGTGTGTGTGTGTGTGTGTGTGTGTGTGTGTGTGTGTGTGTGTGTGTGTGTGTGTGCATCCGGGTATTGCAACTTCCCTCATTCAGTTGAGGTCCGACTCATTTCCACGAATCGGTTCTTTCGAACAGTTCGATTTAAGATTCTTGCTTCAAAATGATTCTCATTTGTTGTTTTGCGTCATGTCTATTGCTATGTCTATTGTTGTTAATTGTTTATTGTTATGTATTATTGTGTTGTAGTGTCCTAGTTTAGTTTATTGCAGCTAGTATTCAGCTCATAATAGCCTACATAAAGTAATTACAATTTGCATTTACAACAAACAATATTAAAATGACTTTACATCTCTTCCGGGTGAAAAAAAATTCGATTTTACTAAAACCAACTGTTTCGTATGTTTGTTGATTAAACTGCCATACAATCAATTTTGTAAACAATCTAGTATTCATCTTTGTAGAAATTTTGATATTCGGCACATTGAATCATTCAGACCTGTTTGGTGAATCAGTTCAAATATTTTATTAAAAAGATCCGACTCTGAAGAACAATTCGTTCACGAATCGCACAGCAGTGTCACTCAAGACTGCGTTATAGAGCTACATCTTGCATTTTCTTTAGCTAGTACACAGTCAATTTTTTTTCACCATGCCTTTCTCTGAATTATATTTTAATGTGGATAATGGTTATCTGGAGGGGCTGGTGAGAGGTTTTAAGGCTGGTATTTTATCTCAGGCGGATTATTTGAACCTTGTTCAGTGTGAAACTCTGGAAGGTGAGTCGAATGTGTGTGTAGGCTGCTAACGTTAGCTGATCTGATCTGTGTCCTCTTTCATTTTCGACATTTCCACATTCAGTTGGGTGTCGTTATTGACATTTATCGTCGTTTAAAGATGCAAACCCGTATTTTATCATTGTTGTGGTAACGCTCATAAATCGTTATAACAACAGCACAGCTAATGTCAGTTAGCTTGTTTCTTTAGCCATCACAGATCCTCCGAGCTATCAAATCCCCTTAGCAGGTGAAATCCACTTTTTACATCCTCATATTCCCCATGTTCCTCTGCGCTGATATCAAGTCAACAAATGAAGCCCTCTGATCATTATATTATGTTACTTATCTAATTTAAGTGCATGCAATAACTTACATGCTAAACATACATGCTATCTGTGGTGCAGTCGGCAACAGATTAAATGAATCAGCTATTTTCTGATCTGTTTATGTACGTGTTTATTTTACCTAATCGTACGCAAAGGTTTAAAGCACGGCTCTGTTTTAAACACGAAATGTACTTTACAGTATTAAATTTAAAGGGCCTGCTTTTAACCTGACGGTTACCAGGGCACTATCGGTTCTGATTTCAACGTCGTTTTTAAATAGTTAAGACCGGTCAGTAATTGATTGTGACCCGTTTAAAGCAATGATCAGGATAAATACTAAATATTTGTGTGTTTTCTTTTTTTAATAAACGAAAGATGCAGGTCTTATTTGAGGAATGATAGTTGATGGTGCCGGTCATGTGATACAGTATGTCATGACGTCATTTCTGTAGGATGAGCAGATTCTCATTCAACCTGTGCTGATGGCAGTATACTTTTTTGTTTTTTATGACTTTACTCTAACAGAAAGTCAATTCCACTTATTTAAAAAAAGCACATTTGCTTTAATGAGAGAAAAATAGTTTAATAATAATTTAGTAATACAGTAATAATTTAGTGTACACATCCCCTAGATGTAAATTTGGGGAAGAAACTTTGCTTTATTTATTTTATCAGTACAATCAGATATATTCCTTTTGGGAGAATTTAAATTATCTATCTCCTTTTATAAAATATGATTTAAACTTTTAACTGAAATATGTTTCTGTATTTTCTGGCAGTAACCATGCAGTTTAACTTATTGTTAATCTTAACATATTTTGCATTGCAAATTTTTTCATTCACAACAAATTTCTTAACATTTTGCCTAGATTTTTGTATCTTGATGATATTTCCTATATTGTAAAAATGACTATTACTATTATTGTTTTGTCCTTTCCTTTTCATGTTATGTTCTTTGCATTTCAATGTAGTGCTGTTTCTTCTTTTCAATAAAAAAATGGAAAAAAATAACAACAAAAAAACAACCTGTGCTGCATGAAAGCCAAATATTTCACACTTTACAATTAAAGGAGAACTTTTAAAATAACACAAAAATGAATGCCATGTTTTTAGAAATTGAATAAATTGTAGCTAATTTTGTCTTTCCCTTTAAGAAATAATGAAGAAACAAGTGACTCACTTGGAATTTTTTGCTTGTGTTTTAGGGAACAGGAAACTAAAAACATTTCCGAGATTAATATAGAAGTTACTTCCAGACTTCCAACCCTTTAGCATTGGAGAATGAAAATTTGATTTTACAGATACTTTCTTCTTTTATTTCTTTTTATTTTTTTAAATAAATGGTTAAAAGTTTCTCTTGCATTTCTCCTCAGACCTGAAGCTTCATTTGCAGAGCACTGACTATGGAAGCTTCCTGGCCAATGAAGCCTCCCCCCTCACTGTCTCCGTCATTGATGACAAGCTGAAGGAGAAGATGGTGGTTGAGTTTCGCCATATGAGGAACCAGTCTTATGAGCCTCTGGCCAGCTTCATGGATTTCATCACGTAAGTGCAGCCAGATATAAAAGAGCATAAGCAAACCCTACTGTCAATTCACAACACAAGGTGTCACATATTATACTGTAATGTTCAAATTTATTGGATTTAGTGAATATTAATAACCATATGAATAATAAAACTTTTCCTAGTTTTGTCTGCTTTTAACTAATTGCTATGTTTTTAAATATTTCACCTCTCAGGGCCCATTATTAAGCTATTTTCTGCCTTGCCGCTTTTTCAGATACAGCTATATGATTGACAATGTCATTCTGCTGATCACTGGAACTCTGCATCAGCGGGCCATCTCTGAGCTTGTGCCCAAGTGCCATCCACTTGGCAGCTTTGAACAGATGGAGGCCGTTAACATTGCTCAGACTCCAGCAGAGCTCTATAACGCCATCCTGGTGGATACACCACTTGGTAAGACAATCTTGAATAGAAAAATGAACACATGGATAACATTCACTTTAAGTTTTGTGGCCAGAGGAAGTCACTGAGTTGCGAATCTTGTAATTTATTGTCTGTATTATTTTAAGCATTCACAATTCTCTAAATCTTGTTCTAAATAATACTAAAATGCTCATCCCCACATCACAGTCATTTCTTTTTGTTTCAGCTGCTTTCTTTCAGGACTGCATCTCTGAGCAGGATTTGGATGAGATGAACATTGAAATAATTCGTAACACCCTTTACAAGGTCAGCCTTGGGATGGAACATACTGGGACGTAAATCTTGAACGTTCATTAGGAATTTTCACATGACATGACAAATATGCTTAATTAAGCACAGAAACTCGCTGGTTTGTCTGGATATTATGTGCAGGGAGTGATCTAACTTTTTTAACAATGTATGTAGGAGAAACTGGGGCTAATTGTCACAATTTTTCAGGTTTGATTGATTTCTGTATAGGCACATACCAAGACTTGGCTACAAAAACGTTATTGAACAGCAGTGTTGTTGAGCAGGAAAAGTGATTAGATTAAACTCTTATTTTGATTCAAGATTTTTACTTTGTTACATACACAGTATATACAGAATAAAACTTGCAGTGAAATGTAAACCTGGTCAGCTACTTAGACTGTCCATTAAATATATAAATAGTAGATAAAAAAGGTAAGATATGACAAACACAAGAAATAATGGAAAACTTTGTAGTAATAATAATAATAATGTCTATCAGAATCTGGCTTTAACCATGAAACCATGAACTGTGGTTGATCTTCTGTCTGTGTCTCCAGGCTTATCTAGAAGCTTTCTACAAGTTCTGTTCCTCATTGGGTGGAACAACTGCAGACACTATGTGTCCAATTCTGGAGGTGAGTGAACGTGTGTACAATGTAAAAGATTCTGATTGTTATTGATGTATTTCATTGTTTTAGTAACTTAAACAAAGCTTTGTTTGTCTATCAGTTTGAGGCAGACAGAAGGGCTTTCATCATTACCATTAACTCCTTTGGTACGGAGCTCTCCAAAGAAGACAGAGCGAAACTTTTCCCTCACTGTGGAAAGCTCTACCCAGAGGGTCTAGCACAGCTAGCCCGCGCAGATGATTACGAGCAGGTCAAAGCTGTGGCTGAATACTACCCTGTAGGTATCTGTGTAGACCTAAATGGGCTTAAACTAACATTTCGGTAGCACTTTATTTTACAGTCCTGTTTCGCATGTATATACCATATACTTATTGTAATAATTACAATAACGGAGTAATAACTAGGTACTAGTCCTGAACCTATGCCTAAACCTAATCTTAAAGAGTTAGTTCAACCAAAAATAAAATTTCTGTCATTAATAACTCATCCTCGTGTCAATCTTGTGTTCCAAACCCATAAGACCTTTGTTCATCTTCGGAACAAATTAAGATATTTTTTATGAAATCTGAAGGTTTCTGAACCACCCATAGGCAGCAATGTCATTGCAACTTTCAAGGCCCAGAAATGTAGTAAAGACATAAAAGAATGTAGAAGGTAGACGTAGAATCCGGAAGTGCTGCACTGTGTTTACTACATCAACAGTGTAGGAGACTGACATGGAAGAGACGAAATTGTTGAATAAAGTCATTATTCTTGTTATTTTTTTGCACACAACTACCCTTCTGGGTTCAGAAACCTCTCGGCTTTCATCAAAAATATCTTAATTTGTGTTACGAAGATAAACAAAGGTCTTACTGGTTTGGAACGACATGAGGGTGAGTAATTAATGACAGAATTTTCATTTTTGGGTAAACTAACCATTTAACCCATGTAGGTCCCTTACATTATTCAGTAGTTTCTTGGTAAGTACACTGAAAGTACATTGAAATTGCACATACTGTAAAATAAAGTGCAACCACAATTTCATAGACGGCATGATTTTGTTATAACAGAATGTTATGTTCTGTGTGAGCTGTTTTTTTTTTTTTTTGTTCTATACTAAAGAGTTGTTTTGATGTCAAGTTAACATAGCATGGGTCTCTGGTGTTTTTGGCCACCAAAATGATTTGAGTATTAACACGGAATTCATGTTGCTTCAGGAATACAAGCTTCTCTTTGAGGGTGCTGGCAGCAACCCAGGAGACAAAACCCTTGAGGATCGCTTTTTTGAACATGAGGTCAGCATGAGTTTAGAATGCCACTACATTGAATTTTATTTGATGTTAGCAAATGTGTCCTTTTGAAAGTTCTCTGCTAATGGGAAAATGTTGGTTATGTGTTTGCAGGTGAAGCTTAATAAGCTGGCCTTCCTGAATCAGTTTCATTTCAGTGTGTTCTATGCCTACGTCAAATTGAAGGAACAAGAGTGCCGGAACATTGTGTGGATTGCAGAGTGTATCGCCCAAAGGCACCGGGCTAAGATTGATAACTATATCCCCATATTCTAATGGTACTTAATATCAGTCTTGAATAATGATCCACATGGCATGTATTAACTGTGCTCTGTTATGTTAAAGTTCGAAAATGATGATTCTGTCTGTTTCTTGCACTATGCCACTCTTAACTTTCATTTTGATTATCTTTATTAGAGTAAAAGATCTTTTTTTTTTTTTGAGTTGAGTTGCAGAGCATTCCCTATCAAGACTTTGGATTTTTTTTTATTTTATTTTTATTAATGAAAAGTTTTATAAATGTAGTCAATGTTATTTTGCTTCATAATGGCATGGCTGTACAATAATGTCAGCTGGTAAGTGATCACACCCCAGTTTATGTTTTAGTGAAACGCAAAACTAGAGAGAACTATTGTGATCCATTGTGTCACCGTACCTGTTTAAGGCTAGGAAAACATACATTCCATCATTATTATTTATGCATTGAATACTTTTTCGATTAATGTACATTTTCAGATTATAAACTTTCTGAACTTGTGATCTCAGTGGATCCAGTATCCACATCTGATGAGTGTTAGAGAACCTCTGCTAATCTAGATAGTTGTCCTTATTTATGAAACAAGCAGAATGAATTTCAAATTGTATGTAAAACCATTCTTGTGTGAATTGTTATATTCAATTCAACAGCATGTTTTATGTAAGAATAGGTTTATGATTGATTTACAGAGAAATTGTTTTGCATGTGTTTCACAAATAAGGCACAATAGGATTATCCTTAAAAAAAGAGAAATGCTGGGTGTTTGAGTGAAAATGTTCTGTTGTGTGTATAGATTCTTTATGTATGTTTGTTAAACTGAGAATTGTGTGCTTCCCATTTGTAAAATAGTGCTAAAATTTGTGCTGACATAATTTATGGAGTAGATCATATTTCATGATTGACAGCAGAATCGGTGAGGTCAAATGGATCTAGTATTAAGAGAGACCTTGCCTTCTGCTTGCAATGTTAAATCTATTGTACTGTTGTAACCATATTGTCTTTGTTTTAAGTGATCTAAATGAAAGCTATATATATATATATATATACACACACTATATATATACAGTATTTATGTGTTTGATTTTTTTTATTCTGTCTTTATGAGGAAAAAAGAGAAAGGATTGAAAAACAGTAGTAGTTGCATTAGCAACCACCAGATGGTGCAAAGAGCCCAATCATCCATCATCAACATGTGCAGATTGGCTTGGATTTGACAAGTTGGTTACAGCATGAGCTTTTGTATTTAACTTCCAATTGTACTATATACACTCATTCAGCTGAGCACAAAAGGATTTACTGTACCTTCCAACACAAACTGAAGATGTTCTTTATAAACTCAATTAGTCTGGGCCATTGACCTTTTGTGTTGAGAATTGAAATGTTTAAGCATGTGGTGTTCTAGTTGACAGGAAGATGAGCATCTGCCAAAACCCACGAGAGGCCTCCAGGGCTAATGATGCTGTGTTTACATTAACGCTGTGTTGTTCTCTGTACTCTGCCAAAAGCTAAGCTGTACCTAAACATGTGAAGGCTGTGACAGCCACTTGCCAACCAAGCTTCGTCAGTCTATTGTAAATATCAGACTTGGTTTGAACATGTAGTTGAATGGCTGGTTATCTGTGTTGTAAAACACTGGATAAGAAATTGTCTTAGGGCTTAGTGATGTTCTAAACACCCACACAGTACATTGAGCGTTGTATTTCTGTTTGGATGAACATCACTTGTTTTTTTTTCACTCCCTGATGACCCCATCTTCGCTCTTTCTACGTGCTAAAACATTAAGGTTCAGGCCTCATTAAAAACGTTTAATTACTGCAAACAATCGCAGCCTTTTAGTTCCACATTGCTCTGGACCTATTGCAGATCGGAAGACAGGAAATTATCTTAGCAGACAAGTCACTGCAGCCAAGAGAAGAGCACAATGAAGTTAAACTGAGTTCATCCTCTTATTGCCACACACGGTAGTACTTCTGTAAAATTCCACAAATCTTTCAGATGCCCCCGGCCATTTTCTTTAATTACTGTTAAAAATATGCAGTGCAGTTGTTTTGACCATGTTAATTTTGGCATATTATTGTTGACTTCATTCTACAGTATTACTGTAGAACTGCATGTGTATTCCTCATCTTCCTGTTAAGCAAATAGTGATCAAAAACGCTTAGTTTTACCAGATACAGGGAGTGCAGAATTATTAGGCAAGTTGATTTTCTGATCATATTTTTTTTCCAAGCACATTTTACCAATTCCAATCCACATCAGTCTTAATAACTACTATTAATATTGTTTTTAATCATTTATAAGTGATATATAATTGTTCATGAAGGCTGGAAATGAAGAATGCCCTATATTCAGGAGTGCAGAATTATTAGGCAGGTTTTCTTTTACAGATAAAATGAGCCAAAAAAGAGATTTAACTCAGACTGAAAAGTCAAAAATTATTAAATACTCATGAGAAGGACGCAATACTAATGTAATACTAGAAATTGCAAAGTTAAAGCATGACCATTGGACAGTGAAATGCTCATTGGGTCAGCGGGGTCATACAAAAACAGCTGGAGAAGAAAAGACACGTTAACTGCAAAATAATTAAGAATTAAGTGTGAAACCATCAGGAACCCTTTAGTCTCCAGCACCACCATTTCCCAGTACTGAAACCTACCTGGAGTCTTCAGAAGTGTGAGGTGTCAGGATCTCAGAGACTTAGGTTAGGTGAAGAATCCTAAAAAATGACCCGTTCTTAATAAGAATCACAAGCTGAAGTGTTATAAAATAAAATACATGAAGACTGGGTTTTTATAGGCCTTATAGACAGACAGCTTGAGAGTGACTCCTGAAGGACCAGCACCACATCCTCTTGTACCACTGTTTGAAGAATTTATCTTCCAGAATCTGGCAGTAAGTTTTGGAAGATCATTTAGTCCATCTCTGCAAGATGGACATTCCAGGATAAGAGATAGACTAAAAGTGAACTCCCACACCTTACTGCCAGATTTATAATTTTTGACTTTTCAGTCTGAGTTAAATCTCTTTTTTGGCTCATTTTATCTGTAAAAGAAAACCTGCCTAATAATTCTGCACTCCTGAATATAGGGCATTTTTCATTTCCAGCCTTCATGAACAATTATATATCACTTATAAATGATTAAAAACAATATTAATAGTAGTTATTAAGATTGATGTGGATTGGAATTGGTAAAATGTGCTTGGAAAAAAAATATGATCAGAAAATCAACTTGCCTAATAATTCTGCACTCCCTGTATATCCAGAATGAAATGAGAAACTGTTTTTTTTGTTACTTTTGCAAATGGTAAATTTATGGAACATTATAGTATTTATGGCCGTTTGGATTAGGTGATACGGTACATGTACAAAATTACTATTGTATCGTCACCCACGTGTTTGGCAATGCAGAAATACCTTCTAACTTTACTCACCTTCTTGTTATTCCATACATGTATGGCTTGCTTTCTTCTGTGGAACACGAAAGAAGATATTTTGTGAAATGTTTCAGTGTGTTTGTTTGTCCATACAATGGAAGTCAATGGTCACCAAAACTGGTTACCAACGTTCTTCAGAATATGTTCTGCAGATGAAAGAAATTCATACAGGTTTGGAACAACATTAGGGTGAGTAAATGATGACTGAATTTTCATTTTTGGGTGAACCATCCCTTTAAGTTCATGCGATGCAATGTCTTTACTATACTGTTTAAAAATAGTAAAAAATAGAGTAAAGCATGCAAGACGTACATCTTACATCTTCTGTCACTGAGGCTTTTTAGTGAATGTTCACTATTTATTCTTTAGTTGGATTCTGAATCCCTCCAATTCAGCAGGATGAGCCCCCTTCCCCGACACGTCCCCATAATTAGTGGTGAGAGGCCGATGTTAAAATGACTCAGAGAGATGCCTTTGGTTATTTTTTGCTGATGCTAGGAAACAGTTTTACTGTTTCTGTGGTAGTCAAAGTGTTCCCAGTATACCCAGGAGGACAAGCATTGGGTTAGCTCTAATTAGATACTGTAATAAAGATGATATTTTAAGAATATGGGGGGCAACTGTAAAATGCACACTGTCACCTGCTATACAACCAAAATGATCACACTGGAGTTTCAGGTTCAAATATGCAAAGTCTTTGTTATACTTGAAGAAAGGAAGATGCATAGAAAAAATGAGTATGAGTATATAATGCAGGGTGCAGATATACATCTATACTTACATTTTATAATATAGTTACAAGTACATAGCCTGTTTGTTCCTTTACACTAACAGAAAATGGTCCTGTATAACTCTCACTCATGCCCTGGGATTTGACTGGCATTATTACAAGCATACTGGGCAGCTTCATCTCCATGGGCTTTTTCTTTGACAGGAATCTCTGTTGGAAAGCAGATTAGCAAAAATAGTCTGCTAATGATGTCTTTGTGGGTCCTTGTCAAGCATAGAATGAGAGAAGTCGTCGAAGACTGATTTATGCAGACTTGAACCCGTTGACCACTTACAAACAGACTGAAAAAATAATGTAGCCTATGCATCCTTAAAACGCTGCAGTCTTTGTGTATCTACTGGCTGGAACTGCTTTACAGTCACTGCACATTAAATGATGTTGCCCAGTCCTATGCTTATGCAAAGCTTCTGCGAAAGCTTGCATCAGATGCAGGGTGGCATTCTGCGAAAGTGAACATGAAGAATAGCATCATTTGGATCTGTGTTAAAAACATGAACAATGGTAAATCAAGGCTATGACCTCACTTCAATAAGCCAGTGTGAGAATCTATAGTGAGATGCCATTATAATTGTGCTGCAGTTGCCAAACTGTTAATTATTTGCTTGGATGAAATTAATGATATATAGCCACAGTTGCCCCAGATCATTCTCTACTCATTAACACAGCCTAAACATTAAGCCCCATCAATGGAGTTCTAACAAAGGCTGCTGTACTGGATGGGCATGTGTGTCCTAAGCCCCTCTGTGCCCCACATCTTGCTTGGCGACCTGACAAATGCCCTGGGGGCTCTGGCCCATGACCTGGGAAGTGTTGGGAAGAAATACGCTTTACATTGTTTACATGTAATTGTGTCCCACAGTTCAGGAAGAAAACAAACAAACAGAGGGAACACAATGGCCTTTGAAGCACATGGCGTGAACTGGAAAATGATGACGTTCTTTGAGTTCTTAACTCGTGTCTTGTGAATAAAATATATGATGCTTCATTCTTGACGAAAGAAACTGCAGTTTGTGTATGAACAACTTCTTTAAAATCTTTTTTACTAGAAAAGGTTTACAACTGAACTTTCAAGAACTCATATTTTCAGAGAACAAATTTAATGATATTATATAATTACATTTTGTATTGATAATGTTAAAATTATTTACTAAATTTTGGTTCACATACTATGTAAAACAAAAATTAGAAATGAATTGTGGGTTCTGTTGCGTCGTTTCACTCGTGTTGCTCGCAGGAGAAGTTGAAGATTTCTCAACTTTTCAAGTGCCAACGCAAGCGTCAGCCAATCACTGGAAAGTAATGTGATTGGCTGTTGACCTATAACATCAGCTCAAGCTTCAGACTGTCAAGCATTGACACCTGGGGTGCTTCTCAATTCTTAGGCCCTGTCCCAAATGGCACACTCCGGACTTGTGGACTTCTTCAGAGTCCACAGTTTGGTGACGTCATGTAGTGCAGACCTATAGGGCCCTTGGTATTTTTGGGACAGACTCGATCGTCACGCCGGAAATAACGGTCTGGTTGTTTTTTGACAGGAGCTGCAGGTTTTGGGAATGCTGAGTATTGTTGTTGTTGTATATCACAAATATCTTATACAAATATAATATTTAGCATCGAGAACAGGTTTCTTTTCTATTGCAAAATATTGCACAAAAACGCACAAAAGAGGTGCAGCACCTGAGACCTCTCCGAACTTCTCACTGGCTGTTGGTCATGTGATTGAGATAATTTCATAAGCTCTTCACGAGTTCCCAGTGGGCAAAATACCATCATATGCAGGCTATGCGCACACAACCAGCGCATTTACCTCAGCACAAAACATTGTTTTGGATGTTCGGTAAGCTCCGTCTCAAAAAAAGCAATACATCATAAAATCCGACCAATCAGGTTGTGAATTTTTCCATATGCCTTTAGGTTCGGTGATAAAATTGCCAATCTGAATGCTAATCGGACCAGGACTAAATGTTGTTGTTTTTTGGTGAGAATTTACCAACAGTGGTCCGAGGAGAGACAAACCACAAACCGGCTACAGGGTGTTGGGAGCCCAAGGCTCATCGATGCACAATGGCAACAGAGGTTATCCTGTCTGGTCTGAGCAAACTGAAGATCTACTGTGGCACAAGTCACACAAAATTTCTTTTACATCATATGGATGCCCGTTTACCTGGGGAAGTGATGTCACCAGGATGCATGGTGGAGGGAGTGTGAAGCTCTGGGCGATGTTCTGCTTGGAATCCCTGGGTACAGCCATTCATGTGGATGTAAATGTGACACATGCCTGCTGTTGCAGACCAGGTATACCCCTTTATGACAATGGTGTGCCTTGGTGGAAGTGGCCTCTTTCAGCAGGATAATGCACTGTACACAGGCCTCCAAATTCCCCAGATTTCAATCCAATTATATATAGGAGTTTATCTATCTATCTATCTATCTATCTATCTATCTATCTATCTATCTATCTATCTATCTATCTATCTATCTATCTATCTATCTATCTATCTATCTATCTATCTATCTATCTATCTATCTATCTATCTATCTATCTATCTATCTATCTATCTATCTATATACAGCTATGGAAAAAATTAAGAGACCACTCCAAGTTCAGAAATCAATGTTAAGTGGTCTCTTAATTTTTTCCATAGCTGTATATATATTATAGTCTCTAAAAGAATATGTATCTAAAATAAAATGTTCTTGTCTTCTTGCATGCGTTATTTTCCTATGATCAAAGTGACAAAAAGCAAACTGCTTAAATGAGATACTTAGAAACAGACGTATGAGGATTATTCCTTGAAATCCATTATGGTTTTGGACCTACTTTCTTCAGCCTAGAAGTAGGTCCAAAAACCTTAGCATTTTCCATCTCTCCAAGTATGCTGCTCAGCGTTAAGAACTTAGTATGTTGATGTTGGCAAATGTCCTGGATTTTAACATCTGCAGCACTGAGACAGCGTGCAGCACTCCTCGCTCCTGAGGGGAATTGGCAAGTGAGAATCATTTCCTTAAAACCTGTTGCACACCTGCAAAGGTTTTGAAATGCTAAGCTTTTAAACAGACTGAAATTTGTTGCTAGCAGGCCAGTCACTATCTTGTTAATCATAATATCAGTTCTACATACAAGTACTTTAAGTACGGCTAGATTTGCTGACAACATGAAGTGTTAGAGTGGAAAATCTTGCTGATAATCCATGTATGGTGAATGAAACCAGCTGTGAGGTAATGCTGGATGGGCCACAGTGTTTATTTATGTTAGTGGTGTGTTATTGTTCCCTCTTTTGAGTGGTACAATCTCTTGCTCTTTGTCCTAAACACCCCACCACCATCCAAGGGTTGACTTGTGTGTTAAATATTTTTAGTTTCCTTTCTGTTTTTTTTTTTTTTTTTTTGAGTAATTTTCCTCTTTGGAATTGGCTGAACTCTTGCCTCAGGACACCACTTGCATTATTAATCTTAACTCTTTCTCAGAAGTGTATTTGCTTTTCTTTCTTCTATGCCAAATTTCTCAACTCTTGGACATACAGTACTTGGGTCCAGCATTGTGATTAATTTGGTCCTTTTTGCCATGTTACCTAACAGTGGCAGTGTAGAGAACAGTAACTGATGCATAGTTGATACAGATTTGAACTTATTGCGTACCTGAGCACCACATCTCAACATGTCAGAGCATGTGTCTTGTAAACATAATATCTTGGAAGTAGTGCTTCATTACTGGCAAAAGAAATTGTCATTAAAGGTGCCCTAGAATTAAAAATTGAATTTACCTTGGCATAGTTGAATAACAAAAGTTCAGTACATGGAAATGTCATACAGTGAGTCTCAAACTCCATTGTTTCCTCCTTCTTATATAAATCTCATTTGTTTCAAAGACCTCCGAAGAACAGGCGAATCTCAACATAACACAGACTACGTTACGTAACAGTCAGGATCATTAATATGTACGCCCCCAATATTTGCATATGCCAGCCCATGTTCAAGGCATTAGACAAGGGCAGGATGTCTGGATGAGCACAGCTGAAACATCATACTAGGTAAGCAAGCAAGAACAATAGCGAAAAATGGCAGATGGAGTAATAATAACTGACATGATCCATGATATCATGATATTTTTAGTGATATTTGTAAATTGTCTTTCTAAATGTTTTGTTAGCATGTTGCTAATGTACTGTTAAATGTGGTTAAAGTTACCATCGTTTATTACTGTATTCACGGAGACAAGAGAGCCGTCACTATTTTCATTTTTTAAACACTTGCAGTCTGTAAAATTCATAAACATAAACTTCATTCTTTATAAATCCCTCCAACAGTGCGTAATGTTAGCTTTAGCCACAGAGCATAGCCTCAAACTCATTTAGAATCAAATGTAAACATCCAAATAAATACCATACTTACGCGATTAGACATGTTGCATGACGAACACTTTGTAAAGATCCATTTTGAGGGTTTATATTAGCTGTGCGAGCATTGTTTATGCTGTTTAAGGCAAGCGCGAGCTCCGGGGGTGGGGAGCACAAGAATTTAAAGGGACCGCAGCCTGAATCGGCGCATATTTAATGATGCCCCAAAATAGGCAGTTAAAAAAATGGCATTTCAGGATATTATTATTATTATTATTATTAATGGTGCTTGCAAAGCATCATTATTGTTCTCTTGCATACTTATTATTCTTCTTCTGCACAAAATTTTGGCGTGCTACTCCTCCCGCAGCATTTGTCATAGACCCACGAATGAGGTGTCAAATTGTGCGGATTATTGTGGAATGGCTTGCTATGACTTCTATAAGCGATCGGGTGTACGATGTTTGCCACTGAGCGAAAAAACGCCTGAAAAAGTCCCATAGACTTGCATTGTGACAAACTTTGATGAGTCATAGCTCTGAGTGAGGATTTAGTAGAAACTTGGGTTACCACGTTTGAAGAAGCTGGCAGGCTCTGTCAGACCATACCTCGCAATGGGGTGTAAGTTGTACCCCTGGGGTGCAAGTGCTGCCCAAAGTTACCCATAGACATACTATGCTGAAGCCGTGCCCATGAAACAGGGATTGCGAATATATGTTTTTCCTACTATGGTAAATTACATAGGGATTTTGTATTGAACATAAGTCTGGATCACAATGTCATAGAGACAAGGGGGTGGGCTCATTTTGCTCAGATGACCAATCACTTTCTCAGGATCATTGTGAAGCTATCAAGCCACACCCTAGCAACCATTTAGAGCACCATATCAACAGGTTCCATAGACTTCCATTAAAAAAGATCAAAGGGATATCTTTGGACAGAAGTGTCATAGAAACATGAGGGTGGGCTTGTTTGTTGTTTCGGGGCAGCAAACGGCCAATCAAAAATCACCTTCAGCATTTCATAGCCACACCCTAGCAACCATTGTCAATGTTAACAACCATGTTAGCATCTTGTTAAAAATTCATTAGCAACATGATAAGAATGCTAGCAACATGCTAATCATGTTAGCATCATGCTATTCAAGAGTGCCGAGTTTTGCCACTGCAAGCACCATTCATATTTTCTTCCGTACATTCTAGTTATTATTATTATTATTTTAACATTTTTAATGATTTATTAGAAAATGTTACTGTTATCACAGTAAATAATTTCCTACTTTGTACTTTGTTCCTTCTTTGTACACAATTCAATGATTCCCATTAAATAGAGTGATTCCCTTTTTGAGTTTTGTGTCCTAAACATCGTCCCCGCCCTGACAGTTTAGTTGTGTGTGAAACATCTTGAGTTTCTTTTCCCTTTTTAAAATAATTTTCCCTTCCAGAATTGGCTGAACTTTTGCCTCAGGACACCACTACCATTATTAAACTTGACTCTTTCTCAGAATATTCTGAGGGGGGAACAGAATTTGGTAAATGATGCAATCTTGCTGCAGACTTGAACTTGCATAACTTGCATTTTTTTAATGTGTTGATATATTGATTTTTTAAATAAGTTGGAGTTGGACATATTGTTTCTAACAGCCTTTTTACATCACAGTCTGGCAAAGCCATACATGATAGCTTGTACAGAGGATGAAAACAATGAAAAAATGATGATCAATATGAATTAATCCTCAGTTGATGGTTGGGAAAAAAAGTAGCCTAGTTGATGTATGAGTATAAGTTTGCATACGTTTGATGTATAATGACTGAGTAAACTCTGAAGAAACTTTCTAAAGAAACAATGAAGCGAATGTTTGTAAAACCTTTTTTTTTTTTTTTTTTTTGATAATCACCCACATTGCTCCTGCTGGGACTGGAAGAAAGGCTAAACATACTTTTTCTGTTTATTACACAAGTGACAATCATATTTACAGTGTTTACTGGCAGGGACACTTTGCATTGTTTAGGAACAAAGTTCTCATCAATTATGGACCAAGCGATGCTTGGTTAATCACAGGACCCAGCATGATGTGTGACAATGTGTCCCATTTATTCCTTATTATGTTTCAGCTATCAAAGAAAGTCCACACCACTCTTTCCAAAAACAATAAATGCAGTTAATGAGATAAACATGATTACCAATAAATCTTCCGGGATTTTGATCTTGCTCCAAAGGCTAAGCTTCTTAACTGTGGAGGTTTTGAGCCAGTTCCCCTGCTTTTTGAATGCCTGGATCTAAGGCTTAGTTCTTAGTATAACATTTACCAGGAATAGTGCCTTTCTGCTCTGGTTAGAAAACTTTTAAAATCATTATATTGAAATGTGTGTGGTAAATGACCTAGGGTCATGGGGTGGATACAGATCACTATTTACACAATGTTTTAAAGAATGAAACTGAAGCCATAATAGATTTGCTCACATCCGGCTGAATCCTCTGTTCAGTGTCCATTATCTCTCAAGTATAGAGACCATGATGGTCAATTAGAGTGGCTCTCACCCTATTTCCACTCTTCTCTTTCCTGCGTGGTTTTTCCAAAAAACATTTTATACCATTAAGAGCTCTCCTAAAATATCAGTAAAAGTTCTTAGCTAAGAGTTTTCTCTTAAAACCTATTCACAAAGCTGCTGAGACAAACTTTTACTAAGGAATAGAGAGAAGTCTTAAAGGGATAGTTCACCCAAAAATGAAAATTTTATGTTTATCTGCTTTCCCCCAGGGCATCCAAGATGTAGGTTACTTTATTTCTTCAGTAGAACACAAATGATGATTTTTAACTCCAACAGTTGCAGTCTGTCAGTTGTATAATGCATGTCAGTGGGAACTTCATCTATAAGAGTTAAAACTGTGCACAGACAAATCCAAATTAAACCCAAATTAGACGGAAGTGATGTCTCGTGCTTTGCTTCAATGAGTGCAAGACATCACTTCCATTGTACATGGGCTCTATCTCCTCAATGTGGCACAGTGTCTTTGGGCGGATTACTGAGGCAATTGCTGGAGCTAGTTTTAGTGCTAAAAAGCTTTGTGAAATTCTCTTAAATTTAGAACTGACGCACAGCCATTATTTTTAAGAGTTTCTCCTAAATTGGCAAGTTAGGAGCTACTTTTAGCCTTAAGATGTTTTGTGAATACAGCCCCTGAAACAGAAATCTTTTGTAAAAGTTTTTACTGTGACTTTTGTTTAGTTTAATGAATCATTGCTAAATAAAAGTAGGCCTATAAATTTCTTTTAAAAACAAAACCTTACAGACCCCAAACTATTGAACAGTAGTGTAAATGTGTATAATTCTAATTGTTATTTAATTACACATTTAATTATATGCATAGTATATTAAATAAATTTGCATGTACATTTTTTAAATAAAGATAATAGCCTAAAGTAAAACTGTATTACAATGAAAGACTAAAAAGTTTTTTCTAGCTCTGTTAAATCTTGCTTGTAAGACTCTGGCTTCATTACACAAACTGAAATTTGCAATTAGCATAGCTACAGCCATTTGCTAATTAACATGGCCGAGGTGGGTGGCTGGGTTTCATAGAGGAGGTCATTTAGTATACACAAATATCTTTGACCAGCTAAAGGGAACCATTGTTCATGTTCTCTGATAGGAAATGCAAAAACGCAAAGGTCAATAATTGAAAAAAGTCAACTTTTTATTATTCTAAGAATGATCAGGTGAACAATTTACTTTTTTTTTTTTTAAATATTTGTAGAAAATTCACAGTTTAAGTGATTTATTAAGAACAAAATGGCATAAATATGCCAAAAATATGACATTGGAAAAAAAATAAACAAATATAACAATAAACTATGGAGTAAAATACATTTAAAAAAAGGACTTCTTAGGAACCACTTCAGCCCATTGGTCAATTAACCAAAAAAAAAAAAAAAAAAAAAAAAAAAAAAAGACCCACAACCCACAATATTTACTTGATGTTGCACTCTCACTATATTTGACCCTGGACTGAAAATAGTAACATTATCATCGGCCTCTCAGTGCAGTACGGATAGACAGCCGTGTCAAGTGTTTGGCTGTTAATGATCATACATGCCTTAGTGAAATTGAAATTTCACACCAAACTCATCGAATCTATGGCACATCGGTTAAGGCTCATTCACACCAAGAACTATAACTATAAAGATAATAATGATAACTATATTAGCATCCACACCAGCGAACAATATCATTCTATTTATTCTAAGCACACGCTGCAATTATGTCATCTGCCACTTTCATCATGCTCGAGATCTTTAAAGTCTGGTGAATTCTGATTGGCCATTTTTATCATTCATCAACTGGAAAAAACTGTGTTTATGTTTAGAAATATCTTTATTGTTATAGTTATAGTTATAGTTATTGTCCTTGGTGTGAACGGTCGGGCCTTTAAAGTGTGTCCATGGTAAACACCCAGAATTTATGCATTCTCCAAAATAAATAAACCATATGTTTTGTATCTGTTTGGATTTTGCCTCGCCTGAGAATTGTGGGCATGACCTCTTCTTTATTATTACCTTCATAATTCTTAAGAGTGTCAACTGCCTTAAGCACTGGGTTTACCATTGATGATTTGGTGCAATTCAGTGATCCCCTCAAAATATTACACAATATATACAACAAAACAAGACAAGAGAAAAGAAAAGTAAAGTATACACAATGGAAACAAATCTCTATAAGTAGATCACATTAGTGGTGCTAAAGGATGTTTTTACACTCTTTACCAGTACTAATCAATAATCTTTGTGCAGCTTTTATTGTTGTTACTGTTATTCATGTTTTCCTTGATACTGTTGTTATTGTCGTTTAGGCTCAGGCCTTGTTGTTTCATAAGGGCACGAGGCATCACCTTCTTCTGTACAAACAGTTTCTGGAGGAACCTGTTGCTGATGCTCACAGGGAAGTAGCTGCAGATGAGGTACATGAGTGTCATACCCGGCCCGGCATAGTATCGCACCTGGGGTTGAGGAGAGATTAGTGCGTCCACAATGGTGTTGATGACAGGACTCAGATCCTCATTAGCTGTTTTTGCATAACTCTGGAAGAGTTCTTTGGTCTCCAGCAGATATTCTTCCCCATATTCTTCGAGAAGGCTTGGCGGCAAGTTTTGGATCAGTTTCCTGTACTCTTTCTCCCAGTACTCTGTGTTACTGCTCTGCCCTGCAAGGAAAGAAAAAGAGCCGAAAGAATGATGCAACATGCAAACAAAGGTAGGGGTCATGGAAAAATCCGTCCAGGACAGAGTGGAGACATAGAACAGAATGTAAACAGGTTGGGGGACACTTTATTCAGTTATAATAGTCTAAATCCAGACCTGCATTTGGCATCATATGACAATCTCCATATGTCAGCTCAAAACCTGATGGATCCCTGAGGCTCAGATGTAAATAAACAGCTTAAATAAGAACTTATCCTCTCAATATGTGACCCATTTGTCTAAGAATGACAGGCCCATTTTTTCCAATAACAACACAAAAACTATGTAGTCTTTTTTTTCAGTTGACATAATAATAGGGTAAATATATAAATAACTAAATAAACATAACCATAAGAACATAAATATAAAAACACGAAAAATAAAAAAATAATAATTATAAATTCTTTAATATTTAAATATAGAAAATTAAATAATGTAATGTAGTTTTAATAATGTAGTGGAGAAATGGAAGAACTAAATGGTAATTTCACATATTGCCTATCTTTTAATTTATCTACAATATGCTACAAACTAATATAACAAACCAGGGGCCTGTACCATGAAGCTGGATTAGCTGGCTAGCCAGGTAAGTTTCAGATTAATTTGCACCAATCCTGGATTTTAGGTACCATGAAAGTGACTTGGCTTTTAGCGGTGTTCATCACCATAGTAACTTATGCTTCATGGCAAACCTGCTCCAGAGCAGGTTATGTTCTGGATCAGAGATCTCAAACTGCAATTGGGCCAATCGGATCTGAGCTAAATGAACTGACACATCCAATGCAATAAAGTCACTCCCCCAGTTTCTCCAAATTAAAGGTCACCATATAGTAAAAAAAAAAATATTTCACAATTAAATTGTCTGGCTTTAATGATAATTACTTAGAATGATTTTATGATTTATATAATAATTCAATGATATATATTATTATTAATCCATTACACAAGCAATTTTAGTTTAACAGTTATTGTTAATTATTTAATTTCAATGAATATTGATATTTACAGATCATATGTAATTTAAATAAGCTGTAAATAAACTTTAAATATGACTACTTGACCTTACATGTATGAGTCTCTATTGCTATATATATTATCAACTAAATAAACTAACTTCACAAGTTTCACTTGCACTGATAGAGCAAGATGATTTATTTTATTTTCGCCAGTGTAAATGAGTTAAAATTCTTAATTTTCTTCAGTCTCTTAAAGGCATAGTTCACCCGAAAATGAACATTTTTGGAGCGCGATCAGACCTAACTAACCGAGTGCTGAACGCAGTTGGACATAGTGGTGTATTAGAGGTAAAAAATGATATAAATATTGTTCGGTTTCTCGCACAAACCATTCGTTTCGTGTCTTGGGACATCAATGTGCCGTCACGAGCCGCAGGGTTTAATTTGGATTTGTCTATGCATATTTTTTGACTCTGAAAAATTGTGTTACCACTGACACGCATTATAAGACTGACAGACAGAAACGGTTAGAGTTAAAAATCGTCATTTGTGTTTTACTGAAGAAACAAAGTCACCTACATCTTGGATGACCTGGGGGTAAGCAGATAAACATCAAATTTTCATTTTTGGGTGAACTATCCCTTTAACCTTCAACAAAAGAGTTTTGAATCGCGCTGGCTGTCTCGTGAGAAGTGAATCATAGTAGCTCTCTGTTGCAAGGCCTCTGATTGGCTGTTCACCACTGATGTCACGCATTCATGTGCACACGCTCCACAAACTCAGGATCAAAGCCTGATTTGACAAAGAAAGTTGATGATCAGCATCATGGTACCAACAAAGCCGGATTGGAGTGGTTTGTTTTTGTAACTCGAAACTAATCCTACAACCTTGAGTTTGTTCAACTACCATTATGGTACAGGCCCCAGTTCATTCAACTAGATGTTAAAAAGGGGGTTTGCGGTTCATCTACCCAATTATTCATATGAGTGGCCTTGGGCCATGTTACACAATTTGTAAACAGTGTGTGTTTTATAATAAAGGAAAGTCATTCAAATTACAAGCACTTTGATGAGAAGAAGTGATTCATCACACTGGAAGTATACAGTATTTGTAACTTGATTTCACACTGTAAAATGTTAATCACCTGTCTTAAAGGAAGCGGGTAAGATAGTGGAGACTTTGACACCCCATGGCTCCAGCTCATGACGAAGTGTGTTGATAAAAAGATTCAGTGCAGCTTTTGAAGCCCCGTATGATGCCAAACAAGGGAAAGGATGCTCACCTGCAGAATTACAAAGAGAAAGAAAGTCATACAGATATCTTAATCACAGTTTACAGCACTGCACATCCTTGAACATTTTAATGATCAGGCTGATATGATAAAGACAGTAAAAACTATATAAGAAGAACTAGCACATTACTTTTTTAATTTGCCACATTGCCAGAGAACCGGTACAATGATGAACTTCATGGGACACATTCCAGATTTTTTTTTTTTTTTTTTTTTTTTTTTTTGGACAGAGGGAGTGCCATTCATTGTAGGTGTAATAAAGATCTGGATTGAATCCAGGAAGGCTGTGGAGGTTAATTGCAGATCATGACTGTTTATAAAATGTGGTTTTGCCTCAAGCTTTTGGCGAATAAAAGAGCTTGTGTTCACATCACCGGGAGGATGTACGGGAAGTTTTAAGACAACAGGCCTCCTGCAAGTCCTCTGAGAGAACGACTGTTCATCTCTATTGTGACAGTAGCATCTGTTGCCCATGACAGCTAAAACATTTTATTTCCTTACACAGGGAGACTGCACTGATGAAGACATCTTTATTTAAAAGGGCTGTGCGCCAGTGTTTATGGAGAACTCAACGGCGTCCAGCGCCAGGCTGTTACTCATAGTATCACACTGTTTTGGCACAATGGAGGTAAACAAATGGAGACAAAATCAGGGGAGCCAGGAAAAGTGAAAAAGTATGCCGATTTCTCCTGCTGACTGAATTCCAGCATGAGCTTGAGCAGAAAGTTGCTCTCCATCGAAATTGTTAGTGGACACTTGAGAAGAAAAGAAAACAGGTGGATTACAGTTTGGGCTCTGATTAGTGTTTGGTTAGGTGTGATGAAGCCAGATGGAAGGAAAATAAACATCTGATGGACAGAGATACATTTATAAGCACTGGCAGCTTTATGTGGATGACAGAGAGAGAGAGAGACTCAGTTAGATTTAGCGCTGAAACAAGAACCTAAAAACACTCATAAACTTGTCATCATATGCACAATTTAATTTTCTTTTCTTACCCTTTTATTAGCAGTGATGTCTGAGTAGAGTGATATGGATAGATAATATCTGCATAAGTGCACCAGCTGCATTGGTTCTCATGTGTACGTGTAATGAATACCTGAAGGGCTGGAGATTGTCACAATCCGGCCTTTTGCCTGTCTGAGAAGTGGCAGGAAGGTCCTGGTGACGGTGAGTGTTCCAAAGAAGTTGACCTCCATGCATCCTCTGAAGTTGGACATGAGGGAGAGCTCAGCATCCCCAATATTCACACACCATCCAGCGTTATTTACAAGCCCCCACAACTCTAGAGGAAAAAATTGAGATTTAATCTTTAATTTTGATCTTTAATCTTAAATTTTGATTTAATCATTTATTAATTTAAATACTTTTAAGTACTTTTTTTTATCTTGTGGGCCAATTGGATGTTTGCTGAGGGCCCCTAGTTGAGAACCACAGCTCTAAAGTTACTGGAGGAATACTGCAAAAGTGTCATCCCTTGTGTTGGTCATCACTTTATCATAACAACACCCAAAAAGCTCTACATTGGTCTGTCAGAGTTTAATATCTGATTAAATGAGAAGACAGCATGTTTTTTTTTTTAAATTATGATTATATTCACTCCTATCCGACATTTAGCCTGCTTAAATTAATCTACTTAAATCAATAAACAAGGGAATCCTGAAGGTTGTTTGTAGTGGAAAAAAGATCATTAAAATATTCCTCACGCTAAGGAGAAAAAAAAGCCTCATAAAGGAACTATTCACTGAAAGGTTCTTTGGGGAACCCAAAATGGTTCTTCTATGACACGGCTGCAAAAACCTAATTTTAGAAACTTTATGCTTAAGATTAGGCCATGTACACACTATAAGTTTCAGGAGTGACAACCTCATTTAAATTCAGGAGTGAATCCCCTAAATTATTGTTGCATATGTGTACGGAACACGACTCACTCTCGAAAATGCGATGATTGACAGCTTGGAAACCATAGCGACGTTTTTGCATCTCTTGTTTTTGGTATCCGTTACAATGAAAAAACACTTGTTATTTTCAGCAATTTAACTGTGTGTGTACAGAACAGGATTAAGCACTAAAAGGTGAACTGACAACCGAATTTAGCTGCAGTGTGTATGTAGCAGTGTGTACGTGGCCTAATTATAGAACAAAAGATTAAGTCTACAAAAATCTGAGCATTCAAATATGTCCTCATTTTTCCCTTAGCTCAGCATCTAAATTGTGGAGCTTAAAACATTTTCTGACCCCCACCCACCTTTTTTTTTTTTAAAGCTACATAATGTATGATGTTTAATAAAACAGCCCTTTCATGTAATGCCAGAACCATACACCTCCCTTCCACCCCATCCCCTCCTCTTCCCAGTACCAACAAGGATGTCCAGTCTCAGAGAAAGAAAAAAAGCTCACACACTATAAACAAACACATATACACCAGACTATGCTGAATCTCTTTTAAAATAAACAAATGTTTGCGCTGAGAACAAAGGGATTGATTTAGTTGACCTACTTTAAAAGTAATTCAATGAGGTGCTTTGTTGACAGCATGGTTCCAAGATTTGGTTCAACAGAAATGAAACCACAAGTTGGGTATTTACAAATGTATTTAGGGTAACCAAAAATCATTGGCAGTTTTAAAAATATAAAAATCTTACAGGGGCATTTTAGGTTCACTGTGTTCAAACATGTTGGAGTGAAATTTTCTGGCATAGTGCGAAAATAAATCCTCACCTCTCATGCCAAGTTTGGCCTTGGTGTCAAGCAGGGCTTGCTGTACCTGCTGAGGCTGGGTGATGTCTACCTGCAGGAGGGTAAGACGTGATGAACAGACTCCGCGCAAGTGCTTGGCTCCCTCTCCGTCCAGGTTCAATACAGTCGCAAACACTTCAAACCCCATTGCATCTAACCGCTTTGCTGTAGCGTTACCAAACCCTGAATCACAACCTGCAGAGACAGGGGAAGGAAAGATGAATGTTATGCCAATATTTCAATCACAACACTCAAGACTCTTTCTAAATACTCACATTTTGCCAATATTTGCCAGTAATTACACTTAAGTGGCATGCTATGCAACACCACAGCAATATATTTTCATTAGTATAATAGCTCTTTTGGAATCATTTTAGAACACTTCAGCCAGTTTCAGGAAACTTTCTTATATGACAAAAAGATTGAAAACTTGGCACGAAACACCAACGCTGATGACATGTAATCTCACTACTATATGACCCCTGAACATCATTAAAGTTCAGCTAAGCCAGAACGGTACAACAGGAAACAAAACAAAAGCACAATTATATAATGTCTTCACCCCACATTAAGTTGCATGACAGCGTGACGCATCAATCTCTGAAACATGACTCTCTTATCTCTTTACTAAATTACACAACTGAAAGAGATATTGGTGTTGCTGTCTTTTGGTTTGAAGACAATGTCCTTACCGTCCCAAGGGACGTTTTGGAGCTGTATAACTAAAATCTAAAAAATACAAATCAGGTCTCAACAAAACAAATCTGGCCATGGTAACAAATGCATGCTCATGATTGATATCTGGGACGTACTCATTTACAGAAGTGGCGGCAGGGAATGACATTAATGTCATTAATATGAAAATCTAACATCCAATTTTTATGAGGGTCATTTGAGTATGGATAATGTGTAAACCCATAGGAACTTTACACCCAAGACACAGAAGAACATTAAAAAAAAGACAAAAAGAAGAATAACAGTAGACTTTCTGTTCTTTTTCTACCCCTGATGTGCAAGTTGATCTTGGAAATGAACAGCAATACACTACATATTCTGGAAACAAAAGTTGCATGAATAGATACACAGACATGAATATTCCTCTCAGTGTGAGGTCTACAACATAATTGAATTGCTGGGCTTGAGAAATGAAAGTTCTCTGTGAGTGCCAAATTTTTATTTGTTCTTTTACAAATGATTATTAGGAATTTTGTTTCCATCCAAAATAAACTTATTTCATTCCATTCTTTTTGGAAGGCAAATCAAAGTTGTAAAGCTAAAAAAAATAAATAAAAATAAATAGTAGAATTTCTCAGGCGTATCATACACTGTCCAGAGGTCAGTGGCCTCACTTTTCACCTCTAATTTGTGAATGTGTAGCAAACAATTATACACCAGTTATGATAACAGCAGTTACTCAGTGTACACGGAGAGCAAACACACATAACACAGTCACACCTCTGCATTTTATCTCAAGGTCCTCTGAGGATACACACATATCAGTCAGTGCACTAGCTGGGCCCTCTCTTTGTCAGTGTGTTTTCCATCATAGATACGCAAAGTATTCCTCAATAAACACACCATGCCTGCAGAAGGGAGGGTCTAAGGATAGGGGAGTTAAAAATATATGAATCAAGACTAACAGACTTTAGCTTATTATTATTATTAAATAATTCAACTGTTCAGATAAATATGCTTACCTGGCATTATTACAATTTATCATCACTTTATTTATCTTCTTTTTTAAAATATTGCCATTACCCAGATAAGTTATTTCCAGCCAGGGGTACGTGCTCCCCAGGAGGTACTTAAGAAGGCTCTGGGTAATTCTAATTCTGTGGTAATGTTAGGAACTACATGGAAAAATTTTCATGCACCGAAATATGCCTGTACTGTGCTTTTGACACAACACTGCAGATTACTAGATTTACACAATAAAATGAAATGACACTCTTTGGGTGACAAGCTGTACTTTTCATGTAACATTCAAGTTCCTTTAGTAGCAGCTGCCACCAGGTGGAAATTCAGAGATTCGAAAAACATATGGTGCTTCCAAAATTGCGCACTTGTATGAGTAGGAACTATATTTGAATTTGAAATTCGCAAGCGTTAAAAAAGTATGTTCTATATAGTATGAATATGGGTAGTGTGAATAAAATTCATACGCACTACATCCGCCATGTTGTTACTGTCAAACTGTTGTTTGCTTGCCATTTTCAAAAATATATATTATACATGACACAATCATGCAGAGGCGTTCCCACAGTGTCACATTGAAAGGGAACCTCTCCTGTTGCCTCATGGGATAGTAAAGTGTCAGAATCTCACCAGAAGTAGTAGGTCATCCGGGGACTTTTCTACTACTGTTCAAAATACTATGAATTCGGACAGGTAAGACTGCATCTCATTTGTGCCTAGTAAATCCTCTCTGAACTCTACACTTAAACCTTCCTTATCTGCTTAACCTCTTCACCTGGCTTGAACAACTAAGCGTAGCGAGAATGCCACAGGTGCCCCTCCCCTCCATTTTCCTCCAAATATTTACTGTGTACTGTTATGCAACATTGATATGGGTATTATTAGACACCTCAGGTCTTGCATATCTCATCCCACACTCAACTGGCCTGCATTCTGGAGTTGCTCCAGGGACATTGGGTAAGGAAAAGGCCTGCCAGAGCCCTGATGAGCCACTTCTGAATTCCCACACACAGATATATGTGACTGCAGTGCAGCCCACAGGGTTTGGAGGACAGTTGGTACTGGCAGTGTGTGCTAATCAGTGAAGCAATATGTGGAACTTCCCTGGCCTCAGCGAAAAAAAAAAGAGCTAAACACAAAACATTGAGGCTGATGGAGAGACAATAGCTATGATTCAATCCAAAGTTGCGAATTTAACTTAATGAATTTAATTTAATGAGCAAAATGGGAATATTGCATAAAAAACAATTGCAAATAAAGCAGGGTTTCCATCCAATGAGTCGATATAATACAAAACCACTTTCACGACAGACTTTGCTCAGGCATTACAGAACAACCGAAACAGCATTTCCGATTGGTCCACTGGTTAGTCCAGCCCATCGTGCAAAGTCAAAAAAAGTTTTGATGTGCCTCGAGGAATTTATTGGCCGGCTCAGTATTGGCCGGCTCCTGCGTCGACATCACACGCATGCGTTGTGCTGCTCATGTGAACAGTGTCTGCCAATACTGAGCCGGCATTCTGATGTAGAACCTGGAAGCGCTGCAACGTAAATAGCGTAGGATAATAACAGGGAAGAAAAGAGATAGTTTAATAAAGTATTTTTTTTTTGTTTTGTTTTTGCACTCAAAGTATTCTTGTCGCTTCATTACATTAAGGTTGAACCACTGTAGACACGTTGACTATTTTAACGATGTTTTTACTACTTTTCTGGACCTTGAATGTGGTAATTATGCTGCTTTCTATGGAGGAATAAAAAAACCTCTCAGATTTCATCAAAAATGTCTTAATTTGTGTTCTGAAGATGAACGAAGGTCTTACAGGTGTGGAGGCTCATGAGGGTGAGTAATTAATGACAGAAATTTCATTTTTTGGTGAACTAACCATTTAAATATGAACATGAAGAACAAAGGTTTGACAACCAGAAAGAATCCAAATACTTGTATTGTTTTAATTTAGCTAATAATGATATAATTAAAGTAATACAATTATATATATAAAAAAAAAACATTTATACAGTTAAATGTATATATATATATATATATATATATATATATATATATATATATATATATATATATATATATATATATATATATATATTATAAAATTAAGATAATTAAAAGTATATCTATACATTTCTAAGTGTAGTTTAAGTGTCTGAATAATATTTGGGACCAAGATATATGCATATTTCGCCTCACTCACTTGTGAGTTCACATGCAAAACCGTGCTGATGATAGAGGGGCGAGTGTTCAGATCGCTGAATGGTGTGGGATTAATAGTGCTTCCTCCTGCTGTCCTCGGCATGTAAACACAATGAGTGTGTCTCATGCTACCTGATCAGATTTCCTCAATGCCCTCCATAACACATATGGACTAATGTCACTTGGTACTTAGTAGCTCATTTAGTGATCCGGATTGACGTCATAAACTTTGGAGTTCTGAACGAATTATACACTGGTTGATCCTGCAAATCTCAATAATTCAAATAGGGAGAGTCAAAAGAAGCAAATGTTAGTGCGGGCAGATGAAGAAATGAGAGTGTTTATTTAACACTAGAAGTTCACACCTTCATGGTGCTAGAACCTGGTGTTAATCACAGCTTACTGTAGTTCAGTCATCATGGTTTATTGGCAATGTGAAATTGAGAAATAGAGAGAAAGGTATTAAGAAGTGTACAAGTTTCAATTAGCCATGCAGTCTTTACGGAGTATTATCAAAGTTAAAAGAAGGAATTTCCTGAAAAACACACATTTATACACAGAGAACAGAAATGTGTGCGCCATTCCTTTTTATTGGGCATTTTATGGAAATCCTCCCTAACAATAAGCACATTTTATATCAAAGAAAGCGGCTTCATTATTTAGGAGGGAAGTGTTCTTTAAGCAACAGATGCCTCAGAATAATTAGGAGTCAAAATTACACAAGTTTACATGTTTAGGGAGTTCTGGCATAGTGAACATTACACTTTAACATTATATTCCCAGAGCTGGTGATTAACATGTACAAGGTGTACTGGCCTTGCAGTCTATAGGCGTTTTTCCAGCTTGACTCTAGCCAGACTAATGGCTTTAAGTTGTGTAGTCAGCCAATTCTGTAACCTTAACCCCCTGCCTCACAGCAATTCAAGCCCTGACTGTGCCTTTCTGCTGGCTTTGTAAGAGGTTTACAGGTTTTGCACTTTCTTTTGGTTTTTTGCATAAGAGTGACTTTGAGAAGGGTAATTTAGGAAAAGATGACGACCAACTGAAATATTACTCTAAAGTACGATACCATGTCATTATGTGCTAGCTCTGGTACAAAAAAAAAAAAAAAAAAGACAAGAAAATTAAGAAAACTAAGCTGAAGTAGCATGCTTTGTGCCAACCTCAGAAACTCACGCTTGTGTGCATGTATTAAAACAAGCAATGAAAGAGGTTGACTGAGTTGATGGTTACCATGCCAATAGACGGCAGACAGCTTTGGGGGATTTAAGGAACCCATATGAGTTATTTCTGAGAAACCCAAGTCCATCAAACTATTATAAGCTGCCTTGGAGTAACTGATTGAACTTAAACCCTTGCCCTGTTAAAGGAATAACAGACATGCCAGTTAGTTTGCCATGGCAGCTCAAGGAGAAAAACTTGACAAGGTCAAAAATTAACTTTTTTTAACTATCAAAAAACAGCTCTCATTTAGCCGTTTGCACACCCAATCTTTAGGGAAAATATGCCAAACATTCACATAAATAATACTAATAATACAGCATGCAGGTGTAGTGTGATAGATTTATCATACACATACATATATCTAGTGCATATGAGTTACTCAAATGCTTCAGGGTTCATGTACTGCTCTTGTGCTTGTACCTCCCAGTTTCTCAAATATCATGGATTGCCATAAGGAAAATGTAGAACAATTAGCAAACAAGCAATTGTTTGTAAAGTAGGTGCTTAGGGCTGATTTGGGCTTTAATGGATAAAGACATAAACATATTACTGAACTGTAAAGATGTTTATTACAGTACTCAAATGAGTACTGAAGGAGCTTATGATCCAGATTAAAAAGTAGTGCTAAAACTGCTTAAGAGTGAAACAAATCAACACATAATTGCCTTAATTCCTCAAGGTCTGAGCTAGCAGTTACACATTATTGAGATTCTTCTTAAGAGCTGCTGATTGTAAATTTCACACATGAAGACATGCAGTTTTTATATGGAAGAAATATAATTTTCTATCCCCAAATGCATAAAACTAACCCCCACACAAAACTTTCTTAATTTGTAGGATATTAATTTGAACATTATTTTGTATGTTTATTAAGCTGTTTTCTCTCTGGGACAGGTGGCTCAACCCCACCAAGCAAAAAGTAATTCTGAATCTTGGTGACTGGACAAAAAGTGCAGAGTAATTAGTGTGAAAAAAGGTTAGTTTACCCAAAAATGAAAACTCTGTCATCACTTACTCACCCTCATGACATGAAGGTGAGTAAATAATGACAAAAAAAAATCATTTTTGCCAATATACTCACTGCAACTACAGTTATAATTTGTACAGTTATAATTTGTAAACGAGTTGTAACTACAACACCAGGTACAACACGACAGCACTTTGATTTGAATTAATGACTTACACTGCATTTTAGTTGCATAAGATCATTTAACTTAGAATCAGATTAGCTCAGCCAATTAGGAAAAAGCCAAATCATCTTAGAATACTCTCTAGTTCACCGAGCAGGACACAGTAGAGGTTAACACACAGCACAAAAGACGGTCAAGACAATCAGGACATACCTTACAAATACCATTTAAACTTGGCTTAGCCTGAATACAAAGACACATCACTAATATAATTTGGTTCATACCACGTGTTTTCCTCATTGCCATAAAATATGGGTCAATACAGTTAGTGATTAATTATCACAATGAGCATTCTATTTAGCTTGATATGGTCTATGGATAGACAAAGTTGTTTTACAAACATAGTACAGGGTGTCCTAGTCCGTACTCAAACACATGGAATGTTTTGTAGGGTAGAAGTGAGTCTAATCAGGAAAGTAATCAAAATGGAACTTCCCATATGAAAGCATAGCATGTTCTGACAAAGAGTGTACAAATTTTCTGCTCATTCAGTCACAATACAGGCGGGAACTGTTCTAATTTTACCTCTGTTAATGAATCACTAAATAGCAAAACAACAGCAATCATGATATAATTGTGGCAGTTTTGCACAACAGAATCCACCCAGCATGACCTACATTTCCCAGCAGTTTGTACAATCTCTGCTCATCAATTCAGGTGCGTTTCAGGTCAATACATAATAATCTTCTCAGTCAGCCATGAATCAAAGAAAGAAAATGTTTTCAAGCACTAAATATAATCACAGTCTAAACTATGACATGCATGGCCACTCATTTTATTCTCCAATTTAGTTTTGCTTCTTCTTTTTCTTTCTGTTCTTACCTGTGATGAAGACTGCCTTGCCTTCCACGGGCAGGGAGGGTTTGGGGGTGGCCCACGTAAAGTACAGCCAGCAGGACACACAGAGGATCAATCTTGCCAGCACAGCAGGCATGCACAGGGCACACAGTCTCTCCACCAGCAGAGTGGCACCCAGCCATGCCACCACTGAGGGCATGGCACTGATATGGAATGCCAGAAACTTCTTCATCGCTCCACCAACAATGATGGACATTACTCCGATGTAAATCCAGAAAGACACTGCACAGTCTTCCATTGTACTAGAGGTGAAAATGCTTTGTACTCTCTCACTGCCTCGTTTCTCTTTCTTTTTGTCTCTCTTATACTGACTCTCCCTGTCTCTTTGTCACGGTGTCTTTCTCAAGTGGGATCACACTTACAAATGAGCAACCATGTGCCTGCTCGGTTCCCTACAATCTCAAGCTCACACACATCTCACACGTTCCAACTCAGAGTAGGAGAGTAAGAGCTAGTGAACAGATTCGTCTGACTGTGTGTGTATATATAGTGTACTCTGCAGGAGAGGGGAGGGACTCTGCTCAAGCAGATGTAATAAAAGCCCAATAGCCAAAGCTTCACAACACTTCTTCACCCCCCCCCCCACATCCCCCCCCCCCCCCCTCGACACGAAACTTACATACGTTTGTCTTCTTTCCAATAAGGCATGTGCTCTTCATGTCTTTTTCACCCTTTTACTCATTTGTTTGGTTTCAACATTCTATTGTGAAAACTTTTTTCTCTAAGTAATCAGATTTGTGTGAGAGAAATGTATTAAGTCCTTTTTTTAAATTGCTAAACTGCTAAATAAGGACCTTACAGAATTTAAGACACAATTACTGCAATATGCTTTGAAACAATGTTTACTGCAAAAATGAAAACTCACATGACTTGAATTACAGGTGTCAGTGAGACACTGTGACTTTCCCTTTCCTGTTGTGCTTCTTCATGTGCACGTGTGGTGAGCTTTTGATCATATGACTGTCTTTCTTCTGTGATTAATCCATGAAATGGCCCTTTGATGTGTTTTGGCATCAGTGTATGTGTTATAAGCCCAGCAGGTCTGATTTGCTGCTCCTTTCAAAGTTACATTAAACAAATGTTTATTCAAAGGAATGTACAAGAGGAAGCAAAACAGGACAAAAAGTGCTGCTGGCAAATACAAAGTAATCTATGTGTGCAATGAGGAAAGAAAGATCTTATTTACAGGGTAACTAACTTTTCTTCTTAATGTGGTTATTTTGCATTTATTCACAAAGATATGACAACAAGTCCAAGAAGATACATATAACATAAACATTCAAACTATTTAAGATCATCTTTACAAATAAATCTCCTTTTGCTGACACTTGTAGATTCATGCTCCCCCTGAGCACACATTGAGAGCTGTATAACAAAGGTATCAACAGTATCATAAATCCTAGGAGCAAGAATCTGACCTTTACACTGCAAGGTGAAGCATCAAAGAATAAGTAGGAATGAGGAACAGAGGTAGGAAGGAGGACAATAGGTGATGTGAAGTACCTACGGACATTGACCTCATTCCCTCATCAGGTGTGTTATTTTATCCTGAATTGACGAGTTTCTGCAGTACCTCATGTCATCATTACCCTATTTCTGTCTTGTCCACACATCTTTCTTAAGAATGTGTGTGAAGGAGGTCTCTAAGCTCTGTGTTTGTCTTTCGTGTTTTTTTTTTTTTAATCTGTATTTATCCTCCTTTCTCTAAATTTCCTCCCTCCCTTGGAAGCTATTTACATTGTTTGTCTAATTACACATGACAGTACAGTACACAATAAGAAATGACACAGATCCTCCTTCATCCAGTTCAGACAAAAACTCCAAACCCTGTCATTCATCTCTAAGCCTTGCCCATACAGTAAGTAGTTAAAGTGTTTCCTGTACATACTTGCTTCAGTGCTGTGCTGAACACAGTGTTCCTTGGCCTTAGGGTGATCGATCTTTGGATGTCACAGAACATGTTGCCATTTATTAATATCACTACTTGTCAATCCTGTACCACACACGCTCCACGACATTGCCATATGATCACATCGCATGCTACTCATTCTTATGTAAGCCTTTGGCACAAGGACAAACTTTTATCATTTTGATGGGTACAATGTTTTCCACCAGAGGTCATTTTAGAAAATGATTATAGGTACAGAAAAAATAGTGTTTATAGTGTTGGGGGTTAGGGGGTAGTTCTAAACATGCACCTGCATGAGGAAGTGCAGCTTTTATATGCATTTATATATCTGAGGTACAAAGTCACAGTAGTGATATTCCTATTCAAGTCTATCAAAGTTTGTCCATGGGGGGCGATAGAGAGCTGCACAGTTATTACTGCTAGGACAAAAAAAAAAAAAAATGTTCTGGCCTAAGCACACTTAACAAACTGAATGGCTTACTTCACAAAACAAAATATTTCAGAAAGAACTGCAAAAAATTAATAATAATGGAAGTATTTATGTTTTTGTTAAAGTAGCTGCATGAAAAAAAAATTTCAAGGTATGTTTCTTTGTTCAGGGGCTGGACAAAATAACAGGAAGCCAATTTATTATTATCAATGACCCTCAGAATTTGCCCTCATTATGCTACAGTACAATCCTTGGAATGCCGTTGTACAAATCCTCTGTATCATGAGATATTGCACTACTATTCAATAGAAAAGCCTGCAGTTCTTGGATGGATGAAGAGGGTAAAATTCTGTTTAGCACTCTGAGATCCAGCACTCCCTAAGTGACATTTCATTGGAGGAGTTTGACTTTATCATGCTGTTAATGAAAATATTTGTATTTGTTTAGAGTTCATATCGGTGCATTATCAACCAGGAATGTCGAAACATCAAGAGGGAGTGTAATTGCCCTATAGGATGCACCTGGCTTCAAACTTCTTGACCGTGTATACAAACATGCTTTGAACCCAACGACTCCAGCAAGATGGCTGCCTATAGATTCCTATTAGGTCAACTGGTTACACTTTATATTAGGTGGCCTTAACTAATATGTACTTACATAAAAAAAAAAAACTACAATGTACTTATTGTGTTCACATTGTATTGAAAACACTTTTGCTGCTATTGAGATGGGATACTGGTAAAGTTTGACGGGTTTGGTGATATGGGTAGGTTTAAGGGTGGGTTAAGGTGTAAGGGATGGGTCAATAGTGTAATTAGGGCCCGAGCACCAATGGTGGAGGGCCCTATTGTAATTGCTCAGTTGATTTTTCTATACTTCTCCGAAATGAATTGCATTTTTGAGGGGCCTAAACATGCTCGAAAACTCATGAAACTTTGCACATGCATCAGAAGTGGTGAAACTTTATGTCTGATATGGGTTTCAGAATTAGGTGTGCCAAAGTGCACCACCTACATAATTAAGCACCCTTCGCACAATGTTTCATGTACAAGTAAGAAATTCGGTAGACAGATATAACAGCCCAATACCGACAAAAAAGGTCCCTGGGTTCAAAATCTGAAAACCTAAAAGGAAGTGAGATATTTTGAATTTGATCTCTAAAATTTTTGCAGTTTTTGCCATTTCCAGACGTTGTAATTTAAACGAACTCCTCCTAGAGATTTTATTAGATAAACATCATATTTGGTCAGTCTAATCTAAAGCCCTTTGCAACATTAAATTGTGAAGACCTTGAGTTTGTGGCAGCCTGACAAAATTCGATGTTTCACCATGAAACAGGAAGTTGTTGTAACTCGGGCATACAATGTCCGATCTGCTTCAAACTTAGCATGATTCATTAGAGTCCTGACCTGAAGACATTTACATGGCAATATTCAGTTACAGTCATAGCACCACCTGTGGGCAACAGGAAATGTCAAGTTTTACACTGTGATTAACTCCTCATAGAGATTTAACCAGATCAACATCAGTCTAATCTTTGGTCAGTCTAATCTTAAGGCCTTCACGATGTTAGATTGCAAAGATCTTGAGTTTTCGTTGAAGGGCGTGTCCATGGCGGCCTGACAAATGTGATGTTTCACCATGAAAGCGGAAGCTGTTGTATGCAATGTCCGATCTGCTCCAAACTTCATGTTGTGTGATAAAAGTCCTTAGTCTGGGTAAAACCAGCCTGATCTGCTGGCGATTTGATTTGACGATTTTGATTTTCGCCCGGCAACTCAGTCTGGAAACCCGTGCATTCATTTCTGCTGCGCTGTTACACTTTTGCGGGAACCAATCACAGACTGGCTTATCCACCTTGCTCGCTATTGGCGGGTATAACACGATGACGATAGAGAAGCGACGGCAAGCAGTTTTCAAACTCTATCTGGGCTGCGTTCCAGTTCAGTTTTTAAATGCCCTTCCCTCGCTAACTTCACTCGGTCTCGTTGACTCGGATGTACGTCATTGCTTACGTTGCACGAGTGCCCACTTCTGGCGGAACCTTGCAATGGGCTGAACTGGAATTCGCAATGGAGCTGATTTATTATTTATTTTGTCCCCTTAAAAATTGTTTAATACAGCATTCTATATGTATATATGTGTGTTTTAAATGTTTTAAAAAATAATTAAAATATCATAGAGTTGTTTGTGGTGGAGTAAATTAAACGTGATATGCGGTGATGTCATAATCGTGTTGCATTGTGGGTTATGAAGCTGCCTGAAGTGTACATATGAAGTAGACTCGCTCCCTCGGTCAAAATCGAGGGAGCGAGGGTCTGTCCATAAACTTCCCTCGTCCACTTCGCGAAGTGGAACGCACTTCAAAATGGCGGCAGGGATTCCCCGGAGGGGAAGTGTTTAGGGAAGTTTGCGAGTGTGTGTCTAAAACTGGACTGGAACGCAGCCCTGATCTACCTGTCTCTCGCACGACCGTCACTCCAAAAATAACAAAGCACAATCACAGTGACGCCGATTGTGTTAAGCATTTACCTTATCTGAGAGAAATGTAGCAGAGCGTTGATCCGACAGTCTCTTCATAGGAAGATTACAAACAGCGATTGATGACACACAACGATTTTCTGCTGTTATTTTGGTGGTTTGCTTCACGATGTGAGTACAGGACTCTTTTACTTAAATGCCCCTTGATGGTAGACAATATTCTTATTATTTGCTCTATATGTTTCGTCTCCCTGCTTCTTGAATCTTGCGCCACCTGAGCTGACTGGAATTCTTTTTGGTTGTCATGACAATGACGTAGTTTAGGGCGGCTATATTCCGTGTTCATTTACACTGAACCAGAACAGAACGGTCACCTTTTAAACTCTCGAAGATGCTGAATGACTTCTTTAGTTAGCAAACAAATTGCTCGAGTGGGTGTAAATACCGATCACTTTCATGTTTTTTTTTTTTTTTGCACAACCTGCAAAAATCGCTCGATGCCATTGCTGCTTCTGCAAACCGCGGATCAATGCTACAAACCAATACAAACTAACCCTACGTCTCAATCAGCTCCCTAGATCCCTAGGTCGTGAATCAGTATACTGTATCATGAAAGTGAATGTGGCTGATTCCCTGATCAGTGCCCTGACTACTGAACTAGGGAGCTGATTGAGACACACGGTAAACCTGTCTGGAGTTTTCGCATCGCTCTGCAAAGTACGTCACCCGGATCGTTGATCTGATTGGTTGAAGGACTATCCAATTGCGTGACTAATGCTCGTTGATCACGCCTCTTGTGCAGTAGGAAATACATAGCAAACTCCCCGGACCAATGTTCAATTTTAAATTGAGCTTGGTCTGGTGATAGCCAGACTAAAAAGTCCTGGCCTAAAGACACCTATACGCCAATATTAGGTTAGTCATAGTGCCACCTGCTGGCAACAGGAAATGGCATGCTTTGCACTGTAATTCACTCCCAGAAACACATTTAAATATGTCATGAAGTACCAAACATGCTAGAAACACGTTAAAACATGCAACACTTGGCTGAGTGCTAATGTATGCAATTAACGCCACGAAACAGGATATTGTTGTAACTCAGGCACACAATGTCCGATCTGCTCCAAACTTCATGTTTGATAATAGTCCTGGCCTGAAGACATCAACATGGCAATATTCAGTAATAGTCAAGCACCACCTGTTGACAGCAGGAAGTGTGGCACGTCAAAATGACTTTGCCATATTTACTTTGCTCCTGTATTTACCAGCTTACATGCATGTCACCCTCTATCTACTGTTTTCCTAAGTCCACCGGATGACAGTGGCCCCGGGTGTGAGAGCCCTTCCATCGCTGCTTGCAGCTTTAATTATAAATGTAATTACAGAATTTAATTCTACATGTAACTACATGCAGGTATTTTTCAAATATGAGTACAACATAAAAACATGTATGTACACAATAAGTGAATTGTATCAAATGATTAATTTCAATGTAAGTACATAGTAGTTAATGCCACCTAATATAAAGCGGGACCAGTCAACTCACAAAAGAAAAATTGCATTTGTCTAACCATTTGTGAGGTCTTTAAGCAATGAAAAAATGGCTGTGGCTTGGTCTTATAACATCTTTTGGCTGAATAGATGGCCACATATCAAACATTAAACAGCAACAATTCTTTGGCTGGAACACATTGCAATTCACAGAACAGCAAGATAAAGTCGTTTCCACTGTCAATATCCAAAATCCAATGACCCTTTCACAGGATCCCTTAAAATTTAGTATAAACTGCTTGTTGTTTATATACCTATGTTTGCCAGAGTACATCCTTTGTGAATGTACAAATCAACACCATCTCTCACAGAGTATTAGGTCTTTCAATATTTCTTATTTTCTCTCCATCTCCATAATCTGATTAACTTCTAATAACAGTAATTAAATATTATGACAGAGGCAGAAATGAAGCCAGAGTGTAATGCTCTCCTGACGTAGGTTCTCTGTTACAGGGGTTTAGAGGTGTTATCTCTGGCATGGATTCCAGGTAAAATCCTGCCCCATAGTAAAGGCCAATTCACACTGCACCGACAGACGGTGACCAATGTGGAAATTCACCAGATTCAGACCAACGCAGACAGGGGTAACAGACTAATCAAACAAAACCAGACAGAGTGTCTGTTGACGTTGGACAGCATCAGTCAGTGCAGTGTGAACTGGCCTTAGCAGAGTGTAACTGAAGCTACCCAAGGGCAGGGATCAATGTTCCAATGTTCTCTTTGGGCCATTTAAATTGGGTCAAGATCAAACCATTCCTCAACCTGGCTATCCCAGACCTCCAGGAGAGTTAAGGACACTTTGAACAGCCCTGACTGAAGGTCATGGCCATGGCCACTCCTTTTGTACAATAATTTGGCACTAATTTCAGAACCGTGGTTTCATTAATCAAACATTGGATTCTGGATTCATGTATTTAAAGAAACTTGAACTTGCGGAATCCTTGGTTTAAATAAACCATTTATCACAAAATATCACATGAACATTAATATAGATAAATATACAAGATACCAATAATTTCACATACTACACATAAATCACTGTAAAAAAGTCGAGAGAATACTACAGACACAGTGGAATAAGTGAACAAATTCTGAAATGTACAATATTGATGTAATACAATGAAATTACAAAGGTTTCTCTGAATCAAAGCAAAACTATTTAGCTACAAAAAAGGGAAAAAAACAGTACAGTAAAATTTCAACTTCAAACTTCACTGTTCCTCGTCCGGCTTACTGTAAAAAGTAAAACAACAGATTGATAACTGTACTTCTATATTTGGACACAGGTACTCATTACAAGGGACTCCAATCAGTGATGTCAAATCTAAAAACATGAACATGGGACCATAGAAACAGTGTCTGGAAATGAATGATGATGAAATATTACATACATAGATAATGTAGTTCATCTGGTTCATGATCCACAGTAATTGGTGTTAATGGATCTTGTTATCCTGAAACTTTCATAATCTAAACATGGATTACTTATTATTTTGAGCAGTTTGAATTGTTAGTAAGATCATCTGATATTGGTGCCAACATGACTTTAAAAAACAACTGTAATATTTAAATTATTATTTATTATTTGCATTTGAATATTGGTTTTCCCTAAAGCATTATGGTCATGTATCCTGAGATCAGTTTCATCAGCACATAAGCACACAGAAAGAACAAAGAAAAGTGGAAAGGAAGAAACTGTTTTGACTCAGGCTGTAAATATCTTTCCATTTTACTGAAATTGCAAAATAGGCGTTATGCAAGTCTTCTTTTTTCTTGAGGGGGCCTGAATGGGAAAGAAGAACCTACAGGCAAGACATTCCTAACTAAAATCACTCCTCTCAAACCCCATCTGCCAGATAATGTTGCTATCAGCTCAGCAGGTGTGATTTACACACACACACACACACACACACACACACACACACACACACACACACACACACACACACACACACACACACACACACACGTCTGGTTCACTATCCTTGTAATTGGAATTTATCATCCTTCAAACTCAGAAAAGAACTTTCACTAAAAGTTTTTTTAGGGAACCAAAAGGGTTCTTTTTGGAACCTTGACTTCTGTCAGGACCACTATCATCAAATATGATTGATCATTGCATTGTTTGTATTGGCGGTATGGTTCTGTTCTGGGCAAGATCTCCCTGTGCATCTATGCAGCCTAGCATGGATAAAAGCAGAGAGAGCAGCAATAAACCCCCTTAGGGTAAACAGAACAGAACCAACATATGCAGATAGGAATAATGTCAATAATTTAAAGGTGCAATATGTAATATTTTCTTGATGATGCCAAGTTTGAGCGCAGAATTTTGGGACATGTGGTCTTCACCTCACAGCCGGTGGAAAACAACTGGGATAGGAAGCGGGAAGAAGTCATGTTCATGGATGCGATTATTAACGTTGATCGAGACCGCTGGAGCGATTGTGCAACACACGCCACGAGCAGCGGAAATTTTATTCTACAGTCGCCGGCTCTGAGGCATGGTAAAGCATGGTACTCGCAAAAAATAAAAAAAATTAGATTTAAACAATAAGAATAAACATGTTGAGCTATATAACAATAATTCGTTTTCTGTCTATAAATATATGAAAACAGTTGTTCCCTTGCCTATTAAAACATGTAAATATTAAAGCGTATTTAGTGTTTCCATGTTTCTACAAAATAAAACCGCAGACCGAGGGTAACGTGGGTATGACGCACTTGACAGATGATGTTGAAAGTACTCAAGTGAACAAAATATATAGCACTGGCCTAGTGGTTTTTGGATATTTTACTACAAAATCCTTACATATTGCACCTTTAACATGTACACATATTCAAGAATAGTCTGATTCAGGGAAATCATAAGGCTAATCTTGACTGAAGAGAGGTGGAGCTGGGGATGGAGGAGTGTAATTTGTTCCTGAGAAATGTGATAGCTGCTGATAATACTGAGGAGCTTATAAATGGATGCTGTGATAGGCATCGTATTCCTATAGGTAGACGTGAGTCACCTGGGAGTCAGCTGATGCGAGCATGACTGACGTGACCTGCCAGAACTGACGCTTACGCTGGATTTGAAGAGTGTACAGCTGACTAAACCAAAACCTTTCTCCCTGATTAATTTTTACTTAACTAGCCAATTTAACATGTCTTCCTATAGGACTATATCTATTCGGAAAATGTAGCACATTAATAGAATCAAAAAGAAAACATGTTGACGTCAATAAGCTTTGTCTTGTTTTACTAAAACATTGTTAACGCAATTATTCAGGTTGAGAAGTTCTAGGACATACCTGAATTAATTTTACATAACCCCATCAGGATTATGACACTTTATTGGCTGGTTACAGGATTGATTTTTTTTTGTGAATATTTTGGCAGCTTTTCACATGTAGTTTTAGACATAGTTCTCCTCACATTATAATATTTATAAAATGGCACCAAAGTACTGGGGAAATGCAAATCTGCAACTTTTTTGAAGTAAGCATATACAGTAATCAGTCAGTTGTTAATATGTATTTTCAATAAAATGGTGATATTATTTGCAGAAATGAATGATTTTGGTTTGCCTGGAGCCACAATCCTTCTGTTAGTGAACTATAATGTGTTCTGAGGAGACACTACCAGCACATTTTGTGAGAACAGGTGCTTAGATGACCTTGGACTTGATATATTGTAATCTTATTTTGCTGTTGTATATATTTGATGAAGAGGGCTTTGTTTTACTTTACAACATTGTTCCGAAATTAGAGGGGTTACCAAGATAAAGTAGGTATTTGGCTGGTGATGTGACGTCAATATGACGGACACCGTGATGTGACCTTTCATATATTAAAGCTATAAAGCTTTTACAGCTATAAAAAAAGAGCTTTTATTAGCCTACTAATATTACTGGAGTCACATCTGAGTGAGACACAACTGGGTTTTGCTTATTTTTAATGGAAAGCTCTAGAAAAGTGTAAGTAGTTTGAAAGAATGATGATATTAGCTTAATAAAATCAAATGAATCAAGCATAGAGGACTGTGATCTATGAGTCATTTTTTTGTTGTTGTTGAAGGAGATTTGATTTTACTTTGCAAAAGTAATTGTTTACCTACTTCTAGTTGTAGGAGCTTTGCTACTGAGAAACACACAGAGAAAAGACTCACCTCCTTCATATAGATTATCCTCTTCAGTGTCTTAGCCTAAGAACAAAGACTTGATTCAGCTCCCTGCTCATCTCAAATGCAGAGAAAGAAAGGAGAGAGAGGGAGGGAGGTGTGGAAAAAAACAGCTTTCCCAGGACAGCGTGTTCTTAGGATCTGTCAGACATATACAGAAGAGTAAATATTGGACATCTGCCAAACACAGCACAACTCATACAATCTGCAAACACCCTTCCCACGCACACACAAACTCACACATACAAAATGACACACAAAAATAAATTATCTTACAAAACTAACACAAGAGTCATGCTTAGGCATAAATGTGACATCATCTGCTATGGCAACAGTACTGAACATTCTATAGTGAAGCTCCCACATTCTTTCTCTGCCCCATTTTCCTCTATCTTCCTTCCATCTCCCCTGTTCCGGTTTGTTCTCTCACTTTCATACTCTTCTCTCATTTATGTGCTTCTCTATCAGTTTTTAAATCTCTGTCTAAATTTGTCCATGTGTTGTTTACAACATTTTCTCTCTGTCAGAACATGATGGGCATCATGTACAGTAAACATGAGAAAGAGAGAGAGAGAGAGAGAGACTTGAACTTTGTTTTACCTGCACAATATAAGAGTGTGTGTGTATTTGGGCATATGCAAGCTAGCTTTTGTGACTCCCAGGATGTGAATCTGGTCAAGTGTAAATGTACAGCATGGTAATTGGCCTAAGTAAAGAACGTCAGTAAGTAAAAGTAAGTTAAGAACATCATGCAAAAATGTACAAAATCCGAAAAGGGATCAATCCCAAGGTACAGGCTTACACATAAACAAATCTGGGAACAGAGCTATTGGGTACAACCGGATGATTTGATATAGAAAAACATCCACAGAATAAAAGAATTTGTCATAAATATGAAAGCCGCAGTAACATTTTATAAATAAATCAGTTACTGATTTAAACACATTTAAGACCCTGTTATATGATCATTTTTTTTAAAGATGCAACTGGCTTTATCTAGTTGGTCCCTAACTCTGTAAAATTCTACACTATTACTGCTTTGCTGTATATTATTTGTTATACCTGTACTCTTCTGTACATTGTAGTACACTTTAACAAAACCTGGAGTCTATATTTTTTAAATAAAAACATTTGACTCATAGCCTGTTGGATTTCTCTCATGTTCCAATAATAATGGATAATTACAAGTAATGAGATGATTACAAATCACGTTTCATAACAGGGGTTCTCAACTTTTTAGTCACCTAAGCCTATGACCTATTTACTTGAACTACTCACAGTGCTATTTAAACCATTTAATAATACAATTTTATTTAATTAAACTTTACTTTACTTAAACTTTACTTTTAAATAAAGATGCTGAGTGGGTGCCAGTGCTTTATACACCGCTGAAAATGTTACGTTTTTTTTAGAATAATAGACAGACACAGATAGACAGAACCATAGATTGAATGATAGACAGATACAGATAGACAGAATGATAGAATGACAGACAGAATGATAGACAGAACAATATATGGAATGACAACAGATAGATAGATAGAACCCCCCTGTTGTTCTACAAGGCATGCAGTTTGTGTTTTTGGTGTAACATGTGCTAGTCACTGAGAATGGGTGGTGAGTTGTAATCCACTCTTTATCCATTTGAACAAAAACAGTGGCCAAATTAAATCCGCCAAACATAGAAATACTCATGAATTTCTGGAAAACACAAACACCTGCTATGACGCTTAAGAAATGCTTGTACTCTGACAGTTTTTCTCATGGCTTTTTCTGCTGAAACGGATTTTAGATCAGGAACAGTCTGTTATGTTTGTGTTTTTACGTGACTGAAATTAAATCAAAAACAAGAAACAAATCTTTTAAGCTTTGGATCCTCTGAGCTTTGGGCAGCACAAGACCTGATCCATGCAATTATGCCTTAACAGGGTTATACTGGAACAAATTAAAGGATTAGTTAACTTTCAAATTAAAATTTTCGGATACTTTACTCACGCCCATGTCATCCAAGATGTTCATGTCCTTTCCAGGATTATTCTCCTTATAATGGACTTCAATGGACTCCAAACGGTTCAAGGTCCAAATTACAGTTTCAGTGCAGCTTCAAAGCGTTCTAAATGATCCCAGATGAGAATTAAGGGTCTATCAATCATTTTCTAAAAAAAAATTACAATTTTATACATTTTAACCATAAATACTCATCTTGAACTAGCTCTCTTCTTCTTCTTCTCTATTTGAATTCCGGCAGTGTAGACACTGCTAAGTATATTACTGCCCTCCACAGGTCAAAGTTTGAACTAACTGTTATATACTTGCACTATCATTTGGTATATGACAATTTAGTTCAAAATGTTGACCTGTGGAGGGCAGTAATACACTTAGCAGTGTCTACACTGCCGGAATTCAAATAGAGAAGAAGAAGAAGAGAGCTAGTTCAAGATGTTTCTAGTTACCATTTGTTTCTACGCTTTCGCAGATGCGAGCTCCAGGCCGTCAGCGCTCAAGTACCTGCAGATAACAGCTTCATCTCAGCCAGTCCTTTGGGTATTTGCCACTGGCTCTTATGTAGATAGTGGTTAAAAATATAATCATTTTGGGTATATCAAGCAGGCAATCTTTGGCCTTATACTAATCTATTACTTGTTCCAGAGCAAAACGATTAGGGTTAAGGGGAAAATTAAATATTATATCATTTATATTTAGGCTATACTTAAATTAAATCCTGTACTAGAGTGCTACTTTTGTACATTTGACTAAATTGTTTGCTTTTTGTTTATGTCTTTTATAATGGCTATTGGTCATTTAAATATCGTTGTTTAATAAATATTATTTAACCCTCGTATTACCCTCAAAAACCAGGTACGCCGGTTAACCAGTGGGGTCAATTTGACCCCAGCAATTAAAAACCTGCAGAATATAATTTTATTTTCATAGGTTTTTGTATCAGGTACTTTATGTTTATTATACTTTATCTTCATTGACTACTCAAATAGCTCTTTAAATAAAACAACACCCCTCATCCCCCCCCCCCCCCTTCTTTGCTGCCCTTCTTCACCAAGCCACTGTCCAAAAGTCTTGACCTCACTGTGCCTATAGATACACACCTGCTGCCAATATTGAGCTCTGCACATGGTTCGGGATTGACTCTTCAGGAGGTGACCGTCCTGCCACTTGCTGGACACTCTGGGATGTTCTGAAGGCTTCTTCATTGCAGTTGAATTTCTCAACTTGAAGTTCTTGATGATCCAGTAAATGGTTCTTTCAGATGCTTTGCATCAAAATGGCCTCACATGCAAAGCGATGATGGGAACATGTCTTTCTTTAGAGGTAACCATTGAAGACGCAAGAACACAATGACTGGAAGCACTTTTTCCTCATGACTAGAACTTGTTTGCACTTTCCCATGTGCTGATGTGATTAGTGAAATTATTCTAGATGATCACTTTTTACCTCAAACAGGTCCTTTTTGTTTGTTTCTTTGTTTGTTTTTTCCAATGAAGCGTTTTGTAAATACTGTACTGTATGTAAAATGCATCTGATCAACACCACAACTAAAGCAGCAAACTTTTAATAAGCAGTTCATCTAATGTGGGTTTCTGAGACTAGAAACCACTGCAGAGAACCACCAAACCTTTACCTTATCATTCAAGTGGGGGACGGGGCCATTATAAATTGCCATTTTTGGTAAAGGTAATGCACCCCCTTGTGGTTGAGAGACAACATAAGAGAAAACACTAAGAATCTCATTCTGAGCAGGATGTCTGAAAATTAGGATTCTCCTCATCTATGTTTTCATGAAAATTATGACGACCCACCGGTCCCACCCACCCCGACCCCCCCGATGATGTTTCCTCGCAATACTTCAGGTATGGTTATGATAGGTTAGGGCCTAGTCTTACCTAGTTGTCCCCATTAAATGACGCAAAGTCATCAAATATGAAGCAAAAAAAAAGATGCCAATCATATTTTAGAGGCGTTAAACATTGCGTGGGGTCACATAGACCCCAAAGATAATACGAGGGTATAAATAATATGGCGTATTTGATATTGAGAAAGGGTCAGTCAATAGTATCACTGAAAGTTACATTATTACGCCATTAGATGGCAGCAAAGACTCTCTTTATGGGTGAGTCATGATAATAATAATAATAATAAGCAATAATGGACTCTTTTTCAAAACCAAATACAACAATATATTATTTATATAAAATAGTATTTATTGAACAACAATATTTAAATTAACAATAATGGCCATTATAAATGACAATGGGAAATAAACACAATTGTACAATTCAGTCAAATGTACAGAAGCAGTGCTCTACCAGATGTAAGTTAAATATAGCCTTATTAAATTATTACATTTAACATAGTCCAATTCCCCGAAGCACTGGCCAAGATGAAGCTGTTCTCGGTGGGTACACAAGCACTGAACGGCCGCTGATGGCCTGGAGCTTGCATCTCCGAAAACGTCTAAACAAATTGTAAAATAGGCACTATGATTAAATATGAGTCACATATTTCAGGTCAAAACAACTACATTCTCTACTAAAAAAAAAAACTCTTAAAACTGCAGTTCGTGGTAAAACAAGTGTAGTATTTATAAAAAAAATATGGTGGATTTGCTCGGCCCCCATGACAGTCGCTTCAAGCGGAGTGATACAAACGGTGAAAAGGTAGGATTGCTGTTATCAATATAATATCGCACGACTCTCAACCAATCAGAAAGAACTGTTGTAAACATAAATAGTAAGTCAGCCTTTTTTTTTTGCAAATGTTGTGGGTGTGTTCAAATATACTTTTAGTATGATTGTTTTGAACAGGTAAAACTGTGCTGTTACCCCACCATTTAATTTACAAAATAAAGTAACATGTATGAGTAGCCTAATTCAGCATTAAACATTAACGTTAAATTACTTGTGGTTAATTCATTAGAATGACATAAAATCATGTGATCAAATGTAACAGATATAAAACTTTATCTCATTACCTCATCCATGAACATGATTTGTGAGTCCCGTCAGATTGATTTTCATCGGGGGCCCGTTCTTCGTACGTCGCTAACTCAGTTAGCTGGATTTGATTGTTGACGATTTGGCATGATCTTGGATCGTTTGGTTCTTCGAAGCTCATCCTAGACTTGCTGTCATAGCAACAGGTCCGTAAGCTTAAACCTGCTCGGGAGCAGGCTTATTTCATGTAAACAGGATTAGATTGCATCTTTTTAAGCTTTCCCACAAGAGTACCCTAATGTAAACCAGGGACAATAATAATGATTTAAAAATAAATTTGCAAATAACACTATAATGCCGTGTAGTGTCATAATATAGACACCGACAGTTTTACTCTGTGAGAGATTCATTCGTGAGGGAATAATTACGTAATATATATTTTTTTTTTTTTGGAGTTTTACACACATGATGTAGCTACAGATGTCTATGCCATACATGCATTTGAACGATTTGAACCGCGACATATATTATGGGAGTGGCTTGATGAAGCGCAGGAGATGCAGATAACTTGATCTTGACCCTTAAGAAACTTTAATTAATGCTGTCAAATATGCTTCAAAGGTAAATTAGTTGCTAATTACAACATTGAAATAAAAAATTTAATGTACAAATAATAAAAATTGTGAATATAGCCTAAATAATTGGGTAATCATGTAAAAAAAAATAGTGCACATTTCATTTATCTAACATTTATGTCGTTCTTCTGTCATTTATTCGCTTGGCTGTTTCCTTATAAATGTCTAGAAATTCGTCAAGTTTTTCGTCAGGTGTCTTTTCTCATTCTATGATGTCATTACGTTGCCGTCTCAATCGCTGCATTGCTGATCAATGTTTCTACTATCGATACATATCCCCTTTTAAGCCAACACATGAACGCGCAATTATCTCATATAACTTAATCCAGCGATACTAATCATACACAACAAGTGTGTTTGAAGAACCCAGTTAGCTGGATCATGATTAGCACGATCTTGGATGTGTCATTTGATCTCGGATGTAATAAGCAACGTACGAAGAACGGGCCCCGGCTGTTGAGGTGAAGACAACAATAGGCTTGTTTGAGATGCATCAGCGCTGCAAAGACCAATCAGCGTGACATCAAAGTACCTCGAGAGCGATTGGTCTGCGCAGCGCTGATGCATCTCGAACAAGCCTATTTATTTGATGCTCCTTCACAGCGTCATCAAGCTACGCTTGTGTTATTGTTTTGAAAATGCTACCGCTGGTGGCAAAAATTACATACTTAATCTAAAAACTTTTGTGCAATGGAAAGCCTTTTTTTCTAGGAAAGGGTCTTCTTGGAACCATTGATGTCAATAAAGGACCTTTTTTATACTTATTCTAAATTAAATTAGAACCGCGATTGTTTGTGTGTGTGACGGATTCCTGCTGCTATTTTGAGTCCTTTACACATTTTATAAGCTCTTCGTGAATTCTAAGCTGGTCAAAATACCACCATATGTAGGCTACACATACAACAAGCGCATTTAGCCCAGCACACAGCGACAGCGTTATGGATGTTCAGTAAGTTCCGTCTCAAAATAGGCAATAGCCTACGTCAAAAACGCTGACCAATCAGAGTGTGAACATGTCCCTGTTGCTTTAAGTTTGGTATCTTTTGGTTCGGTGATAAAAATGCCAATCTAAACGCTGTTTTTTTTTTTCTTTCTTTTTTTTTTCCGAAAAGCCGCCCAAACATTATTTTCTTTGTAGCCTACCTTATATCTCATGTTGATGAGGATTGAAAATAAGACAAAGATTTCAGCACATGGTGTCTGCCTCCATTATGTCTTTGGCACTATGTCTGCCTCCATTATGTCTTATGAGTCAGGGGATTCAAATGTGTTCATAAAGCATTACTTTTCACACCATGTGCTGGTTTTCTTGGCTGTGAAATGGAAGACTGGGATCATTTCCCTTGAGTGTTGAATCCACCAACCCCCTCCTTGGCTGAGTGGGATTTTTGCAATCTGTGTGGCTCTCTCTCTCTCTCTCTCTCTCTCTCTCTCTCTCTCTCTCTCTCTCTCTCTCTCTCACACACACACACACACACACACACACACACACACACCCCTTCTGTACATTTTAGATAGAGTGAAACGGAAAAATGACATAAAATGTTATCCTGAGTTGACTACCTACATTTTTAATGTCTTATTTAAAAGTTGCATCCTTGTTTATCTCTGCAGCAGGTCCTTTAGTAATAACACTTTCCATAATCTATACAAATCTTTTAAAAACATATTTCCATTACATTAAAATTGAAATAAAGGTCAGTGAACCTGTCCACACATGCCTCATCATTCCTCTTGAAATCTCCTGATCCAAAGAAGCCCTAATACACATAATCACATGCCTTTACTCTGTCACATGGTATCTGTGCGTGAACTTCAAACAATGTACTCTTCAAACCTGCACCATCTGTGCTTCAGCTTGCATAGAACATTTGTCTAAAAACATGATCTGCCTTCAAACACATGCTGCAAGTCTACTCGGCTGCTGCTGCTGGACTATAATAGGATAATAACTGTTTGTAACTCTAAGATAAAGGGTAAATCAGAGGTAATGTCATAGTCAAGCTTGGCCAACAATACACACACAATGATGTGGTCAAGCAGGGCCAGCACTTGCCACTAATAATTTTGACAACATTTTTCCAAGTCAGGTCAGCAATATTCCTTTTTTAATATTACAAGAAGTGAACAGACCAGGCTGTGACATGCCTTACCTACAGTAAGTACATATTCCATTTACTCAAAAGATTACAAAGTCCTTGGCTTCACAAAACAACATTTACCGCACAACACAATCCAGAATAATAAATAAAACTTTAGAAGCAAATAATTATACAAGTCAAAGAAAGCTTTGTTTTGGATTAATCAGCCCAGGCCTCTGATTGATTTTTAACATGCGTTTGATGTCTCAAGATAATGATTATTATTAGTCCCATTTCATCCAAAATTAGGGCACCATCCCCTAACAAAACCATCGACAAGGTCTCCTCTTCTAGCAAAAGCAACCTGGCAGATTTTCAGTCACTGATGAAACATTGGCTGTTTATGCATTTGCTCAGACCATGCATTCTTTTGTTCTTCTGGTGGCCAAATTGTGATGGGGTGCTTTGTATTACACTAATGGGGTCAAGATCCATGTGAGTTCCTGGGTCACTGTGCTCTTTAAATGAGCTTAACAGCAGGGCTTGAGCCTGCTCCTGGTTGAACAATCAGAGTGGCACAACCTCTCACACTCAGTGGAAAGTTGTCAAAAAAGGGGTAAATTATTATCCATTCTCATATAAGCCTAACAATATGTGACTTTATAAACATTTTAGTATACACCACACATAAATAACATTAATAATACAATTATTATAATACACTGTATATCCTAATCCTTTAACATATTGATTTTAATATAGAAATATTTTGTATCATAGAATCAAACATTGTTATAGAAGCCTGGAGGCATCTGTGTGAGTGATAATGTTGATGCCTTGCACAGTCAAGAGGGACCTTTTGTTATATCAGCAGCTGTTTGAAAACTCCCACACAGAGTGACTCAGTTGCAGTTCCATTTTGTGTGTCATGTCCTAGTAACCAGGATATTTGGGTTCACTGACCCTTAATGCATTCTTGTAGGATATTATACTAATGAGGTGCATTAGTGAGGAAACAAAGCATACTGGCACAAAGCTACCGTGCTCCTTCAACTTTAAGTCAAAAATCTTAGACATACTGTAAAGCCTGCAAAGTTCTTATAATGATATAGGCCAGGGATGGCCAACTTCTGTCCTTTAGAGTTTAGTTCCATTTCTAATCAAACATACCTACCTGTACTTTGAGCAATCCAGAAGACTTAGGTTACATTTTTCAGGTATGTTTGATTAGGGATGGAGCTACACTGTTCCATAGGTCAATGATGGTGGACTTGTGTGAACCAAAAATGAAAATTCTGTCACCAGCTTGTCAAGCTACTTGTTACTTTTTTTTTTTCAGTGGAATATAACAAGAGTTTTCTCTCTGCCAAATTCAACCACTCATGCATACTATTAAATTCCTATGCAATGGACAGTACTGTACACTCCCAAAGGTGTGCCAAAAGATTATTTCCTTAAACACAGGTTCAAAGGCTATACAGAAGAAACATATTTCTCTGTCTTTTTTTACCAAGCATGTTTGGGTTTTTTTTTCTTCATTTTGATTTATATAAATATGAGCAATGACTATAATAAATAAACCCAGTGCAATAAAATGTTGGAGGCAAGAGAACTTCAGGATAGATATGCAGTTTAGGACAAGTGAGGTGAAGTTAGGACATATACATATTTTCAATTCTTTTTTATACACTCCATGTAACAGTAAAATACATAAAATAATCCTATAAAATAAATGGTAAAGCACAAATTATTCACACAGATCATCAGTGTGTGGTTGAATCATAAAACGTTATTGTATGCAATGGGAGGTTATGGAATAATGGGAAACTGAGATCTTCAGTCAACGTACATAGCAACAATTTGGTTCTCAAAGAGATTAACTGATAGTCATTTTGGGAAAGATCTGTGTGCATGACTGGGTAAATTATCTACAAAGTTCAACAGCTGCAGAAAAGCTTTGTAGTTCTCTAAAAATTCCCTTTAAAATACAGCTGTGCAAATTGACTGTGAGGTCTTTTTTTTTCCCCCAATAGTCGTCAATCGTGTTTGACTGCAGACAGTACTTTTGGTTCTTGATATGGTAAAGTGTCTCCAGGTAAACTGATGGAACCACAAGTCATTTTGTATGGCAAAGAAGGACTAAGGTTAGTAGTGATATAACATGGATGTGTTCTTCTACATTGAGAATGGGAGACTTTATAGCTACAAGATTTAAAAATAGTAAGTGTGGTAAGCAGATAAGTTTACATAAAAAGTCTCTGACCTAATTGTACCTCTAAGACCTTTCGGACAATGAATACAGAATTCTTGTTTGGATAAGTCACAATCCTGCTGCTGGAAAAATGGATGAAGACTGGGCTTTATTACAGAAAAAGGCATGTTGCTGAATAGACTATTCTTAGGTGCTATGTTTGTCCCAAAGACTTACTTATATAATTAACATTGAGTTTAGTCACATTTATTATACCAAGAATGAGACTATTATGAGCTATAACATGAAAGTGAACAGAGACAGAAGTATATCCACCTTTATTTTTCACAAGAGTCAAGTCAAGTCAAGTCAAATTTATTTATATAGCGCTTTTACAATTGGTAATCGTTTCAAAGCAGCTTTACATATTAGAAGCACAGAAAAAAAAAAGGGAAGTGGTTAAAACTGTACAAACAAGCGTGGTAATATGTAACATATACAAGATGGTGCTACATTAAGCCAATGTCGGCTGACTTCCAGGGGTGGAAAAAACCCCCTAGGAGAAAAACCCAGCGTGCTAGCACTGGGAAAAAAGTCCTAGGAGGGAAAAAACCCCTTGGAAGATATATATATGTAAATGTATATGGAGATCAAAATCTGAATTGTACATTTTTATTATAGAGATTAAAAATCGATTATATATAAATATATGTAAGCGGATACGGGGATCCTGGGCTACGTTGTAGTCAGGTCCAGACGCAGGTTCTCCATCTGACCTGGATACGGCCTGGATCCAGCACCCGGCAAACCTCAGGATAAGCAGAGAGACAGATATTAGCGTAGATGCCATTCTTGTTCTGATGTACAGGTATATCTAGTGTTATAGGAAATGTTCTCGGTTCCGGCCGACCTAATTATTGCAGCGTAACAATCCTTTAACGGATTTGAAAAATGCAGGAATGCAGGAAATGCAGGAAAAGAGCAGGAGAAGCCACTTGTAAATTCAATGTGTCTGGCTTCTGGCTTATCCACTTCCCGTTATTTTTAGCTGTATAAAACAGCGTACTTCCACATTGAAAAGGTGGCTCTACAACAAGTCAGTTTCACAATTTTGTCAATTAAAGGTTACAGGTAAAATACTCAACCACATAGTACACAAAAGCACCGACCACATTATCCTGTATTTTGGTATGTAATGGCACCTACACACTTTGTTTTGAGATCTGATTCATTTCTTTCCAGTAAACAAGGAAAGGCAAGTAAAGTATTACAACATATTCAGTTAATCTGTTGATATATTATTGCTCAAAAAAATTATGTGCAACTAAGACATTTACAAGAAAATATTTTGCAATTGTTATTTTGCAATATAAATTTAAATCTCATAATAAACCCAGATGTTGAAATGTGAATAGAGAAAGAATTTTGTTCATTGCCAGATTTTCCCAGAATATTTGAAAAGAATTACCTTATAACACACTGGTTGTGTAAACACACATGAAGATAAGGATGAGTATACACAGGTTAACTTTAATAATTCAAACAGATATGATCCAACAGAGAAGCAGCAAAACATCCAAAATAGAAACAAGACCAGAAAAAGACACACCAACAGAACTGAACTTACATACAAAGATGATTAACTCAAATGATTAACAGCTGTGGTGATTAGTGCAGTGTCCATGGTGACTGATTGTGGCGGGAAAACAGAACAAAGGAGCACATATGACTTATGAAAACGTCTCGGGTTACTGGTAAACTTTTTCCTCATCGAAGCAGAGACCAGGAGACGTTGGTTTATCTTTCAAGCAGAAGATACTCTTTATTGAGAAATGCGCTGTGCATCGCTGTAGTCATCCAAGTCTAACTACTGCAGTGTACTTGGTAGTTCATATACATTCAAGGGGGAGGGATACATAGAGTAGAGGTGGAGACAATAAAAAACAAAGCATGCCAAGACAGCCCATTCCCTACATTTCCCAGCCATGATCTAATCAGCATAAAGGCCCCTGTATACTTCAAACGAAATCGAAGAAAGAACTGATGTGACGTCATTTTGAACAAAATCAGGCCAAAACGAAGTTCGTTTTGTGTTCTTTTTGGAAGTTCGAAACGGCTTGCCAAAGCGAACTTTCAGGAAAAGTTTGTTCCAGCACCAAAACACATTCGTACTACCATTGGTCAGTGACGATAACGTAACCGGAGGTGTGCGCTGAAGATCCGCCTTCACTCGCGTGGGTGCATCTCTGACTCATTTCGTCTGTAGATTTTGTTGAGGTAAGAGCTCCGCGGGTGAAAACATGAACATACTAGATAGCTGCTTTATAGTGCAAAATGAAGTTGTGCTTGTAAAAAAAATGAGGCACTAACACTGTTTTTCATGTTTTATACTGTAAAGTTTGTTTGAAGTATACCGGAGCCTTAACTGTGTCATTTAAATGCATAGGTGCTAATCCAATCAGTCTGACAGTATAACCCATACCTTTACATTATCATAGAGACAGAGGCACCGATGTATCATGAGCTTGTCCTGCCAAATGGTCAGGAAGTGCATGAAGACAAAAGGTTAATGTCACACACATCTGAGCTGCCTGCCTTGATCTCCTTAGAATGTCATTATCTTTACCTTAACATGCTAAATACAATATACTTCACCTTAGTAATTCATGTGAGGTTATGTCAGGATGTAGGATCAGCAGATCTTAAACAGATTCTTAAATTTGTAATCCCACACTGGCTTAACCTATGTTCTCTGAATAGGGAACGAGACGCTGCGTAGCTATGACGCATTGGGAACGCCATCTGGGTGTGCCGATTGTCTGAATCTGAATCTGAATCCCGTATAGAATCAATTCCAATCAATTCATTGGCTGATGGCATGGGCACCGCCCCGACGCTCTTATGTCACCATCCTATACTGACGAACATGCCATCTGCTCCTCAGACTTCTCTGTTGAAAAAAGGACACTTGTCAGCAGCTCAAGGAGCTTGGCAGCGGACGCAGCGTCTCGTTCCCTATTCAGAGAACATAGGTTAAGCCAGTAACCCGAGACGTTCTCTTTCATAGGTTCACTCAACGCTGCATAGCTATGACGCAATGGGAACGATATACCAAACATGCCAAGTTAAAGTACTGCCGTACCTGGCAGCCAGCACCAAAACATACCAAAAGCTGATTCATTCTTCTCCAACCGCTAGAGCAATTTACGTAAGACTTCAGAACTCGGAGAGGGCAGAGCAAGTGAAGTTTTTCATCCTCATTAGTGGTGAAAGGAGGAGTATGGAATGAGTAAAGGGTGATAACTTGAGAGCAAAATGGTGTAGACAAGACCTTGGGCACATATCCTGGCCTGTGTCTTAAGGTTACCTTAACTAGAGTCCATACATGCCTCGCTAACAGAGAGAGCTTGCAAATCCCCCACTCACTTTAAAGAAGTTAGAGCCAACATAAGAACAACCTTAAGAGTCAGAATCGGCTCTGGAGCTGACACCAATGGCTCAAAAGGAGCCTCCATTAAGCCATCCAGGATGACTGACAGATACCAAGAGGGAATTCCAGGGGGGCGTGCTGCTTCAGGCAGCAAATCCCACGCATAAACGCAGAGACCAACATATGTTTGCCCAGGGGAATTTCATCTGACATCCTTCGAGCAGCAACGGCAGAGACATAAACTCTCAGAGTAGTAGCAGCTGCCCCTACAGCAAATTTTTCTTACAGGAACTCCAGCACTGAACCCACAGGACAGTTGACTGGATCCACAGCATTATCTGAACACCAAGACTTAAAAACCCTTCACTTGGAGGAATACAGTCTTCTTGTGGAAAAAGCTCTCGCACTTGCAATGGTCTCCTGGACGTTGGCAAGAAGACTAGAGATTAAAGCTTGCGGCCTTTGATGGGCCATACCCACAGCTTCCAAATCTTGGGATGAGGATGCCATATCTTGCCCTGAAGAAGCTGAGACAGCAGGTCTTGTCTGATCGGGATCTCCCATGGAAGGGAGTCCAGAAGAAGAATCAGCTCCGAGAACCATGTCTGGGATGGCCAAAATGGGGGTACAAGTAGGAGACAGACCCTACTCTCTCTCACCCTGCACAGAACAGCCGGGATCAGCTTGACAGGTGGGAACGCATAGAGTTTCAGTCTCGGCCATGTGTGAGCGAACGCATCTATGCCCAGAGGTGCTTGGGGGCTCAGGGAGAACCAAAGCAGGCATTGAGATGACTCCTGTGATGCAAAGACGTCCACCTCCGCTCTGCCAAACACTTCCCAAATCCGGGCTACTTTTTGAGGATTTAGCATCCATTCCCCTGATCTGAGTTTCTGCCTTGACAGAAAATCTGCCACATTTAGGCTAGTAGGCTGTAACTGTTTTTGTACCTGAGTGTGAGACGCTGCTATTGCTAATATTAACTGTATCTCTGGTGCTTTGTAGCAGGACTTGCAGCTGGGAGAGTTAGGGGCTGTTCACATATCGCATCTTTTGCACGCGTAAGTTCGTTATTTCAAATGAAGGCACGTTATTTCAAATGTTCATTATTTCAAATGTTTCCAGGTGCGCTTATGCTTTTCAGAATGCTCAATTGCATTGCAGGTCATGTGACACGAACAAACCGAACAGCTTCGGCTTTTCCGTAACAACATCAAAAGCTTTTATTTCTCATCTCCATAAATATATCTAGTAGTAAAGCTAATCCAAGGGCTAGAAATCAGTTAATCCTTTGCTGATCCTTCCTCGTCATAGTGCAGTTGATGGTTGCATAGCAAAGACAGACGCCACAGGAGCGAAAGCGCTTTGGAAAGGAGGAGAAAGTGGCGTGGCCGCGCTTTCCATACGTTTTTAGGCACAACATGTGAACGGCCCTTAAACATGGTGCATTCCTTCAGATTAATGCCATTTTGAAGCAAAAGTCAGTGCCCATTTTAAGGTCCTTGTCCCAGATCCTAGCAGATAGATCCAACTGTAAAATGCTTACTGCCATTCACCGTGCGAGAACGACTGAAAAAAGTCAGGAATTGATAAACAGAATTGAAATGCATGCATTGTATCGAATCCCCGGTTCTTTGAAATTTGGAACCGGTTCTAAAATGGAACTGGATCTTGATACCCAACCCTAGATACCACCGCCATGTTGTCCATCCTGACAATGATGTGGCATCCCCTGAGAAAGGGGAGAAAGTGCTGCAGGGCCAGGGATACAGCCCTGAGCTCCAAGCTGTTTATATGCCAACAGAGGAACTTTCCCGTCCACGTTCCACATGCTGGCCTGCCCTCGAAGACTGTGTCCCAGCCTGTCAGAGAGGCGTCTGTTGTGATCATTTGCCGACTGAAAATAGCACCCATGTTGACTCCTTTTTGAAGAAAGAGTGAGTCCCACCATATCAAAAGGGCGCGGAAACAAATGTGCGACACTTTCGACAGACGAAAGGCCGGTCCTGTCGATCGGACCCCTAAGAGCTTCATCCACGAAAGAAACGGTATCATGTGAAGCAATCCTAGGGGCAGCACAGGGGTTGCTGCGGCCATCAGGCCCAGGAGCTTGCGACAGGTGCTTACAGAGACATGATGGCCTAGCCTGAAGCGGGCCAAACATGCAACAAGACAAGGGGGGTTCCTGTTCTGTCCTAGAGAGCTGTTGTCTTGCAGAGTTTAGCTCCAACCCTGAAAAAAAAACTTCAGCTGTCTATAGCCTTAGTAATCCTGAAGAGCTTGATTAGCTTGTTCAGATGTGTTTGATTAAGGTTGGAGCTAAACTCAGCAGAAATGCGGCTCTCTAGGACCGAACTTGCCTACCCCTGGTGTAACCAAACTGCACTATTTTTAGAATCCAAGGCGATACCCCTGGCAGATGCCTCCATTCGTGAAAATCTGATAGAGGAAGCAGTGTGTCGCAATGTGGAGGACATACCTGCATTAGATTGTCAAACTGGTCCTTGCAGGGTAGCATGGTTGACCGCGAAGGAGTCCTGACGCGGGACGAGAGGGCCCACAGCCTGTGTGACCGATATGGGGTCTGCCGGCTCCTGGAGAAAACTGCACGTGTCTCCGATTATGCGAGCAGCAGGCAACACACAAATCAGCGGTGAGGGGAGAAAACTTAGTGCGTCTCCTATCTCCCGTGAGAAAAAGTGGTGAGGCTGATTGAACACTGCACACAGAAACGGCGGATGTGACAGAGCTGGATGAGGAGAGCGAGTGAGAGGTGGGCAGAAACGCTTGCACGGTCTGACCCAACCTCGGAAGGCAGGGGAAGCTCTCCTCTTTCTGATTTGAGGGTCAAAAATGACTCGAAGTAGCTGGAGCGGAGGGCTTGCTGGGCTTCAGCTCAAGACACCTACGGGGGTGCTGGCGGGGCAATGGGCGGCCACAGGCTCCCCAAACCGTAGTCTGTGGGGGGTGAACCGGGTCACTTCTCCTACTGGTGGACTCCTTTCTATGTGAGGAGTGCTCTCTGGGTAGAGAAGAGGAGGGGATAGAAGAGTCTCTAACTCTCCTGGGTATAAACTGCCTGAGAGCAGCAGACTGGGACTTGGCAGCCCGAAATTTGTCGGTGTTGAGAAACACCTTCTCCTTATCACAGATTTCTGTAAGATTGAGCCATAGTGGTGCTCTGCAGCCACAGAGCCCGTCATGGAGTGCCCTATAGAACGTGTGGTATGTTTAGTGGCTCTTAAGGCCAAATCTGTGGCTCTGCAGAGCTTCTTGACCGCCTCCAGCATCAGACCATTGCCCTCGTCCATTTCTTTCAAAACATTTGCCTGTAGGCCATAAGGTGAACTAGGAAAAAGTGGCTAGAAAGTGATTTTCATTCCCACGCCTGGGCACTACTTTTTAAATGCATTTTTGCATAGACCAGGGTTTCTTAACCTTTTTGATGTCGGGGCCCAAATTTTACAGTACAAAGTGTCCCAGGGCCCATTCAAATATTAGCACTGTATTGGTTTCTTGATCTCACCCTTGGTTTGATGTGTATTCAATAACTAAATGAAATCCACTTGCAGTTTAACAGTTTATTATTCATGTGTATATAAACATGCACATACAACAAGATGCCAAACATAGCCCTGCTCCACAGAACCAACAAGTTTGGTGAAGTCAGCGGCTGCCGCATTAGTCAAGCGGGCAGAAAAAGGCTGCTTCCAGGATCTGGAAATCAGATCAGAAGTCAGCTGAAGCAGGCCTGAAAGCCTCAGAGTTGGATGCTGCGGTGATGCTGCATCTAGCCCGAAGGAAACCATCTTGCGTGCCTCCGGGCTAGGGCACAGATAATCACATGAGAATTCGACCGGCAAAACCCCCCGCATGTGCTTAGGAGAGGGAGGGAGAGAAAGGGCGAGGCCTGTCTGCTCACTCTCCATGTTCTCGAGCTCTACATCCGAACCCCAGGTTGCGGATTCACATGAGGCCTCGGCCTCTTTGGGAGCGTGATGGGGAAAAACGGATGACTCCTTCTCAAAAACCGCGAGTCTAGAATGGAGAGTTTTGAGAAGGAGATTTTCACAGAATTTACAAGCAGAAGCGCCATGAACAGCCTCACTTGCATGCGAAAAACCCAAACATTTAACACACTTACTGTGTGGGTCGTTGCTCGCAATGAAGTGAGAACACGGCGGTATACAACAATGAAACTCCATGGCACTTTACCACAAGGAGAACTGTGTTCCACTATTGCAGTCGCTGAAGTGCAGATGAAGAAACACTTGAATAATAATCCAAAATTCAGGTCAGATAGGGCTAAAATGGCCGCTTCGTGAAGGCAGAGAAATCTGTGGAGCAGATGGCGTGTTCGGCAGTATAGGATGGCGATGTAAGAGCGTCGGGGCGGCCCCCGCGCCATCAGCCAATGAATTGGAGTGATTCTATATGAGTTTCAGACAATCGGCACACCCAGAGGGTGTTCTCATTGTGTCATAGCTATGCAGCGTCGAGTGAACCTATGAAAGAGAACAACTGAAAATCCATGTGGTGTGATTTGTGACAAACCTCTTCTCATTCCATAAATTTCTTTTAAATAAAAACTAGATTACATTTGTGTTTTCAGGATGTAAAAAATAAATAAATAAATAAATAAATAAACTCAAGACCTGTTTTTTGAAAATGAGAAATGTGGATTTTCTAAAGGTAAATTTTACTTTTTTTTTTCTTTTTTTTAAAAATAAAAACCTATTTTAAAAAAATATATTTTTAAAATTTACTTATATAAATGTAAAAAATACATCAAATCCTCCCAACACTGCACAGATATAGAGTAAAAACATGAATAAATTGAGTGGTATTATTATTATTTTAAATTACATTATTATGTTCCATAATCACATTTTATTGTCTAGGGTCTCTGGAGACTCCAACATCCTGAGTGTACATTCCAAATGAATAGCTTACAAGAGTAAAATAAGAGCGACATACAAAATGTGCAGAGCAGGGGGTCCCCACGACCAGGATTGTGTGGCATTACGTGACTACAATTGACATGACATAAATCTGAGTTCTGGCAGGTCTGACCCACTGAACTATTTGTTCCTGTTTGGCTTCCCTATGATTTCAGTCACATGTACCTAATAGCATTAGTAAGACATGTGCTGCGTCCCAATTCGCATACTATCCGTCCTAAATAGTATTTGAAAAAATAATTAGTATGTCCCAAATCATAGTATGTTAAAATGAGTATTCCAAAGATACCCGGATGGTCTACATTTTCCAGTTAGAATTCGAAGTGCAGATCCGTGCACACTTCTAACGGCTAATATTGCCCATAACACATTGCGCTGTGGACGAGGATTCGATTACAATTACAAATACGAATAAAAAGTGTTAAAAAACTACAAACATGACGGATGTTCAATTAAATAAAATTTAATTGAATGTGGAGGATTTTAACTGTGACAAGATGATTGACAGGATAGTTTACAGTTACAGGTTGCATAACTAAGTGACAGAACGTCCGTTAAAGACGCAATTATGACAAGGTAGTATGTCCCAAAGCTTGCATACTCTTCTGCTATACACTCAAAAGTATGTACTTTTTCTTTACAAAAACAGTACATACTTTTAGGACGCAATATAAGTATACGAATTGGAACGCAGCAATGGATTACATGGTAAATACGCTAGAGGGCCAAAAATCGCAGACTTTAAGTCTGACAACTAATTCACAGTAAACTACTTCATGCACAAAAATTGTTCTAATATGTACATCATATGTGCCCTAGTGCACAACAATGGTATAAAATCCACCTCATAACAATCTAACTTTGTGACCTAATTTATATTTGACCTACCAATAACCCCAATATATTTTCTCTATAATCGTTATATCTTGTTAGCCCTCCAGTGAACAGTACCATGCAAGAAAACAAAACAAAACAAAGATATTTTAATACAGCAATGACAGACAAATCCAGTTTCTCAATCAACAATAACTTGCAATGCTGGTGAAAATACAGATTAATCTCTTGAAAATCTGGTGTACCACATGCAAATATTTTTGCCCTAGTAAGGACTTGCCAGGTTTGATTAAATAGATAAGAGCTATTTTTGGACTATTTCTCAGAGTTTAACTGGAAGCGCAAGCCATGCGCTCATATCTCAAACGAATCTGGAAAAGTCCTTTCAATTTTAAGGTGTCTAATATTTCCATTCTTGGCACAAACAGTCTGGTATCCCTTATAGCCTTCACAAGTCTTGCCAAGACTTTAAAAGGGGTTTGAGAGGATGGTGAGGCATACAGTACATGTGAAAACAGCCGTGGATGACTCATTTTGTTTTTGTACTTTTTAAGCAGAACACCAAACCACCTTTAATCCAAAAACAACAGTACAAGTTGAAGAATGGTATTATGGAAAGTGTTGAGATGAAATTGTTTAACGTGCACTGAGTTAGTATTGGAGTGAATATTAGATTTGTTCTTTAGATTTTCTTTTTATCCCCAAAAGGAAATTTGAATGTTACAGCAGCATGAACAAGACAGTACAAGTAGTAACAGTACTACAAACAAATAACAATACAAGTATGACAATAATTAACATATATCATTGAATGTAAAAATACAATTTAAAAAGTTAATAAATTAATAAATATATCCTAATATAAATAAATATTTAGGCAAATTCACACGTGCGACTACTTCAACTCAACTTGTTCAATAAGCCTAAATTAACTTCTAAACATAAATTAGGCACAATTCACTTTTGCTGTATTCAGTACTGTATTATTGTGAAATAGAGAAAATAAAATGCCCATTAATACTGCATTGATCTTGCTTTGGCTCATACAGTAATTCAAAACACTGCTTACATTTCACTTTAATACCTACAGCAAAGTTTTCAAAACTAAAACTTTTCTTCTGTCTATTTGACATCTCCGACCAATCAAACGTACAGTTACAGAGCACAGGATGGATGATCATGCCATTCAAGTGTAAAAGTAATTGCAAATGCCTGTTAACCTGTCAACATATGTATTTCCATACCTCCATGCACCCTTATCGTGCGTGCAGACATCACACGTCATCAGCATGTTCAAGTACAAGCTGCATCCCAATTCAGAGAACTTTTAAAGTACACTTTTAAAGTATTGGGTTTTAACCTACTCAAATATCTAATGATACAAATGTAAAAAAAAAAAAAAAAAGATATATATATAAAACGTATCTTACTAAGATGCAATTATATATTATACTCTTTATTATAAACAAAATTGACCATTATGAACATATTTAGATAGTTTGTGAACCCTGTTTTGTTCTCAGACAGTTAAATTTATCTTTCAAAAAAGTTACTGCCACTCATCAACAGCAGCTGTCACAGTTTCTAGGTGACAAGAACAATCCTCTGTAAACTAGACCATCCTATTTAACAACAATCTTTCCGACCTTCGTGGCTTTCGAAGGATGCAGCCTCTGAATTGGGATCCCAGCTAGCAAACAATGATCGAAACAATGTTAAATCAATGTTAATGTGTCAACGTTAACCTTATTGAATCACTTTTGCACCCGCAATTAATGTTGAAAAAATGTTGAACTTTCAACAAAAAATGGCATTGATGTTGGTTCAACATCATGCTTGCACTCTCAGAAAATGAAACACAACAATGTTGATGTTTTATTGAAAAAAATTTGTCACCATTTTGGTGGTCAGTGTTTCCTTTAGTTGGCAGTTTGACTCTTGTGAGAGTTTGTGGTCTTTGTAACAGTGTTTACCAAAACGCATAATTTGCTGCAAAGAAAACCATAAACAAAATGATCCAGTGATATACTGTAGTTTTCTGCCTTGCAAAGCAGAATAGTTTACTAATCTTGTTCCTGACCAAAAGTGGTTATTTGCTATTAAAATAAATCTTTCTTGCCACAGATCATGTTCTGAAACTTTTTAAAATACATTATGGGAAAAAAAATATTTTGACACACACAGACATCAAGAATCAGCATATGAATCTGAACAATGGCGACATCCTTCATGCCGCAATGCATGCTGGGAGCCACCAAAGTATACAACTCATGACTCCCCGCATGCATTGCGGCATGAAGCATGTCACCATTATTGAGATTCATATGCTGATTCTTGATGTCTGTGTGTCTAAAGATTTTTTGCACTTTAAATGTAACAATTCAGAATGATCTGATCTGTTGCAATAAAGTAGTATTGGTGAATGTAATCTGAAAATTATACAATGCTGAATAAAGGGACCAAAATGTATTTTCGATGCTTCAAAATCTTCTAACTAACCCACTGATGTCACATGGACTACTCTGATGATGTTTTTATTACCTTTCTGGACATGGACAGTCTACAGTACATACATTTTCAATGGAGGGATAGAAAATTCTTGGACTAAATCTAAAATATCTTAAACTGTGTTCCGAAGATGAACGGAGGTCTTACGGGTTTGGAACGACATGAGGGTGAGTAATTACTGACAAAATGTTCATTTTTGGGTGAACTAACCCTTTAACCACATAAGTACTTGCTGTTCCTTCCTCAACATTTCCCATTATCACCTCAGAGTTTCGTTGCATTTTCCTCCCTGGCTTCAACTGTCTAATTCTAAATTAAGCTGAAACTGGACTGGTGAGGTTTCATATGTCATTATCAAACAGGTTGTTACTGGCTTTAAATTACACTGAAAGAATAAACTTTAAACGCTGAAACAGCATCGCATGGAACCTCATGTTTCTAAACATGTGAATGGAAAGGAGTTAAACATAGCTACTCAAGAGTACTCAATTTTATAGCCACTTAGAGTAGCTATGTTTTAAAAAATCCTTGATTGCAGTTTGCCTGTGTTGGTGTTACAATATATTCAGTTCCTGAATTATTTGGTTCCACTGGGTGGTGTTTACATGAATATTCATAATTTCCCACGTAGAAGGCAATGTTCTCAGGACCTTTCGCAACGTTCCCTAAAAGTTCTCAAAAGGTGACGAAAATTCCGAACCTTTACAGAACATCCGGGACGTTCCTAAAACGTCCTCTTTTGGTAATTAAAGTGCTGCAGTTCAAGTGTCCTTATATGACTTTAGGTGGGCATTCCATTTTGGTATTTTATGGTCAAAAAATAATGTTACAAAGAGGACATTTGGGACATTAACAGAACGTTAACACCAGTGGGGACGGTCTGAGAATGTTCTGGGAACGTAAAATATCTAGCGGGGAGAGCTCTATGCTACAACATGACTACTTTGAACAATCCAATGATCGACTAACATAGTTGAGAGAGAGAGGTGAGGAAGGGAGGTAAATACTGTGAATTTTACTTCACATTCAAAACACTGTTCTGAATGTATTTAAGGATAGCATTAACTGACATTTTCATCTTGAGGTTTGCAGGACATAGGAGTGAATTGCCCTATAGTGGGACACTGCCTAATGTGGGGCACCTAAGGTTTAGTGTTTGTAGGTCCCACATAAATACATGAATGCCAGTGAAACTATGGGTTAGCCAAAGCTGTGGTGCCATGTGATCAAAATCACATAACCTCTCAAACGTCTAGTCATATATGAGTGTAGCAACCATCAAACAGGAAGCACCTTGTGTAAAGACCACCAGAGCTCAATGACATAGAGTTTTGACAAACTTGATATTAAGGAGAATAAATTCATTTTAAACAAAACAATCCTGCTACTTTTTGGTCTAATGTGCTTATGAAATGTATGTCCAGCAAAAAATATTATAACTTTGTATTTATAAACTATGTATTTTATTTTTTTTCCCTAGTGTCCCACTTTAGGAAATGTGGTTTTGAAAAGTGGGACAGTATGATTAGCCTAATGTGGGGCAGTACTCCAGTCAGTCAAAAATGTGTGGTGGGGCATGGTTTGTGGGACAAAAATGGTTATTTACAGCGATTGTGTGTTTGTTGTTTAGCAAAACAGAAACCATTAGGCCAAATGGTCTTAAATGTTTTTAACTGCAGTTCACAGCATTTTTATGAATTGTGATTTGACGTTAAATCTAAGCTAAAGTTCGTTCAAGATTTTTCTTTTTCTTTTTCTTTTTTTTCTCCAGATTGCAAGATTTTATATTTTGCCTTCATATGAGCCTATGCCTGTTGTGGGTGCATGTGTTTGTTAAGTAAAAAGAACTAGAGAACAGTGAGGAATTCTGACTGTGCATTTAACTCTTTTCCATCTACATAACATAACATAGCCTACGAAAATAGTTGCTAAATGTTTTTATAATAAATGCATCAAAACTATTGTATTATTTGTCTGATGATGTTCAATTATCAGTCCATCCATATGCAAGAAAATTACTAACTTAAGAAGACTTTACTATTCTACATGAATCGATTGATTTTGGCCTTTTATCATAGATTTTGGCCTTAGACCTTTTATTATTATTATTATTATTTTTATAGATTTTGGCCTTTTATCATAGACTTTTCAGTGTCCCACATTAGGGACACAACTATCCCACATTAGGAAGCTGCAGATAGTTTCAGACGACTTGCACTAAATAATATGTCTATCATTTCTTTTATGAATGTGCTATCTGCATTTTCTCTTTTGATTTAATTTCGACACATTCTGTGGTTTTTAAAATGGTTTCGGGTTTGGATTTAATGTTTTGGCTACATATTGCAATATGTCAAAAAATGCAAAAAATCTCCCACATCAGGACAATTCGCCCTTAGTCCTAAATATCTGCTTTAACACTGCGGACAAAGTAATATGATGCTGTCTATATTACTCAAAGATACTAATATATTTTAATCTAATGCCTCAAATCTGAGTTAAAGATGACTGAGATAATGCAACAACTTATACGTGTCACAGTCTCCGTCTGTCCTGGACTCCATTTCCCATCATCCTCCCTGGTCCTCACCTGCACTCACTCCACCATCAGCAAATCATACACACCTGTTCGCCATCAGCACCTCATCACACCAGACTTTTAAGCACACCACTCACCTCCCTCAGTTGTCCAGTCACTGTTCTTTTGGATGTGTTTACCTGTCATTTAAGTTATTCTTAAACCTTTGAGTTCATTTTGAAACCTGCTTCTCCTGCCTTCTTCCTTCTGTGGTCACACACTGTTACAGATGACAGGACCAAAACAAAACACCACCATCCTGGCTGAGGACCACCTGTGGGGTTTGAGGCAGAATGGCTGCCCATTGGAGAGGTATGTGGAAGAATTTCTTGAGCTCTCTAATCAGGTGAGCTTGGATGATGCCTCTCCATATGTTTTTGGATGGGGCTGAATAAGGATACTATTCTTTCTAGTGAACCTGTTATTTTTTCCCTAGTCAAGTCTATAATCTGATTCTGTTTAACTGGCTCAAATTTTGAAGTCAAAGTATCATCCTCATCCAGCCCCGTCGGAAACAAGGCCTCACCAGCTTACCACAAGCCGGTTCCCTCTGCATATCCCCTCCAATGGATCCGCCCATTTCTCTCCTCCTGCATTTCCCCAAGTCATGGTGGCCGCCACGCCTAAGCCCTGTCGCAAGATGGCGACCCGTAGCCAGTGTGGCTGAGCCAGGCTGAGGCCACCCCGCCACGATGCCCTGAACTGCTGGTACCACCCTGGAGGCATCCTCCCTCTCCCCGGTTGGACTCTTTCTGGCGTGGGAGTTATGTCACATGGCTGTCTGTTTTTGTACCATGTGCCGTTTGTCACATGTTCTCCTTTTGTTCAGTTTCCCGCCTCTAGTTTGTTGCCTTGTTTACTCCATTTGATTAGTGTCCTCGTTTCCGGTGTCTTGTTCATTTATCTCTTTAGTTCCCTCATAGGTTACTGTATTCCTTGGTTTGTTCACTCTTTGTCCTGTCACTTGGTGGGTTTTTTTTTTTTTTCCTCCTTTTTGGGCTGTGTATTGCCTACGTTCTGAGTTATTAAACCTCTTGTTATTTGGAAACCAGCACTTCTGCCTCCTTCCTCCTGCGGTCACACACCCGTTACAGTGTTAAATTTGATCACTAAATATCAGCCATTTTTAAAGGCTGAGAAGGCGTGCTCCTGGTGAAACTTCCAGACATTTGGAATCTCTGAAAAGCCCTGAATGTTCTCTTTACAGGACGTCCAGACTTAACTGTGACATGTAAGGTTTCAGAGAAATTGACTAAAATATAATGTCCTCTACAGAGGACAAAACTTCATAGCTGGTAGTTAGGAGGCTATAGTATAGGGAAATGTGTGGGGTGGTTGGTGTTCAATAAAATCATATGATTGGCCTTCTTGCTTTTGATACTTTATCTGAACCAAGTATTATTGCCTTGTTGTAAATTAAGTAATTTTAGTTATTCACTTTTTTTTTTTTTTTTTAAACAAAGAAAAGGAAAGATCAGATTACTCAATCAAAACAATAAACCAGTTACTCCATTACCAAAATAATCATTAGTACAGCTAGGGCTACAATACCACTAAAGGTCTGTTCACTGCAGCAATCACAGATGGCCATATATAATGTGATCCTATGCAAAGAACCAGATACCTATGCCACTTAAGTTTACAAGAAACATTTACACAAACCTCAGCAATCTGGCTTGGCTTGATTTCCCTTTTTAAATGCATAAATTGCTATGTTAACATGAAGCCAGGTAATGCCAATGTGCTTCTTGCCAGCACACAGTTTTATAAGTGAAGTGGAGGCCATCTGTGATATAGGATTCTGGAAACTAGGATAATGAAACAAACAAGGTCGGGAAACGTAGATGAAAGAACCCAAGTATGGTTTTATTACAAAAAGTGATTCACCTGGCGACAGCAGACCCACCACAGAGATCAGGAAGTTGTGCTTGGCAAACATCGCCTGGGGAGGAGAGGGTAAAATTATGCAATTCTCCAAACCTATTCCACTTTTTTCCTCTACTTTCCTCTCCTCTCAGCACCTGCACTGTTCTAATTAGTATAAAGCAAATATATTTAAAAAAAAAAAAAAAAAAAACGGAGAAAGAAATAGTCTAAATGCAGAAAAAGCTGTTATTTCATGTAAGAAATGGCCATGATAAACTATATTCTGTTTTTGGTGCAAAAAGTGGACCTTGAGGGAGGGGAAAAAATTAAAAAAATAAAATGTACAATATGATCTCTTTAACAAAAACTTTGAGAGAGAGAGAGATGCTCAATACTCAGACAGCTTGTAAATAAGCCTGTATAAATCACATTTTCACCACTCTTTCCACAAAGAAAAATGTAAATTTTCAGTCATCCTCAGCAACAATGGCCTTATGTCTGCCCATTAAACTCAGTAACTCTTTAAACCAGACAATTATGCTGGTGTGAGAAATACTTTTGTCGTTGCCCAATGTAGTCACAAATTAAAAGCAGGCTCTTGACTGCCTGTGGTTTCTTTAAAGGCTAAAAGGAACAGCTACACCATCAAACAGTGGGGGATAATCTAATTTAGATCTTACATGAAAAATAAAATAAATGCAAATTTGGTGGTGTTGTATTGGGTAACTTGACTGCTCTTACTCAAGCAAAGAAAAAATACTTTTGATCCCATGTTGTGCTCAAAAAGTTCACTCAAACTTATGCAAGAAATAAAAGGATCTCAAATCTCAGTATGGACCTTTTCACATTTATGTGATTCTCAGAAGTGAAAGTCATCATAGTTGGGTAAACTTAATAGGAGACTACTATGAATATTGAGTTCATCTCTGGTAGCTAAGGATAAAATAATAATAATAAAACAAATCTACTATGGCATTTCCATGTCTTGAAATAATGAGAGATATAAGATGTAAATAGTTAAGTACAAAAATACTTTATTAATAACTGTAGAAGCACATCTTTACAGACAGTGAAAAGGGTTCAAGTATTGCTCCCTTGGACCTTTTATATTGAAGTAATGTGCATTAATATACTGTTTGCACATCTCCTCACAATAAGCCTCTGTAAAATTCTACCACTGAATAAACACAAACATGAGTTGTGAATGACCTTTTTAACCGTATTTTCGGAAAGTAACATTATGTTATTTTGTACAAGTTTTGAAGAGGGGAAAAAAAAAATCAAATCAAAGGAAAGGAAAGGAAAGGAAAAAAGATAGAACATTATGAGCTTTTCTTGTCTGGGTCAGCCTGACTCAAGGACACATCACACAAAAGACCAGGTTTGAGTTTTGCTTTGTGGTACATGATCTTGTGAAAATCTCTATGTTCATTTTCAAAATGCACTAAAGCAGCACATACAGCTCAGCTCACAGCAGAATCATAAGCACTAGACATCAGGTAAGACAGCTTTTACTTCATGACCCTGAGCCTCACGATTCCCAAAACCTAGGATGCAGTTCCACAATAGATCTTTATTTTACATGCCATCCAAAGGTTATTAAAGTTATACACATTTATATGACAGGGACAAGTGAACAGCTGTGAACAGTTTGCTATGAAGCATAAATTCACCAGAAATACTACATAGAGTCTAAGCATTCATTCTGCATGTGGAGAAACATTTCCACTCTAAAAAATGCTGGGTTAAAAACAACCCAAGTTGGGTTGAAAATGGACAAACCCAGCAATTGGGTTGTTTTAACCCAGCGGTTGGGTTGAATGTTTGCCCAACATGCTGGGCAGTTTTATTTAAACCAACTATTGTTTAAAAATTGCTATATGGCCTGCTTAAAATTAACCCAAAATAGTTGGGAAATTAAAAACCAGATGCAATTAGAGGCAACAATAATAGACAAAAGGTGAATGTTTATTAATAAGCTTTAATATTTTATTAATATAAATTTAATACTTTTATAGTTTTGTTTATATAAATTTATTAATAAGCAATTTAATAAATGTTTATTGTTTAATAATTATTCATTGAACATTAATAAATGTTCATTTCCAACATACTTTGGGTTAATTTTAATTTAGCAATACAGTAATTTTTAAACAATAGTTGAGTTAAATAAAACTACCCAGCAGGTTGGGCAAACATTTAACCATACCGCTGAGTTAAAACAACCCAATTGCTGGGTTTGTCCATTTTCAACCCAACTTGGGTTGTTTTTAACCCAGCATTTTTTAGTGAAGATACAAGGTTTACATCATCCTGACGTGAACCTTTAAAATATTAAAAGAAAAATTCACAGTGAACATCTTGGATGTAGTTCAATACTCCTCAACTCCCTAGGGGCATATCAGTTTCACCCGTATGCTTTTGCTCTCAGGTTATGAATCAACAATGATCTATTCAGAACATCCTCTCTAATGTCAGATATAATCTAAGGTAAATTCAAAGACTTACCCAAATAGCAGGATTGCGTCTGTATTCCCATAAGCCCTTGTATGTGGTTTTTTTTTTTTTTTTTTTTTTTTTTGGGTGCGTGTCCTTGATTTTCCCAGGCCAGGCTCTCACGCTGAAACAAATATGAACCACAGCTGGTTTGTCACACAGTTGAGAATTCTGAGAGATTAAGTAAGGCTAGTGAGGGCCACAATTGAAATTGAACAGTATTCTAATAAAGTGCACCAACCACACAGAGAGAGAGAAAGAAAAAAGGCTTACTATTGGAAAAATTGGAAATGCAAATGTGTTACTTGTTGTTTCTGTGGATCCTGGTTAGAGTTCCAGAGTTTTCAGACCACAAAATCAGGGACTAATTAAATAAATTACACTCAAACACTGTGAACTGGAAATTGTTCGTGGGTCTATCAGAAACATTTTTAAACAAAAGCAATTCCAATCTTTGTGGAAGGATCCTAATAATGGATTAAGATGTGATTTAAGATTCTTGGTAAGTGTGTTTACATGCAGTTTGAAGTGATGGTTCACCCAAAAATGAAAATTCTGTCATAATTTACTCACTCTCATGTTGTTTTTTTTAGCCATACAATGGAATGCGTTTGGAACGGCATTAGTGAATGAATAATGACAGATTTTTTTGTTGTTGTGATTTCTATTGGATTTAAGCAACAATTTGTCTTCTATTATCTTTGACTGAAAAAAAAAAAAATCGGCTGTAGCTAGAGTATAACTGCCCATGTAAATGCAGTGTCATATATCTGCTTGGCCTTCCTGAAACTGCCATACCTCACATTTAACAGATCGTGTTTCTTCACAAAACTACATTCTGAGAATTTCAAGAACATTTGTCGCTAAGCTTCTTTTCGTTCTTTGTTTGCCCCTCTATGTACCACTGAATTATTTCCATCCAGTCCTCAAAATGAACTGTACTGAACTCATTTTACACAGTCCTTACACAGTCCTCATTTTACAGTCTCTGACTGATTATCTGTTACAGAAGCTGACTGGGAAAAAAGTTGGGAGAAGAGAGACAAAAAGAATGGGTTGGAGAAAGAGGCAATGTATAAAGAATTAGAGAGAACGAAAAAGAGACAAAACAAAACATGGAACAGAGAGCGCACAGCATGGTGGTGGAGGAGGGCTGATCATTGCGGTTATGTTGCCGTATGATAGTGGCACTCGTGACAGCAGGCTCACAATGTGCCCAGCAGGACACGAAGGCAGTCGCGCACTGATAAACACCCAGGAACACTTACAAAACCACCATTGTTCCTGTGCCTGCCTGAACTTTGTCAGCTTGACCCCTTTTTCCTGGACATTTTATGACATGAATATCAGAATGAAGATAGAGACAAAACAGAAAACGATTATGCAACATCTCCATTTAATTCTCATTCTGAGTTATGGTCCTTGAAATGGAGAGATAAAAGCCTGGCTTTATGTTTTAAATTTAAGGCACTGTCTGTCATGCAGTGCTGACTGTTGGTGCATTATGTATGTTCATCATTTAGTTCTGATTTGCTGTGGCTTAGATTTCATAGTAAACAATCTGCACAGAACTTCTGATTGAATGCTTACTTGATTATTGATTAAATTGCCAAAAACTCTGATTCCCAACAAAACACTGTGTCCACATTTCTCGAGTTTACCCTAGTTTGTCCTACTTTTCTTTACAGAACAATTTTTCCCAGGCCTCAGTAATGTTGTCAAAACAGGCCTGCTGTCCTACTTGATATCCTGCTGTCAACATGCAGGCAAGATCTCATAATTCTCTCACAATGGAGTATGCTCATCTTGTCTCTGATATGACTAGGACTATCTGTAGAGGTCTGCAGCTATTTCAGGTGTCAAAGTTCACAAGTAAATATAAAAAAGAGCAACCAAAACTGAAAGGATTTTGGTTGGATTCAAAGCTGTAGTAGGGTGTTCAACAAGACATTATTCCAGGGATGGAAATTAGCACCCACCACCAGCCAAATGCGGTTGATTTTGTGTTGTGGCGGGTAAACTCGCTTCACCTACCGGCCACCGTGGCGGGTAAATAAAGATAGCACATTTGTAATGAAAAATCTGTACTTTTACTTAACTACGTTTTGGCGACGTTCCTCTCGTTACTTTATTTTAATTAAATACTGTACATGTTTAGAAATGCGTAGTTTATTCCAAGCGCGCTGTCTCTTTTTTTATGAACGATGCCCCATTCACAAATGAATCGCTCTTTTGAGTCGATTCTGTTCAAAGACTTGATCAAACAAGTTTGTAAAACTGTCTAAATTGATGCCTTGTTTATTGGAACAATGTTTATTGTGTTATTGGTGTATGTACTTAATGCAATAAAGAAAAAAATGCATGAAAAAAGGGGTAGTATTAGTTCAAAATTCTTCCTGATCACAACACTAAACCATCCTTAATCATGCACTTATTATATAGTTAACACGACATCATTATCGTTACTACTGTGTTATCGCAGTCCTTCGTTCAGAATAGGAATAAATCCTGCACCCAGCCATTAATGAAATGTCTGTGGGCTTTGAGGGATTTATAGTTTTTAAATTGTTCACTATGCGTTTATACCATAAACAAGATAGTTAACAATATTAATATTAAGTGTGATGATTTAGGTAGCAATGCGGGGTTAGCAGCACTCCAACTTACTGCAGTCAGTTCGTACTGATCTATGTTATGAATGGATGAAAATTTCTCCAAATAACGGTCCCTGGTATCTTTGGTGAGTTTATCGCAATATGACATTTTAACTTTTTTCTTGTGCTTCTTCATTTTTGAGAGTTATTTGCTTGTTATCTCTACTCGTGTAATCTCTTTCATTCTCACAGTCAGCAGGGATACCACAAATATGGCGCCGCGGTGACGTCACACACAACAAAATCACGTGTCTGACAAAGACAGAAGAAGATCCGTCAGTGCATTTTATCATTGTTTGTGTCATGTTCAGAGGTTATGAGCACGAGCACATATAAAGTGTTTTCTCTCTTCTTTCAAATGTAGCTGTGTATACGTTATTATTATACATAACGATATATTCGGGTTACAGATGCCAGAAATGCTTGTCTCTTCTGTGTTTGTTGCAAAGATATCTAATTATGATAATAATTTAAATATCTATCTAAATAATAACATGCTATTGTGTGTGTATAATATAAAAGTAACTAGTAACGAGTAGATTTTCATTGGATACTTTTTTACTCTTACTCAAGTAACTATTAAGATTATTACTTTCACTTTTACTTTGAGTAAATATTTCTTACTAGTTCTTGTACTTTTACTTGAGTACAGTTTTTGGATACTCTATCCACCTCTGGCAGTTACACATTGTCGGTTAAAAACAAGAAAGTGGCTGGTAAAAACATTGAGTGGCTGGTAGATTTTGAAATCCACCAGCCACAGTGGCCGGTGGACAAAAAAGTTAATTTCCATCCCTGCGTTATGCCAATACTTAATATAATCTTCAATGTGGGGATCAGCATTTTGAAGAACTTCAAACATGTAGGGATGAAATGGTTACAGTTTTGATGATAAATTCAACGATTTGTATAACTGTTTCATGTTTTAATTATTATTAAAATCGCATATGAAAATCTATTTTGTTTTGTGTAAATACATGGCAGAAGGCAGTGAGAGGTTTTACAACTGAATGCTTAAGGAAAGTCTATGAATGACAGTACGAATGAATGAATGAATGAATGAATGAATGAATGAATGAATGAATGAATGAATGAATTGAACATATCTCTGAAGGGAACCGACTGTCTTCAGAAAAGTTTCGATTGCATTTTCCTTTAAAAAAAGGGTAAAAAAAGGGTAAAAAAAAAAAATATATACATATATATATATATATATATATATTATTATTTTTTATTTTTTTTTTACTCTTTTTTTTATTCAATCATTTGTAAGTGTGAACTCATGAAAACCACTGGCACAGGTAATCAGACAGTATTTATTTATTTGTTATAAATCAAAATGTATTGCATTTATGAAGAAAAGGCATATTAAAGCGTATTTGGTGTGCTGTCCAAGGAGATCGAGGGCTCTGAGCTTGGAATTTAGCCCAAACCCAAAGTTCTCCCTGTATCCCCGGTCGAGAGTGAGGAGCGGGTTGGCGGATGGATGCAGAAAACTGTCAAAGTAACTATAGGCTAGTTGGCTCTCGTCTGTGTATATATTCCTCCTCTCAAGCTGATTAGAAAGACCGTTTGAATGTGTTTCTCCCAAACTTTGTTTATAAAACATAATTTGTCGCTTGAATTCTGCATTCTCTTGAGATGAAGACATAGAGGCGGACAATTAACTGTATATACTAGTTTAATTAGTGACACTTAGCCTAAAACCTTTATGGCAACAATATGGCAACATTTTATTTTGACTATGGCAACATTTTTATTAAAAAATATTTATTTGAATAGGGCAACATTTGTATTTTAAAACGTTTTATTTTAATATGGAAACATGACACCTCATTCTACAATATTTCAACGAGGTCAACCCCACCCTTACTCTTAGCTTAAAATTTCTCTCTATTCCTTAGTAAAAGTTGGTCTCAGCAGCTTTGTGAATTGGTTTTAAGAGGAAACTCTTAGCTAAGAACTTTTACTGCTATTTAGGAGAACTCTTAGTGGTAAGATAAAATGTTTTGTGAATATGGCCCCAGATGTATAAGCACAAGTATATAAAATCTGATAGAAGCTTCCAAGAAATGGGGTAGGGGGTTGGCCCAAGCACGGTCTGGAGTGAATCAATGCTTATTATATTATTTCGCCACACCATTTTTCAACAATGTTGTTCACTAAAAGCTTTTTCGGAATAAGACTCACTGACTGGCACATAGCCTGTACCACAGAGGGGTTACATATCATTTCAGCATGTTTTTTATCAAACCCTAACTGAACACTTTTCCTTATTATAAATGTTTAAATCAATTAATGTTTTAAATTAATTAATGTTTCCTCAGACAAAACTGGTGGCAAAGCTATTTATCTTGGCCAATAGCTGTCATGATTATGTTCTCCCTATGTCAGGGGTGTCCAAACTTTTTTTAAAGGGGGCCAGATTCAAATTCGATATTGTGGACACCCCTGGGGGCCGGATACTTCTCCCTAATTTTATACAGGGCTCCAGACTAACATTTGAGACCAGTGATAGCAGCACCTGATTTGGTAGCACCACATCACACATGAAATATTAATCATATTACATGTTTTGTCTCTTGACAGTAGCTTGAGTTGACAGTAGCAGTAACTTGAGTTGGGATGCAGATGTAAATTTATTTTTACTTTAATGTCTGTAATTAAAAAAAAAAAAAAAAAGCTATTGTTTTTTGGTAAAACGTAAACATAGTATTCCATAAACACGTCTTCCATAGTATATAATATATTTAGATCACCACAGGTAAGACAACACATGGTTTATTACCATGGTAAAAAATAACAATATGGTTTCTATAGTATCTAGAATGGCTTCATGGTATTTAGTCTATAAACACAATGTTAGGAGTGTCACCCATTGGCCACCAAAGGTCACTTTTTCGGACTTCATTTCCCAGAATCCTCATACCTAACCTGAATGCGCATCACCTGGCAGCCATTTCAAAGACTATTTATAGTTCAGCGTATGTATAGTTCAGTGGGAAGTATTGTATTACTACGGCCTGCAATTCTGAGTGTTTTCCTTTGTTTTGTCTAACCTGATGTTGACCTTATTTGGATTATTGTTCTCTCGGCTCTTGCCGCCTGCCTTTGACCCTGTGCTTTGTATTTAGGATTACTGTTACTAACTGCTGCCTTCCTCAACTCCTGCCTGTTATGACCAACTTACAACTTACAACTCTGCCTACGTTGTTGTTGTTAACCTGGCTGTATCGACCCATGCCTGTCTGTATTCCATTTTTGCCGTTGTTAAATAAACCGCACATGGATCTCAATCCGAGTGCTTCTGAGTCATTGTCACAGAATACTTTGCCAGCAATGGCTCCAGCAGTTATCATGCACATCTGAGGTGTCGGCTCAGGCAAATTTGTAAGCCATGCATCAACAACAGCTAGTGCAGCTAAAAACGCTAACAGAGGAGCTTATAAAGACGCTACAGGATCTTCGTCTGCCTGCATCGGATCCTGTGCCGTCGATTTCACCTCCAAGCCAGGTACAAAATCTCATATCTCAGAGTAATATCACTGCCAACCCCCAACTCGCATTTCCTGAGAAATTCGATGGCACCCCAGCTAGATGTAAAGGATTTTTAATGCAGTGCTCCATGTTTTTAGCACAACAGCCCATGTTATATCCCATGGATGACAGTAAAATTTCTCTAGTATGCTTGTTATTGACTGGAAAATCCTTAGACTGGGCAACAGCTGTTTAGTCCAGCTAGGGCCCGAATCTCACAACCTTTAACACATTCATACAGCGGTTACGTGAAGTATTCAAACATCCTGAGGAAGGACAGAGTGCTGGGGATCAGTTACTCTCTCTTAGAGAAGGAAGAAACACAGCCGCTGAGTATGCATTAGAATTTGGTACTCTTGCCACTCAGACGGTGTGGGTGGATGACACGCTAAAGCCAATTTTTTGCAAAGGCTTAAACGTCGAGGTACAATCCGAACTACCCTCCCGAGATGAAGGGAGTACATTGGACCAGTTCTTAGATCTAACCATCAGAATCGACAACCTCATTAGCGCTAGAAAACCCATCAGATCTGCTCAGCCAATCAACCAAGTATCCCACCATTATGATGACTCAGAACCCATGTAAGTTGGAGGAACACATTTAACACCTGAGGAACATGAACGTAAAATCAGATAACACCTGTGTCTGTACTGCGGCCAAACAGGACACCTGAGAGCAAGATGTCCAACCCAACCTCCACAAAAAGGCACTCCTAGGGTGAGTACATCCCTCCTTCTCAAATATTCCTCCTCTTGTATCAGTACCAGTCAAGATAATCTTCTCGGTGAGCACTATTATAACCAAAGCCCTACTTGACTCTGGTGATGCTGGAATATTTATTGATAAAATTAGTACGACAATATAACATACCCCTAATTCCCCGCAAATCTCCCTTACCAGTGGCAGTGTGCTAGACGGGCGCCTCCTAGGGACCGGACACGTCCGAAGTTCAACCACTGATGTCACCTTACAAGTTGGGATCCTTCAGGAGAAAGAAATTATTCGCTGGGGCACCTCTTGTCTTTCAACGTGTCTAAGACTAGTGCTTCCCTTGTCTGTGGGAACTGCCACCATCAAAGCAGAGTCAAGCTCAACCCCAAATCTACCACCCGAATACACAGACCTCATCGAAGCCTTCAGCAAATCCAAAGCCACACAGTTACCCCCTCATCGAACCTACGACTGCGCCATCAACCTTTTACCAAACACAACCCCACCACGAGGAATAATTTTTCTATTATCAGAAGCAGAAACCAAAGTTATGGAAGCATACAAGAGCTGGCCAAGGGTTTTATCAGACCATCCAGCCCCGGCAGGCTTTTTTTTTTTTGTGGGTAAGAAAGATGCCGGCCTACGCCCCTGCATTGACTATCAGGCTCTCAATGACATAACTGTAAAATTCAAATATCTACTACCCTTAGTCCTTGCAACACTCAAACAATGGAGGACAGCTAAAATGTACACAACTTGACCTCTGCTGCGCATACAACCTCATCTGCTTTCTCCACTACAAATATCTTATCATGCCTTTTGGGCTGGCCAATAGTCCCTCTGTGTCCCAGTCATTCATCAATGATGTGTTCAGAGACATGTTGAACCGATGTTTGATTGTTTACAATGATGATATTTTGATTTACTCAGATTCCTCGGAAGAACATGTTAACCAGTGGCCCTGAGACATCTAATTAAGCACCAACTGTATGCCAAGGCTGAGAAGTGTGAATTCCATCAGACATCCATCTCTTTCCTCAGTTACATCATCAGTTCTGAAGGAGTGGGTAAGGTGGATGATACCCCATCTTACATCATCTTGACCCCAATACCCCATTCGTGGTTGAAGTGGATGCTTCAGACACCAGAATTGGAGCTGTCCTCTCCCAGCGCCAAGGTAACCCTCCCAAGTTATAACCCTATGCTTTTTACTCTCGCAAATTCTATCCTTCCGAACAGAATTATGATGTGGGAAACCGGGAATTTCTGGCCATGAAGGCTGCCTTTGAAGATTGGCGTCATTGGCTCGAGGGGGCAAGACATCCGTTTCTTGGGTTTAACTGATCACAGAAACCTGGGCTCAGCCAAAAGATTAGGTCCCAGGCAGGCCAGGTGGGCACTATTTTTTTTTTACTCAATTTGACTTTACTATTTACTACCCGCCGGGCACTAAGAACATGATGGCCAAATCATTATCTCCCCAGCACGACCGCAGCCCTCAGAATCTCTCACCAGAAACAATCATTCCCACTTCACTAATCTTAGCCCTGATTCAGTGGGATGTTATGACTGAAATCACTCAGGCCCATTCACAACACCCACCCCCCTCCAGTGTGCCCTCCTAACTTTACATATGTACCGCCAGGACTTTGTGAAAAGGTCATTCACTGCTTCCACTCATCCCTAAGCTCTGGTCTCCCTGGCATTACTGTTACAGTACAATTATTACGTAACCGCTTTTGGTGGGAGTCCTTGCAAGCTGATACTATTACTTACGTAAATAACTGTCATGTCTGTGCCACTACCAAGCCTTCCAGACAATTTCTGGCTGGCCTGCTACAATCTTTACCCATCCCCTGTCGACCCTGGTCTCACATTGCCCTTGACTTTGTATCTGATCTCCCGGTCTCTCAAGGCAATACCACTATTCTAACAGCAAGCTCTCAATGGCTTTTTAACAGCACTATTCTAACCCAAGCTCCCAAAAGCTTGGGTTAGAATAGTGTGTATGTATGTATGTATGTATGTCTGGTGTTTAAGTTAGAGCCTGTCATAACTTGTCTCTTTTGTTATTCGGCGTGAATTCAACATTTGCCTTTGTACTATGTGAAATGTTGAGGGTTAAGAGTAACTTACTACCTTTTGGGGAAACAGAACAGGTAAGCAGGTCGTGCGACATACTGTCATGATCACCAGTTGGAGTGCCCTAGTTAGCCACCAGAGGGCACTCCAACCCCGACTGTTCCTCACCACACCCGTGAACTCCATTTCCCCGGACTCATTATCTTGGTTCATTGCACCCAGCTGTTTTTGTGTTTCCTTGTGCCTTGTGCTCACTTGTCTATTGTCCGGACCCCGCCCATCTTGTTATCTGTTCATTGATTAATTTGCCCCACCTGTTCCACATCATTACCTGCCTTGTTTGTTCCCTACTTATTCTCCTTGTGGTTGCAGTCCTGTGTTGGTTCGTTGTTGTATATTCGGTCGTTGTGTTTTTCCATGTGTGTTCCCTCTTTGTCAATTCCTAGTCTAGTCCTAGTCAAGTTAGTTGAAGTGTATTCTAGTCTGTTTTCCCCCTCGGGGTAGTTTTTGTTGTGTTTTGTTTTATTTTTATTGTTTAATAAAGACCCATCCTCATCCTGCATTTGAGTCCTCGTTCCTTCCAAAACCCTGACAGAACGAACCAACCAACAAGAGGACTCAGCAGAGATGGGTATCTTCCTCTTTCCATCTCCTAATTTCAGGGGCATAGAGGATCAAAAAGAGCCAACAAGGGTACTCAGCAGAGAAGGGACTCACACCATCTGCCAAGTTCTACTGCCTGCAACCCCATCTACCAGCGCATGCTCCAGGTGACTGCATTAAGATCCCTCCGTCAGCAGGGGACTGTTCTGAAGGAGTTTGCCCAGAAGTTCAGGAGGGTAGCTGAGGGGCTGGAGTACAACGACTCTGCTCTTTTTAATAATGCTCTTGATGAGCCCATATGCGGGTGGAGAATGTTCGGCAAGGAACATCTGTCTTTTGAGGGGTGGGTGGATTTCCTTGTAGAGCACGCTGCAGGCCCGGAGGCCTTCCCAGAGCACGCTGCAGGCCCGGAGGCCTTCCCAGAGCGCGCTGCAGGCCCGGAGGCCTTCCCAGAGCGCGCTGCAGGCCAGGAGGCCTTCCCAGAGCGCGCTGCAGGCCAGGAGGCCTTTCCAGAGCGCGCTGCAGGCCCGGAGGCCATCCAAGAGTGCGCTGCAGGCCCGGAGGCCTTCCCAGAGCACTCTGCAGGCCCGGAGGCCTTCCCAGAGCACACTGTTGGTCCGGAGGCCACCCCAGAGGTTTTAGAGTCGAATGCCTCCCTGGTGAGTCCTGACATGGCCAAGAAGACTGTCTTTGTCTTTTATGTCTTGACAGTTTTGCGGGCTTGGAGAACGCACGTAGGGTCTGGCAACCATGGCCCGGAGCAGTCCAGGCCCGCTGCAGTCCCAGAGCAGCCTGCCGTCGTTCCAGAGCAGCCCGAGCCCGCTGGCGTCCCGGAGCAGCCCGAGCCCGCTGGCGTCCCGGAGCAGCCCGAGCCCGCTGGCGTCCCGGAGCAGCCCGAGCCCGCTGGCGTCCCGGAGCAGCCCGAGCCCGCTGGCGTCCCGGAGCAGCCCGAGCCCGCTGGTGTCCCGGAGCAGCCCGAGCCCCCTGATATGGCCACGGAGGCTGTCACCGAGCTGCCCGCTCTCCCTGATACGGCCACGGAAGCCGTCACCGAGATGCCCGCTCTCCCTGATACGGCCACGGAAGCCGTCACCGAGCTGCCCGCTCTCCCTGATACGGCCACGGAGGCCGTCACCGAGCTGCCCGCTCGCCCTGATATGGCCACGAAGCACCCTTGGCTAGTCCTGCCGCCGCTGTCCAAGCCTTCTGCCCTGCCGCCGCTGTCCAAGCCTTCTGCCCTGCCGCCACTGCCCAGGCTACCTGAACCGTTGAGACTCCCCTGGTCTGTTCCTCCAGCGCCACCCTGGCAGTCAACCAGGACTCCAGACCTGCCGGAACCCGCCTGGTCAGTTCCTCCAGCACCACCCTGGCTCTCAGCCATGACTCCGACCTTCATGGAGTCCCCATGGTCTGTTCCTCCAGCTCCCCCCTGGCCTTCAGTCAGGGACTCTGGACCTGACCCACCATCCCTCCCCCTGATCCTCCTCCAGTCCACCTCCCTCCTGAGATTGTTTTATTTTTTGTTTTGTTGTCTGGTGGAGCGTCTGGTAGCCGCTCCGTAGGGAGGGGGTTATGTCATGATCACCAGTTGGAGTGCCCTAGTTAGCCACCAGAGGGCACTCCAACCCGGACTGTTCCTCACCACACCCGTGAACTCCATTTCCCCGGACTCATTATCTTGGTTCATTGCACCCAGCTGTTTTTGTGTTTCCTTGTGCCTTGTGCTCACTTGTCTATTGTCCGGACCCCGCCCATCTTGTTATCTGTTCATTGATTAATTTGCCCCACCTGTTCCACATCATTACCTGCCTTGTTTGTTCCATACTTATTCTCCTTGTGGTTGCAGTCCTGTGTTGGTTCATTGTTGTATATTCGGTCGTCGTGTTTTTCCATGTGTGTTCCCTCTTTGTCAATTCCTAGTCTAGTCCTAGTCAAGTTAGTTCAAGTGTATTCTAGTCTGTTTTCCCCCTCGGGGTAGTTTTTGTTGTGTTTTGTTTTATTTTTATTGTTTAATAAAGACCCATCCTCATCCTGCATTTGAGTCCTCGCTCCTTCCAAAACCCTGACACATACAATACATACTGTCCGTAGAGATTTAATGTTATATACAACAGGTAAGAGGTGAGCGCCCTTTCTGTATTTCTGTTCTTTATTTAGAGTAGTTTCAGTTAAGGTGTCGGATGCGCCGAAGATTTCGGTTTTGCTTTCTGTATTTTTCTTTGGTTAGCCAGTTTAGAGGATTTTGGGGACTTAGTTTATGAATTATTTTGTTTTATTTTTTTTTCTTTAATTTGGCACCACCATAGTTCTTTTCCCCATTAGTTTATTGTATTTTCCTTTCTTTATATTTCCTTCCAAACTACATAGCGCACTCACATGTTGTCTATTGGCTTCGGCTTTTTGAAATAATAAATCCATTGATCATAAATGCTTTTGGTGTCTGGTCTTTTCTGCTGCCCGCTCCGTTACAGTAATATAATATCTAAATGTTACGTTCTAACCCAAGACCTTTTTTAAAGGTTCGTAACATTTAATAGGGGCTCGTCCGGGATCATATTTCCTGTGATTAAATATTGCTGGAGTGGGAAGTAGAATGGCCAAGGCTCTTTCGTAATTTGTTTGTAGTGCGTGACTGGTTAACCGGGTTTGTTTCGGCGTGGCAATGGCCGATTTTGACTTAGAGAATTTCGTTAAAACGCTGTCTGTTGAACAGCTTAACAAGTGCAGAAAAGATGATTTGCTATGTATCGTTGCCCATTATAAAATTGCGGTTATGAAGCAACAGCTTAAGAGAGATATAAAGAGCATTATCATACAAAGGTTGGTGGAACTGTGTGTTTTGGTTTTGCCTGCTGGAACAGAGGATTCTCTTGGCACCGACGTTCACTCACATGTGTCTGGTGATGAGGAGCAGGGTGGAATGGCTGAGGTGGAGGGGTCTGAGACCAAGGCTGTTCTGCTGCCCTTTGAACCTTTTTCTCCAATCTCTGTTGGGTCTGGAGGTGATGCCCAGTTGAAAGTTCGCTTGGCGCGTGTTCAAATGGAAGCGCAGGAACAGGCAGAGAGTCGTCGGGCTGAGATGAATTTACGTCTTGAAGTTCACAGGTTAGAAATTGAAGCGGATAAGCAGATTAAACTGCGTGAACTTGAGCTGAACGCAGCTAAAAATTCACCTGACATTCACCATTGACATGACTTCCAAGTTGCTCTTTGTAGAAATGAAGTTTTATTTACGGCCGGGAGATCACTGGTCACAACAACCAAGTGAGTCTCAATGAATAGAAAGATACATGCACATTTTAGTCTTACAGTTGAGTAAAAATCAATGTCTTCATCACTGTGATTTGTTCTGGTGATTGGTTTGTAATGATCTAAGTAGGGCTGCAACAACGAATCGATAAAATCAATAAAATTCGATTATTAAAAGAGTTGGCAACGAATTTCATTATCGATTCGTTGTGTCGCGCGACTATTACGCCTCTCAATCAGACGCGGAGATGTTTGAGTATAAAAAAGCGCGGTTGGGCGCGAAGCAGAGCGGAGCAAAAATAAATAAATAAATAAATAGCAGAGCGGAGGTAGAGGAAAGACCATCGGAGAGACCCGTAACGTTGTTCTGAACAGGCGCGCGGTTGGCACGGGGGACGGGGGAGTCAGGACCCCCGCAGTTTTGAAAAGACAGAAATCGACCCCCGCACTTTTGATACGGGCTGCTTCAATCAGTCACACTATCTCTTGGCTTTGGATATTTTCTTTCAAATGAGACCATTTTCACGTTTCTGTGAGCTTTCGTTCATAAATAATCAACTGTTTTGTCGCGGATGTGAACAGGAAATGCACTCGCAAACGAGAAACACGCGATCTCCAAACAATCGATCAAAGCGTGCTAACGTTTTAGGACAGGTCGATGGTATACAACTCATGCCCGAACGTTAGCGTTTGTCAATCAAGCCAAACCGTCCATTCAGAAACCGAGAATTTGACCACTTGACAAGGTAAGGAGGCTGATCTCTCAGGTTGACGCGCGAGCTTGACTGAAGTTTTCGTGAGGATTTAAGGTTTATGGACTGTTTTGATTTTGGTAATTACATCTAGAAAGATAAAAGCATTGATGGCATCTGAAAGCGAAACGAAACAACTTGTCCAGTGAGGAGGACGCACGAGACGAGACCTGCGCATTTAATTGGTATGTACTGTAATACTGCATTTACAATGCTTGATCGCGAAAGTGAAAATCCAAAAGACTATGACTAAAACTAAATCAAAATTTGCTGTCAAAATTAACACTGATCTGTTGTCATGTATTTATTCTGTGCTTTGTCCATATCGGTTATTGTTGACAAATATATTTTTGTTTGTACTTAAAATTAAATTTTAAAGTTTTTTTATAGCACTTGGTCATCTTAAGCTAAACAAAAATATACATCTTTTTTGCACTTTATTTAAAAAAAAAACTATATATCTGGCAGATGTAAAGCATACATGTGTATGTTATTTGTGTTAGTCCATTTGTTTTTTTGGTTTTTATTGCTTTAACAACTCAGGGATGTTAAAAGAGCAACCTGTTTTTGCACGTTCTGAGGATTTTTTGCACTGTGAATTTGCAGTCATTTCTGTTTTTCAATAAAAGGTTGGAAATTAACCTTTACCCCCCCACCCGATTCATCGATTAATCGTAAAAATAATCGACAGATTAATCGATTATTGAAATAATCGTTAGTTGCAGCCCTAGATCGAAGCTAATCATGTGACTGGTCTTTGACCTGAGCATAGTCTGCATTTTCTATACATTTCATGTTGACATAAAATATTTCCATCACATTCCCCCCTATGATCATTTTTACACGATCACATTCTCAAATCCGGTTGCATTATCTCATAAAATGACCTGCTTTTTACCTTCATCTTCCCATACAGTTTCTTTCTAAAATCCTCTGATTTACAGCTCTCTCTATTCTCCAAGTATCAAAAACATTTCCCTCCAATTTAATAATTTGTACATACAGTCCTTCCCGCTCTCCTAATACTTCTTGAATTAACTTTTTCATTAATGCATTAATACATTTAGCAGTACATAAAATTGCAAGTGCTATGATAAGCAGAATAAGTAATAAAAGCATGAAACAAACTTTGTAATTGATCCTAAAAATTGAGATAACATTATTAATGGAATTGTTATTGCACAAAATCAGAACTATTTGCTGGCCCAAAGTTGATCCCAGACTCCATGCTTGTCTGGTTGGCCCCACAGATTTTCAACATTTTCATTTCAGAGATGTTGCGACATCTTTTCAGCAGATGTAGTTCCTCAGCTCTGTTTACGTGTTGTCAGGTTAGTGAGGTTTGCAGTCCGACACGTGAATCCAGGTACTGGCAAAGCAGCTTTCACCTGCGAGTAGATAGATTTGATAGCTTTAGTTAAAGACATCATACTTTCTCAATTGTTCATCAGTCGCCGCAAGTCCCTCCTGGGAGGAGGATTTCCACTCGCATAGGCCAACCTGTAAGAATTTAATGTGGGCTGAGGGCTGTCCTGGTCCCTTTTCAAGCTCTCATGGCCATCAAGACTTTTGGAAAGGCTTGAACCCATGTCATACATGTTTCTGCCATAATTTTACACAATTTAGGTTTTTACAGTCTGATTTGTCCTTTCCAGTGTGCCACCATTTTGGAGTTTGTCAAATTTATTCTCAATTAGTTTGCCAATTCTGTGATCTCAATATCACTGATCAATCTTTCTGGTACTCCCCACCTTGGGATAACTTCTCTTATTTAGAGCTTTTGCTACAGTTGTAGCATCAGCTTTTCTACTTGGAAAACACTAAACCCACTTTGAAAACATATCAACAATGTCAGCTCAAAGAAGTCCATCATGAGGTGCTGAAAAGGAAGTTCTGGTGTGGGGTGGGTGGAGTAAGTTTGTGGCTTACTTCGTCTTCCCACATTATTCGCTGCACAGATATAACAGTTCTGACAGAATTTTTCTGCCACAACTGTAAATCCTGGGTCCTCCCAGGAAGTTCCAATTAGAATATTCATTGCCAATTTTGAGGTGTGGTCTGTCCCGTTAGACCACTTTGCAAAATTTAGATACAATTGTTTTGGTAGGAAAGGTTTTTTTTTTTTTTTTTCCATCTTTCCCCATCTTTGCATTTTGCACCCCCCTCCGACCAACATTTTCTCTCCTTGTTGCCACATTTTGAATTTCGATCAATGTTATTTGGAACTGAATATTTTTTAAACTGAGTCATTTATGACTGCATCAGCAGAGTGTGCATTGCATGTGGAATAAACACAGTTAAAAGGTGGAATGCCACCATATCTGAGCACGCTAAAACAACTTCAGTAGCGGCGGCTACCAAACGAAGGCGCTGTGGTATTCCACGTACGACAGTGTCTAATCGTTTGAGGTAATATGCAATCGGTCGACGGCGATCACGGTGGGGTTGTGTTAAAACAATGGACATGAACCCCATTGTTTTTGGAAACAAAGAGCTCTTTTTTTTTTTTTTTTTTGAATAGTCAGACATGGTGCATTTGAGAGAGCCAATTTCAATTTTTCAAATGCAACCTGTCATTCCTCTGTCCATACCAATTTATCAGTTAGAACTTTATGCTCATGAGCTGCTGTTAGTAAAGGATTTGAAATTTCTGCTTTATCTTGGATCCATGGCCTACAATATCCCATAACTCCCAGAAATTATGTAATTTGTTATTTTGTGACAGGTTCCGGAATTTTCTGAACTGTCTCAATTCGTTCAAATCCTAGCGCGCAACCTTTTGCTAAAATGAGGTGACCAAGGTAACTAACTTCCTGCTGTAATAACTGTATTTTTGATTTTGACACTTTGTGTCCATTCTCTGCTAAAACTCCAGTAATGCACGCATATTGATCTCACAGGTGTTTCGGTTGGGAGAACACAGCATCAAATCATCTATATTCTCAATTAGGGTACTTCCCCTCGGGGGAAAGAATCTTTCCAGATTTCTAGAAAATTCCCCAGAAAACACACTTGGTGATTCTTTTGAGATCAAATTTGGGTTTGTTCTCCTTGCTACACAGCCTGTGAACCTCGATTGCCTGCATTACGGATCTGCTTTTACCCCTTTTTGGTTGATGTAGTGTTTCCTACAACTATCCCAAGTCCAGTTCCCAGTTTTTAACTGGGTAGTGAGCCAAACTATCATATTTGCCCATGAACCTTCTTTCTTTTCCACAGAGATGTGGGCTGAACCGGTGTCTGATAGAAAAAGAGCAGATTGAGCAGGTATTAGTATAATAGGGAATGCAGAGTACTGCTGGGATACCAATAAAAAGCAAGATACATTTTTTTTTTAATGCATTCCACCTCATATACATTGTTCCTATCTTGGCCTATAATCCATGAGGTACAATGTAGATGAGGTGTTTTTTGCTAAATCTGGCAGCATTTGTTGATAAGCCGAGTATGGATTAAAGGAAGGCATTATAAAGCCCGATTATAATACCAGTTTGGTGTAATTTTCATAAAAGCACCCCTTTAATTGAACACTTCCATAGCATTGCTTGAAATGAAAATGATCAATTCCAATTTGGACAATAAATCTCTAGCCAATTAATTTACAGGGCATGTAGCAGAAACCAGGAAAGAATGGGTCACCTGTTTCAGCTTGTTTGTTACCCTCAAAGTCAACTTATCAACCAATGGTATGCCAGATAATATGTCCCCATTATTTGAGTTTTGCCAGAATAAGCTAAATTTGGAATTTTTAGAGCGGTCTCTGCAGTGATCATAGAAAATGTGGCACCTATGTCCACCAAAAAAAATAATGAATGTCCTTCATTTTGAATAGTCATTATTGGATTTGGACTTGGGTTGTCAGTTTTTTGTTTTTTGTTTTGCAATAGTTGTTCCCTTTCAAAGGCTACACTCTAAGCTGCGCTTTATTTAGCGCTATGGGAACGTCTTTAGTCGTGACCAGCTGTGAATATATGTGTAAAACAACGTCAATGACATTGACCTATATTTATAGCCTTGCGTGACGTCATTGGAATGCGTCGTAGCGAGGCTATAATTAGATGATCCACCTGTGCATCAGCAGGTCTTTTGTCTTCAGAGACCATACTGTGAAGTGCGTGTGTGAAGCAGCTCTGCTCAAACTCTTTCTTTCCTTCATTACCTTGTTAGGAGTTAGATTTGGCAGGCAGTGCGCAGAACTTTCTCTCCCTTTGTTCCTTTTCAACTCTGTCTGACAAGTGAAAGTGAACACACATATATGATATATTATATATTTGAGAGAAATTCATCGCTGAACAAAGCAAACGGCGTGTGTCTCCGTGTTCGCGGTCCATCTCCGAATCGGACACACGGCAATATTGTTTTGTTTGTTTGGGGAGAGCACGCTGCCGTTGCGTTGTAACGGGGCGAGTGCGAGCATTGTGAATGTTCACAGTTAAAGTGCTTCGCGTTCGCTTTGCTTATTTAAGGGGCAGCACCCACAATGTGATCGTGGGGCTCGCGCGATCTGGCTGAGGAGCGAGAGACGGGGTTATACTTATTGCTCTCACTTTCTCTTCGGATCGCAATGTCTTTTACCGAGACCGAAGCGTGCTCCGGCGCTTCTTCGGCTCGGGCAGAGGACGATTAAGTGTTTTCCATTGGAATGGAATATGAGTTTGTCCGTCTCTGAGCGTTCCTCCTGTGATAAAGTGAACTGCTCTGGACTGTCATTCAAGCAGTGACACAAGCAGACCCCAAACATTTCTAATATAAATGTGTTTTGTACCCGTGACGTCGACCCGATCGACTATCGCGGGTGCAAAGGCACGCGTTTATACGATGCTGCCTCAGATCGGAGAGACGCTTGCATGCTATCTCTCCCCTGGGGGCGCATCATCAGAGGCGTTTCACAACGAGTCAGGCTGTTACTGCGCTGTACACAATGGCTGTGTTTCAGGCATATCAGACTGATCTATGGAAGTTTGAAGCACAGCCTTTTATTCAGACCGTGTTTACTTGTCTGGTAATTGGCTGCATTTAATTCTGAGGAATTTATTAAGTGAAATGGCCTTTATAATATATGTTTATATTTATATATTTAATTATATGATATATATATGCATATATAAGCAAAATAAATAGGTTCTCCATGACGTTAACTCGTTATGGGGAAACCTTATTTTTCTTGTGCCTTCAATGTCAACTTATTTGACTATCGTGGGTGCAAGGGCGTGTGATTTAAACAATGATGCTCCAGTTTGAGCAGACGCTTGCGAGCTATCTCTTCTCTGGAGCTCGTAGTCACTTAAAGAGACAGCACTCCCCACCAAGCTATGCATATTAACATCCATACTGGTGGGAAGGTGATGGTTTTGATCCGTGTATCAGACTGGTACTGCTGCACACTATGGCAGTGTTGCAGGTGGACCAGGCTGACCTGCTAAGAAGGCGATTTGTGCTTCCCCTTATAAATCTAGGGACCAGCTCGTCATGTTCAGCAGCCTCATATATCTAACACCCGCCCCTTCTCAATATCTTCACATAAACCCTCCTTCCCCGCCACCTCTGGAGCAGCGGGGGGCAGCGTTTTTCAGTGACATGTTAGGTGTTCCATTGATTTCTGTAACATATCAGGACGTGGAACATCTAACATCCCCTCAACGGAAGTATCAAAATTAGTGCCCATTTCAGAGAACCTGGCAGCGTGGAAACTACTGCCAGGGGTGTCTGTGTGGGTTCTAAAGACAGTAGAATTAGGATACAGAATCCAATTTATTTGTCGTCCTCCGCGTTTCAACGGTGTGGTCTCCACTACCGTGAAGCCGGAGCAAGCGACTTTACTGTCATAAGACTGCAATCTCTGCTGGAGAAAGGGGCCATAGAGCATGTTCCCCCTCTAGAGAAAGAGTCAAGTTACTACAGCAGATACTTCTTAGTTCCCAAGAAGGACGGGGTGCTGCGTCCAATCTTAGATCTTCGAGGCTTAACCTTTCAGTCAAAGCTCTCGAGTTCAAGATGTTAACCAGAAAAATGATCGTGTCGTAAATCCAACATGACGATTGGTTTGTCACGATCGATCACAAGGACGCATATTTTCACATAGAAATATTGCCACAACACAGGAGGTTCCTGAGGTTCGCTTTCGGGGCAAAGCTTACCAATATCGGGTTCTTCCATTTGGCCTAGCCTTTGAACTACATAGACGACTGACTAATACTAGCACAGTCACAAGAGATGGTGTTACAACACAGGTGTTGTACTAGCCCATCTAGTTTCTCTAGGGTTGAGATTAATGAGAGGAAGTGTCTCTGTCCTACCCAGAGAACGACATATTTAGGGGTCATATGGGATTCGACCATGATGCGGGCACGATTGTCTCCCGCTCGAGTCGAGACCATTCTAACCACCCTGAACAATGTCAGGCTAGGCCAAGATTGCACTGTTCTGCAGTATCAAGAAATGTTAAGTCTCACGGCATCAGCGTCCTCGGTGATTCCTATGGGCCTCTTGCACATGAGACGTTTCAGTTGTGGCTCAGAGCCGAGAGGTATTGTCTAGGCAATGCTCTACGGTAAATAAGGGCAAGGGCACGAGCTGAGTTCTTCGTGCCCTTTCTAAAATCCATGTTTATGGTAAGTCACGCGCTAATGCTTCGTGCACTTTCTAAAATCCACGTTTATGGTAAGGGTTACGCGCTGCGGCTTCGTTCCCTTTCTATGTGGCTCAGACCTCGGTTCTTCACCCTGGGTCCCACTCTAGGTGCGTTGATGTTGCAAGATGCCAACAACAGACGCTCCCTGTACGGGCTGGGGAGCGGTCTTAGGTGGCTGTGGGGGTGGACATTACTGCGGTAGCCTCTAATATGAATCACCAGGGTGTCCTGCGTTGCAACGTCTAGACAGGCTGGTGCAGCGCATTCTGCTCTGGGCTCAGGACAAGTTCCTGTCCCTCATGGCGATTTATATCCCCAGATATCTGTCCAGACAGAGCATACCGACGGGGGAGTAGAAACTCCACCCGAGGTAGTCAAATCTGGTAAAGATTTTATGAAACAGATGGACCTCTTCGCCCCAATAGGCAGCGCAATGTCCACTCTATTTCTTTTGGAGTCACCCAGCTTCCCCTGGGTCTGGATGTGATGAGCAAATGTGGCCTAGAATGTGCCTGTATGCGTTTACTCCAGTTTCTGTGCTCCCAGGAGTTCTAGCTAAATTTCGCCAACAAGTGACTTGCCTCTTTCTGATAGCACCACGTTGGCTGAATTGAATATGGTTCTCAGAGATAATACCTCTCCTCGACGGCTCGCCTTGGGCGATTCCGAGCAGGAGGGACCTTCTGTCTCAGGCGCAGGGGACAATATTTCATCCCCGGCCAGAGATGTGGAATCTTCATGTTTGGCCCTGAGGGGAACCAACTGAGGGACACAGGGCTTTCACCTGAAGTTATCGAGACTATTTTAAATGCTAGAGCTCCCTCTACTAGAGCAAGTTATGCCAACAAATGGGGTGTCTTTGAAAGATGGTGTATTGCACACAATGCAGATCCAGTAAACTGCCAAGTTGCTACAGTTCTGGACTTCCTGCAGGAAAAGTTATCGACAGGTACATGCCCCGCCACTCTCAGGGTTTATGTGGCCGCTCTCTCGGCTTGCCACGCTCTGATCGACGGGGTGCCTTTGGGCAAGCATGTCCTGCTCTCTCTCGCTTCGTTCGAGGAGCTAGGCGGCTTAAGCCCCCTTCTAGAACCAGGATCCCTTCATGGGACCTAGCAGTAGTCCTAGAGGGCCTGGTTGAGACCCCCTTTGAACCATTAGAGTCAGTTTCTGACAAACTGTTAACTCTGAAAATGGTCTTTCTTATGGCTATAACTTCTTTGAAAAGAATTGGGGATCTGCAGGCTCTGTCCATTGTGCCATCCTGCTTAGACTTTGCCCCAGGTATGGTGAAAGCTATTTTGCATCCTCATCCTGACTATCTACCTGAAGTTCCTTTCTCGAACTTGCATCCGGTCACCCTTGAAGCCTTCTGCCCTCCGCCGTTCACAACGCCGGATCAGGAGAGATTTCACAGACTGTGTCCAGTCCTTGCTCTTCAGACTTATGTCCACCGCACCAGCCAGTGGCGTAAGTCAGAGCAACTGTTTGTTTGTCATGGCGGCCATAACAGGGGTGCGGCCGCCACGAAACAGACCATGTCACATTGGGTGAGAGATGCTATTGCCCTTGCCTATGAGGCGCGTGGTCATACTTCGCCAACGGGCATCAGGGCTCATTCCACCAGGGGGGTTGCCTCTTCTAGAGCTTTGGCGGGGGGCGCCCCTTACAAAATGTTTGTGATGCAGCAGGTTGGTCCTCTCCGCACACATTCATAAGGTTTTATAGTTTGGATGTTCATGTCACTCCGGGCTCTCATGTCCTTGAGTCTACATCACAAGCTAGTGTCTGAGACTCTCTGTGCTTGTGACACACTTCACAGCCAGGGGGTCCGGACACACAGTGCGGCGGCGTGGGTATTCTCGTTCCCATAGTGCTAAATAAAGCGCAGCTTAGAGTGTAGCCTTTGAAAGGGAACGCCCCGGGTTACTTCACTGTAACCCTGTTCCCTGAAAAGGCGGGAACGAGAAGCTGCGCTTCTTTGCCGCACTGAGATGTCCCTGGACTGCTCTTCAGACAAAATATCTGCTGATGCACAGGTGGATCATCTAATTATAGCCTCGCTACGACGCATTCCAATGACGTCACGCAAGGCTATAAATATAGGTCAATGTCATTGACGTTGTTTTACACATATATTCATAGCTGGTCACGACTAAAGACGTTCCCATAGCGCTAAATAAAGCGCAGCTTCTCGTTCCCGCCTTTTCAGGGAACAGGGTTACAGTGAAGTAACCCGGGGCGTTTTGGTTGAGTGTTTCCCACCTTATCCGCTTCATTGTCTCTCACATTTGATGATGGAAACCAAGGGGAGGGAGGAGATGGTTCATGTGTGAGATGTTGTTTGCTCTTTGGCAATCCTTGGCCCAATGTCCTCTTTCATCACAGACTCAGCAGCAGCAGCAGTTTTCCACTGAAATGATGGACCTTGGTGGTTTCTTGGAGATGGCATATTCTTGTGGTCTTCTTGACTCCCTTCAGCTGCTTTGTGATTGCACCCCAGTCAAGACGTGTGGGGTATGCCAACCTCATTCTGGCAGTCATCCTGTTCCAAGCAGTCTGCTTCCTCTGCACCTGCACCAGCATCATTCTTACAGTGCTTGCATGGGTTAAAAGCATCTTCACCAGTTCCACATACTTCAGTCCATTTCAAAGCCAACTTGTTGCTGAAGATAGCTGCCCAGTCTCAGCCTGTGGGTCTGTACGTGGCATCAATGTTCTCCTCTGCTCTGATAAACTGCTCCACACCCTTTTCTAGGTGCAGCAGCCACATTTGAAAGTTACTCTAAGTTCCAAGAGTTCTAAGTTCGCTCCACCCATTTAGGCTCTCCTTCTCCAGGAAAGGACAAGGCCTTCTCCACGCTTCTCGACTCCCCAGTCTGGCCTTGGATCTTGTTGTTATGTTTCTCATCAATTTTTTTTTTTTGAAAGGAAGTTATGAAGCAAAAGTTCCTTTGAATATTCTCTCTTGCAATTTTTTTTTTTTTTTTTTACCACCTCCTGTAGCAATGCCAGTGGCTCTGTGTCACTGTCATCAGTTTTAATCTTTTCCTTATCATTGATTGGGGCAGAAGGGACCTTTGCTTCCTCTGTTGCAGCTGCCTGGACACTTTGATCAGTCAAGAGTCTGTAGAGAGGGGGACAATGGCTTACGCATTCCACATCCATATCTTCCTTTTCCGGATTCTGCTTTTTGGTTTGCAATGCGTTAAGGGCTGCTGGTTCTGTGGCAGATTTTCTTTGCTGTTTCTGTTGCTCCGCCTCTCTCTCCAACTTGTTGAACAGCATCCAGTCTTCCCGCTTCTGCTTCTTCTAGAATTGAAACACTCAGAGTACCGCATGAGTCAAAATACCCTTTTATTAATTTTGGCCACCATTGTATCTGTTAAATTATTTCCATTACTCAAATTTCATTTTTTTTGTTTTTTTTTGTTTGAAGGGTCCCTTCAATTCAGGGACCACATCTGGTTTACCACAGCAATTCCCCATTCTATTTAAGCAATTCTTCTTTTCAGAAAGAAAAAATAGAAAAATATCACTTTTTTTTCAAGTGTGAAGACAAGTAAATTCTGTTTTTGCTAGAAAATCTAGAAAAAGTCGTGCTGACATGCTAATCTAGAAAAACAGTAGCAATAGCGATATTGCTACTTTTTTAGATCATGAAAACAAGCAAGTTATGCTTTGCAAAACTGATATGAAAAGCAAGCAAGTTCTTCTTTGCAAGATGCAGAAAAACAGTAGTGATAGTGATATTATTATTTTTTTAGTGCCTCAATGTATTTCTACAATTCTCCTGATTCCTGTTTGAGTAAGAATATAGTTTCTGTACAAAAGTGTCATATTTCAAAAACATTTTGTCAAAATGTCTTTTTTTTTTCTTTTTTTTTTTTTTTTTTTTATCTTGGTCACCCAACTTCAGACATTCAATGCAGTATCATACTTGGTGATGCATCAATATCAAACTATAATTTTTATAATATTTTCTTAGGATATGGGATATTTCTCAATCTATTTCATTCATATAATTCTATACCTGAGATCTCAGTTCTGATATTTCAGAATTGTTGTTAGTGTTATTATTATTATTATTATTTTTATTATAATTATTATTTAATTCAAACAAAGAGCAAGTTGTAGTCTGTCTTACCTTACAAGTTCTTTGAGGCCGTGAAAGGATTTGTTCCCCTCCTCCGACGGGTTTTGGTCAATTTGAAATATGAGGAAAATGTCTCCTCTTGTGCTTTCCTTTTCCCGCCGGTGAAGGGAGAAGATCCTTAGGCCTCCTGGCTGGCTCGCCAAAACTGTCGTGGAAATTCTTAATACAAATCTGACTTCACCACTGACAATTTAAACAACTCCTAGTTGTTAATAAAATTCTACAGTATCTCATGGTAATTCCCTGAATTCCTGAATACTTACAATACAATCCAATACTTCCCTGAAGTATGGTGACGGCGTCCCGTCAAGAAGCTACTATCACTACCTCAATCACACTTGGCTGTTACATTTGTTGTCTTTTGAGCATAGAATCTTTAGTACTTCTATTCCTCACTACCTCAATCACACTTAAGCTGTTACTTTTGTTGTCTTTTGAACGTAGGATCTTCTATTTCTCAGCTGCGCAGCATATACCTGACATGACTTCCAAGTTGCTCTTTGTAGAAATGAAGTTTTATTTACGGCTGGGAGATCATTGGTCACAACAACCAAGTGAATCTCAATGAATAGAAAGATACATGCACATTTAAGTCTTACAGTTGAGTAAAAATCAATGTCTTCATCACTGTGATTTGTTCCGGCTAATCATGTGACTGGTCTTTGACCTGAGCATCCTTAGTCTGCATTTTCTGTACATTTCATGTTGACAAAAAATATTTCCTTCACAGCAGCAACCACCTTTGACGTGAGTAAGCATATCTCTCTCGTACCGCAATTTCGAGAAGCAGAAGTCGACTCATATTTTGGTGTGTTTGAGCGTATTGCTTCTGCACTAAATTGGTCTAGGGAAGTGTGGCCTTTACTGTTGCAGTGCAAATTAACTGGTAAGGCTCAGGAGGTGTGTGCAACTCTATCTTTAGAAGACAGTTTAAATTACGACATGATGAAAGCTGCAATCCTGCGTACTTATGAGTTGATACCAGAAGCTTATAGGCAGCGGTTCAGAGGCCACAAAAAAAATTCCAGTCAATCGTTTGTTGAATTCACCAGAGAGAAAGGTGTTTTATTTGACAAGTGGTGTGTGTCAAGTAAAGTCACAGATTTTAAGACACTACTAGAACTTATACTTTTAGAAGAATTAAAGAACTGTATTCCTGAACGTGTCATTGTTTACTTAAATGAACAAAAGGTGACCGCCTCATCTCAAGCTTCTGTCTTTGCAGATGAAGTCGTGCTGACATATAAGAACGTATTTACCACAGTCCATTCTGATAAACCCACGTCCGTTCCTCCGAATAACCAGTCACGACCGAAAACAAGTGCTCCGAAGCCAAAGGAAGATCGAGAATGTTTTTATTGACATAAGTCTGGTCATTTAGTTGCTGACTCGAATGGAAGTTTCCGCTGCAGCTGACGTTCCAGCTTCTGTTCCAGCTCCTGTAGCTATAGCCTGTGGTGGAATGACTGCTGCTCGTGATGTTGATGTTGAGGATGATGGCATAGGGTCCCGTCATACATATCAACAATGTGCCAGACTCAAAAATTCTGAGGTATTAGGTGAATTACCATCTCACTTGCATCATTTATCTGAAGAACAACGAAGTGATATTATGCATCTGATTAACGATTTCCCTTTTCTGTTTGACGATGTTCCTTCTTGCACTACAGTTCTGCAGCATGATATTAATGTGGGCGATGCTACTCCGTTAAAGCAGCATGCGTACCGTGTGATGCTACGAAGAGAGCTGTCATGCGACATAAGGTTGACTACTTGTTGAAGCATGGACTTGCTAAGTTCAGTTGTAGCCCTTGGAGATCACCATGCCTGTTAGTCCCGAAGAGTGATGGCACCGCACGATTTTGTACTGACTATCGGAAGGTAAATGCAGTTACCATTCCAGACTGTTTTCCCAGCCTGTCAGTTTCGGTGGTCTGACGAATGTCAGCATGCTTTTACGTCGATTAAATCTCTTTTGTGTAGCGCTCCTGTTTTGATGGCTCCTAATCTTGCTTCTGAGTTTAAATTGGAGGTGGATGCCAGTGCGGTTGGTGCCGGAGCCGTGCTGTTGCAGGAGGATGCGGATGGGATTGACCATCCTGTCTGCTACTTCTCGTGTAAGTTTAACAAACACCAACTTAACTATTCGACGATCGAGAAGGAGATGTTAGCACTGCTCATGGCCCTTCAACATTTCGACGTGTACGTTGGATCTAACTGTCCAGTTATTGTATTTACGGATCATAACCCTCTGGTATTTTTGTCGCGTATGTACAATCAGAATCAACGCTTAATGCGTTGGTCCCTAATTGTACAGAGTTACAATTTGGTCATAAAGCACAAGAGAGATACGGAGAACGTGTTCGCTGATGCCCTCTCTAGGGTGTAATTGTGCTACCTGTTTATTGCTGAAATAACAAATATATGCAATTTCATATAGTTTGTTCTTGTGGGCGGGAGTGTTACGTGCTGCGCGTGTTTTGGATGTTTTTTTTCCCTGCCTCTGCTTTCTGTCCTCTGTGCTGTCTTGCTCTCAGGTCTCCGCTGATTGGAGTAGGCGACTGTCACTCTCTATCAAGAGGTCGTAGCTGCAGCCAATCAAGTGCCGCCTTGGTGTTTAAAAGTCTTCCGGCATGTACTGATCAGGAGTGCATTGTGTGTGTGTATGTATGTATGTATGTATGTCAGGCGTCAGGCGTTTAAGTTAGAGCCTGTCATAACTTGTCTCTTTCGTTATTCGGCGTGAATTCAACATTTGCCTTTGTACTATGTGAAATGTTGAGGGTTAAGAGTAACTTACTACCTTTTGGGGAAACAGAACAGGTAAGCAGGTCGCGTGACATACATACTGTCCGTAGAGATTTAATGTTATATACAACAGGTAAGAGGTGAACGCCCTTTCTGTATTTCTGTTCTTTATTTAGAGTAGTTTCAGTTAAGGCGTCGGATGCGCCGAAGATTTCGGTTTTGCTTTCTGTATTTTTCTTTGGTTAGCCAGTTTAGAGGATTTTGGGGACTTAGTTTATGAATTATTTTGTTTTCTTTTTTTTCTTTAATTTGGCGCCACCATAGTTCTTTTCCTCATTAGTTAATTGTATTTTCCTTTCTTTATATTTCCTTCCAAACTACATTGTAAAATAGCGCACTCACATGTTGTCTATTGGCTTCGGCTTTTTGAAATAATAAATCCATTGATCATAAATGCTTTTGGTGTCTGGTCTTTTCTGCTGCCCGCTCCATTACAGCAATATAATATCTAAATGTTGCGTTCTAACCTTATGTTTTTTCATTTTATGGTTTACCTGAAGACATTGTTTCTGACAGGGGTCCCCAGTTTACGTCCTGCTTGTGGTCAGCTTTCTTCCGTCAGCTCAGTGTGAATGTGAGCCTCACCTCGGGCTATCACCCTCAATCTAATGGCCAAATTGAATGCTTAAAATAAGAGCTCACAAGGTTTCTAAGAACGTACTGTCAACAAAGCCAATCAGACTGGAGCTGCTTCTTCCCCTGGGCGGAATATGCTCGAAAATCTCTTCAAAAGCCCGCCAAAGGTATGACCGACCCACTTCCAGTGTGTTTTAGGATTCTAACTTCCTTTGTTTCCATGGTCTGGGCAACCCTCTGATGTACCGGCTGTTGATGACTGGATCCATTTGCAGCAAGCAGTAAACAGCAAAAGAGGCAAGCAGATCGTCACCATCGTCCCAACCCTAATAATGCTGCAGGACATTGGGTCTGGCTTTTAACTCCTGATCTTCATCTCCGGCTCCCCAGCAAAAAGTTATTGGACAGCAAAAAAAAGTTATTGGGGTTGGACAGCAAAAAGACCCAGATATGTGGGTCCTTTTAAGATTCTAAGGCAAATAACTCCTGTATCTTTCCGTCTCCAACTACCTACTAATTTTCGCATTTCTCCCACTTTTCTTGTTTTTCTCCTGAAACCTGCCAGTGGTCAAATATCGCAGCGTCTGTGACTACTTAAGACTAGTCTCAGGCTCAGCCTTAGACATCACACCCATGGGCCGTTGGTTGAATGTCTGATGCATATGGCATACTTAACTGGAAACACTTCAGGATTTTCATAGTCGTCATCTGGTTGGTCGGATGTCTGGGAGATGTGTGTGTCGCATTTTTTAATGGTCCACCTGGAAACAAATGCCGTGACGCAAAACACCCTTGTGGAAGAAGAACGTCATCGTGTTTACAACCAGGATCATCTAAATGATGGATTTTCAAAAGTGTGTGAAGTTTGTGGCTCCATTCTTGCAGTAAATTTACACAACGTTCTTGAATGAATCATTTATTAGATGCACACCGGTCTGTTATTGTAGGGACATCGACTTTACATTTTCACACCCCTAAACATGACGTGGAACAAAATAAACTGTGCTTGGTTGTGTTACATGTCAGTCTAACGTCTGTTTAGGCGGTCCTTGGCCAATGAAACTGTAATAGAGTCTAGAGTCAGACCTTCTGTCGTCAGTCTGAAAGTCTGGCGATGTAAGACTAAACTCAAGACCTGCTCAGATCACGTCGCTGGCATGCTCATATTTGATGAGCATCAGCGACTGCAACAAGAACGGATTTGACGCTGATTTGGGGGTTTTGCCACAGACCTCGGAAAGCTGTGACAGCAAAAAAAGTCATGTAATGTGAGAATGCCTTTAGTGGTCGCGAGATTGAGGCCGTTTTCTATATATGAATGCCCACTGCTATGATTAGTCAACATCTTTGCATATGAAATAAGCATTACATGTAGAACTCTCTCTAAAATATTTTTACTATTACAGCTGTTGAGATTAACTAGCGATGAGCATTGTAGTCTATGACAGATATCTCGTCATTGCAACTTTTCTGCACACTCACGAATGCTTTCATCAAGTAACACTGTGTAAATAAGAGATTCATTGTGCAGTATAGACAGCGTCATTATAACTGGAGTTTTGGTGAGACTCCAGAACAGAAAAATCGTGCTGTGTGATTTACAGCTCCAGCTATTATAAAGGGAGGGTTCTTTGATAATTTTCTGTATATAATTTAATCACACTATTTAATCATGCTACTAAGGGAAACAATGTGAAATTAATTAATTAATTAAGTCACTGACTTGATTTACAAATGCATAAACAGCAATAAACAATTTTGAGACAAAGAACATGATCAGAAATCTGTATTTTCTAGAAGCTTTTTTCAAGGTAAATTAAAAACACCTTTTCTTTTTCATAATTCACAATACAGATTTGACTCACTTTTGGAGCCTGTCTCTAGTAGCCAGTCGATGATTTGCCGTTTAAGTCACTTCCGTGTTGGCTTCAAGAGGAGGTTGCTGCTTGGTTTAGCTTCAAAGAGCGTATTCAACGACGGTATTGTATGAAAATGAAGACTATTTTTTTTGCATTCCGATTCTGACATCCAAGGCACAACAAAACATTTTTCTGTTATTCTGTGGATTTTGACCATTTTCTTCCAATTGTTACCACTATTTTTCTGCCAACACTATGCACACACAGCTGCAAGTGACGTAACTGTGATATCTGCTCCAAATTTGTCTATTGCATTTTGGGGGCGGAGCCATGAAAGGAGGGGTGTGTTTGTTTGGACTGATTTCACATATCAACTTGTTCAACAACGGTTTTGAGAAATCGCATACTGCACCTTTAAGTCTGCTTCCGTTGGTTAAGTATGTTTCTGTTATTAAAAAGAGAAGTGTACAAATCTGAGAAAACAAAAAGCACATAGTTGCTGAATGGAACTTTCTGTGAGACAATACAATGTGTTTTCTTAACTTTCTGAATCTTGCCAAGTGGTAAAAAAAAAAAAAAAAAAAAAAAACACTATTCAATTTGAATGAAACATTGAAATTTATTTTACAACAGGGAACAGTGTAACATAACATGTAAATATATTTTTCACACACATGGGGAAAACTGTGAATCATATTTTCCTAGGCATTCATTTATTGCCATGAAAATGTGATAGACAAACCAGTGACTGAAATTCCGTGACTGTCTCTGTTTTGCTTGCACAGGGACAAGCAGCCTATCCTTCCTTCCGTGTCGTATTTTTTTCAGCTCAAACATATTGCAGAGTGCATTTTAGAATGGGACTGCAATATGAATGGCTGATTTTTACATAATTATCACATGAACTTCAAGGACACTGATCTGGGATCAGCTTTGCACAGTGTAGCTATTTGTAACTCCAGCACCTGCCTCTGTAGTTCAAAGAGATGTGTTTAATTTTGGTTGTTCTGGTTTTTGGCTATGACTTTGAAGACGTTCTATCAAAGATATGATGATTTATGTCATTTGAGATTTCATTTGTTGTATTAACCGTCAAATTTTGTGTCCTTGGCATGTTTAAAGTGTTAGTTCATCTAAAAATGAAATTTCTGTCATTAATTACTCACCCTTATGTTGTTCCTAATCCGCAAGACCTTTGTTCATCTTCAGAACACAAATTAAGATGTTTTTGATGAAATCCCAGAGGTTTTTATCTCCCATAGAAAGCAACGAAATTACCACATTCAAGGTCCAGAGTAGTAAAAAAATCTTTAAAATAGTCAACATGACTACAGTGTTATGAATAAGTGACGAGAATACTTCTTCTGCACAAAAACAAAACAAAAATAACAACTTTATTCAAAATTTTTTCCTCCTTCCTGTCATTGTCCTACACAGTTGCACAATGCAGAGCTCTGCGTTTATGTACGAACGCCGGCTCAGTATTGGTCGACGCTGTTCACGTGAGCACCATGACGTATGCATGTGATGCTGATGCAGGAGCCGGCCAATACTGAGCCGGTGTTCGAATGTAAACACGGGAGCGCTGAACTGCATTCACTGTGTCAGCTGTGTATGAGACTGTCAGGGTAGAGAAGAAATTGTTAAATAAAGTCATTGTTTTTGTTTTGTTTGCACAAAAAGTATTCTCGTCGCTTCACAAAATTATGGTTGAACCTCTACAGTCACGTTGACTATTTGAACTATGTCTTTAAAGGTGCCCTCGAATGAAAAAATTGAATTTGTCTTGGCATAGTCAAATAACAAGAGTTCAGTACATGGAAATGACATACAGTGAGTCTCAAACTCCATTGTTTCCTCCTTCTTATATAAATCTCATTTGATTAAAAGACCTCCGAAGAACAGGCGAATCTCAACATAACACCGACTGTTACGTAACAGTCGGGGTGTGCGCCCCAATATTTGCATATGCCAGCCCATGTTCCCAACATTATGAAAGGCATTAGACAAGGGCAGCCAGTAACGTCTGGATCTGCACAGGTGAATCAACAGACTAGGTAAGTAAGCAAGAACAATAGCAAAAAATGGCAGATGGACCAATAATAACTGACATGATCCATGATATCATGATATTTTTAGTGATATTTGTAAATTGTCTTTCTAAATGTTTCATTATCATGTTGCAAATGTACTGTTAAATGTGGTTAAAGTTACCATCATTTCTTACTGTATTCATGGAGACAAGAACCGTCGCTATTTTCATTATTAAACACTTGCAGTCTGTATAATTCATAAACACAAATTCATTCTTTATAAATCTCTCCAACAGTGTAGCATTAGCCGTTAGCCACGGAGCATAGCCTCAAACTATTTCAGAATCAAATGTAAACAATATATATTAGTATAAGTATACAATACTCACATAATCCGACACATGCATACTGCATGCATGAAGTACACTTTGTAAAGATCCATTTGAGGGTTATATTAGCTGTGTGAACTTTGTTTATGCACTGCTTAAGGCAAGCGCGAGCTCCCTGGGCGGGGAGCACGAGAATTAAAGGGCCAGTAGCCCTGAATCGGCTCATTTATAATGATGCCCCAAAATAGGCAGTTAAAAAAATGAATTAAAAAAAATCTATGGGGTATTTTGAGCTGAAACTTCACAGACACATTCAGGGGACACCTTAGACTTATATTACATCTTTTTAAAAAAAGTTCTAGGGCACCTTTAATACCTTTCTGGACCTTGAATGACGGTAATTATGAGATAAAAAAACTTAGATTTCATCAAAAACATCTTAATTTGTGTTCTGAAGATGAACAAAGGTCTTACGTGTTTTTAATGACATGAGGGTTAGTACTTGACATAAATTTCATTTCTGGGAGAACTAACCTTTTAATGTTACTGCAATCAGAACTAGTGCTTTACCCTTGCACCTTCGCTTTTTTGTGTTCATGAACTGATGAAGAACGATATTTGGGAAAAAAAGAGAAGGTTTTCCATGGCTATGAATAAGATGCATCTCTATTCACCGATCATCTTTCTGTTCTGCTCATATTCAGCTGAAACTGTGAGACCACTGCTGGCAGCTTGTGCTAGGGCTCATTTCCCTGTCACACTGCCATAAAATGTATTTCCAAGTATTGTGTGTGTCCTCTGTTTCAGAGAAGACAGCAACAAAGCTAGATAGCCTCTAATGTGATGACTGCCCAGACTCATGGTTCTGAAAGCTGCAACCACTTAGACATTTCTCAATCCTTGCAGCTTTCCCCAGACACATACTCTAATTTCTATACTTTTATTCTCTGATATCACCCATAAACTGTGCTTTATCTGTACATATATTTGTTATTAAATAACCTCTTTTATTTAGCCATGCAAATGTAAAGTACAGTTCAGTCATGACAACTCTCAGAGTGAATAGATTTCAACCAGCATTTAGGGGCATGGAATGTACATAGGCTTGATTTTGGCAGACGAGATCTGCTAAGCAAATACATACTTTGTTGAGCTTAGTCAAAAAAACAACAAAGAAAAGACTGCTGCAAGATGGTAGAACCCCCCATTGCAGATCTCTTCAGGTGGCGCTGGGGAGGAGGTGGGATGATAGAAGTTCTCATATCACGCAGCGTGCTGATTGCAGCTAGGATACAATATAAATAAAGCTACGTGGATTAGGAAAGACCTCTGATTGGTCAGCAATTCTTAGAGTTTCCTGCCTAAACTATATATGGACCCACTTTATATTAAGTGGCCTTAACTACTGTGTACTTACATTTAAATTAACAATTTGATACAATGCACTTATTGTGTACATACATGTTTTTACATTGTACTTATATTTTAAAAACACCTGCATGTAATTACATCTGTAATTAATTTCTGTAATTACATTTATAATTACACTGTTGACCCATCCCTTACACCTTACCTACCCATACCACCAAAGCTTCCCCTAACCTTACCCGTATCCCACCTCAATAGCAGCACAAGTGTTTTGCAATTCAATATGAACCCAATAAGTACATTGTACTGTTTTTGATGTAAGTACATAGTAGTTAAGGCCACTTAATATAAAGTGGGACCCTATATATTAATTCTAACTTCAAAATTAGGTGAAAATCAGGTGTCTCTTAGATTAAGAGTTTTCAAACTTTTTAATGCCGCTATGATGACCCTTAAATATAAATGATGTTGTATTTATTATCTAGAAAATAATTACTTTTAGTTAAAAGTAAAGAGTGTAGCTTTTTTCCACAAAAAAAAAAAAAAATGCATCTACCCAAAATAAAAATATTAGAGAACCTTTTAATTTCAAAGCAGAAATAATGACATACAACCAGCAGGAAAGCTAAAATTGACAGTATTGATGAAAAACTTGACCAAAAAAAATATTAATAATAATGATTTTATAATAAATAATGCAGTTGTACAGTTTTTTGTATCATTTTTTATAGCATATCCTGTCTATATTTCTGTCATGACAACTCTCTATTTTTTTTTAGCATTTTAGCATAAATGTATTGTCAAGCAACAAAATGAGATGCCAGCTGTTCATCTGAATTTGTCTCTGGCCAGGGCACAGTTCTTATACAGTTTTCTTATCTGTTATTTTGCAACAAAGTGATATAATTCTCTAGTAAGATTCACCCCTCCGGTTTTCCCACAACTAAGTTCTACATCTTTTGCCTTACTCCCTAATTGTGGAATTCTGCCAATTGATGGTGCACCCTTTTTTCTCATAGGAAAAGTGTAACATTGTAACAAGAACAATCAACACTCCCCAGAGGCAAGAAGCCTCCAAGTGACATTTTTATTTCACACCTCTAAATAATGGTCTTGGTCTTTCACAGCCATCTGTTGTTTAGTGGAAAACCCCTGACTTAGCAAAAAACTGCTCAATAGGCCACAAGACTTCCTCAGATGCATCTGACTTTTGTAATCACAGTCACGTAGGCCATGGCCTCAAAACACCTCTGGCTTTTATAGTAAAAAAACTGATTCTGCAATTGTTTTTTATAGGATAAATAAAATATTTCATCATAACTAGTTGGCATGTCTGACATGTTCTTCCTATGTGGAGTAGTGTATCAAATTAATGAAAGTGTAAATCTTTTGGTTTAAACATACTTATATAAATAGCCTTGCACAGTATTTCTGTTGTGTGTGCTTAATTTTTTTAGAAAATACATGACTTTCTTTTCATCACTGGAATTCCTCCACAAACAATCAAAAGGCTGCAACTCAATTTGAAGGCCGATTGTCAGCGGCGTGATGAAAGCTGTCTCAGTTCATCCCAATTCATTTAACAACGCTCGTTCCAACCTTTGTGGCCTTTAATGGTGTGTCCTTTGAAGTCAGCATCCTTCGAAGGATGCAGCCTCTGAATTCGGACGCAGCTAATGTGTTGCCATGTTTTCTACGGCAGTAAAAGCAGAAACTGAGGATAATGTGGACATGATGCCATTGACAGGCAACAATGAGGAGGGATGTTACACTGGTTACAATTGTGAATTTCTCTGGATTTAAACATTGTTGGAAACATTTGAGATAATGTAAGTACACAAGTGAAAAAAAAAATATCACACTGTGCAAGTGTTTTTTGGATATTTTAATGCAAAAATCGTACATAATATTGTGCCTTCAATATTCAATAAAAAAAAAACATTTTTCTTTGAAGATAAGTATTGCACACTTGTTGGCTTCAGATAAAAAATGCTGCCGCGTCTGTTATGTTGTTCTATTCTCCCAGTATGTCAACCAATGTCATAGTCCTGGGTGGGCAGGCATACACAATGCTGCAAATGCCTGAGGGGTGGGGGGTTGGTGGGTTGCAAGGAGCTTTCTGCAAACATTAAAAGGCTATGACTGTTCTTTTTTGTGACGCTATTGTTTCTTTGCTCTAGATTCCCTTATCTGGTGCGCCACCTCCCTCTGAGTCCACTTCCCTAGACACAGCAAGGGCTAAATCTCCCTTTGTGGTGGAGAGGAAGAGCGTGCTACACCAAGAGCAATCCCAGGAGACTCCTGTTGAGGGCCTGGCAACAGAAGTAAAGGATCCCCCTGACTGTCCCCATGTACCCCAAAAAAACATCCACTACACTCAACCCCTGCTGCCATAATCATTGTTTCTGTCATGCGAGGTACAGAGAGAGCTGGGAAGTGGCAAGAGGTGGAATGAAGAGGCACAATCACCCTTTCTGTATGGAAACCTTTGTTACAGAGAGAGTGAAGGGGGGTCAGGGAGGTATGCCCCAACATCAATTATCAAGAGAAAGTGATAAGAATTGCTTGTCAAAGCACAGACAGAGATGATTCCAAGGTCAGATTCCCAGAGAGCATGCCTCTCACCTTTTTTATTCATTCCTTTGAAATGGCAAAGCTGTTGATTCTGTACGTTCAGTTTTCAAATTGAGTCCAGTGCAGACGTTGCCAAGAACAGGGTTCTCTCTCTGTACAGCCATAATTGGAGAATTTAGAACAAATGACTCATTCTGTCTGATGATTGCAGAATAGGCTTCAGCTAAAGTAACAGCAGTTACCCTTACAAAAAATAAATGTATTCAAGTGTGCTATTAGTATACTTCTTTTAAACTAAAAATAACAAAGTTTCAGTCTACTTTTTGTGTACTTCTCAGAAATATACATAAAATTGCATGTAAGTATACTTGACATACTGAATGAAAAGTCTAAGTATATTTGACCTATTGCAAGTCTCAACACTAAGGATTTTTTCTACTGGCCCGGTTGGGCCAGTGGTTCAAATTTGTACTTGCCCCACCAAAATTTTTACTTGCCCCACAGCAAAAAATTTAAAAAAAGTAACAGAAAAGAAAATTGGCCTATAAAATAAGCCAAGTTACTGTTTTCGTTGTTTTTGATACATCTAACCTTAGTAAATAAGGTTATGAAACCAAAAGCTACTAGATTAATTCACTAAAATTTTAAATATATTTTTTTAGATAAACAGCAAGTAATAAAATAGTAATAAATAATCAAATTACGAGTACTAGCACAAGTGAATACAACAGAACAAACATATAAATTAAATAAACAATGCTCTTCAAGTTTTTCATGTAGGTTTAAACTGGATTTTCAGGTACAGAAACAGTAATATGTAACTATATATAGATATATAATATAACTATAGATTAAACTTTATTAATCGGTCAAGAGCAGTTACAGATGCATAAATAATGTTTTGAAATGTTGAAAATATAAAACGTTAAATACTGTTATTTGAAATTATTTTAAAAATGAAAAGACACTTTAAACCTGAAATTAAACCCGCCAGTAAGTGGCAGCAAGTCCCTGCTAATGAGCGAGCCATTGGGATTCAACCGGATTCAACCGATTCATTCAAATGGCTGATTCATTCAGGAAGTGTTGCTCAGAGACGCAAAACAATTCTGTGGACTTTGTTTGGAATAATTTTCGTTGGCGAACGCACACCCTACAGCACTGGCCCGATTAGGCAAGTGAACGTTCCGTCTACTGTCCCGAGCGTCGTTCACACTGGCCCCGGGCCATCGGGCAGTCCTTATTGTCGAGCCCTGCCTATTGTATTCTTGTACTTTTGATCAAGCTATACTTAAAAGTACAAACCCGATTCCAAAAAAGTTGGGACACTATACTAATTGTGAATAAAAAAGGAATGCAATAATTTACAAATCTCATAAACTTATATTTTATTTACAATAGATAACATATTAAATGTTGAAAGTGAGACATTTTGAAATGTCATGCCAAATATTGGCTCATTTTGGATTTCATGAGAGCTACACATTCCAATAAAGTTAGGACAGGTAGCAATAAGAGGCTGGAAAATAAATGTACATATAAGGAACAGCTGGAGGACCAATTTGCAACATCATCTACAGTGCATAATATCATCCAAAGATTCAGAGAATCTGGAACAATCTCTGTGCGTAAGGGTCAAGGCCGGAAAACCATACTGGATGCCCGTGATCTACACTGCATCACATACAGGAATGCTACTGTAATGGAAATCACAACATGGGCTCAGGAATACTTCCAGAAAACATTGTCGGTGAACACAATCCACCGTGCCATTCGCCATTGCCGGCTGAAACTCTATAGGTCAAAAAAGAAGCCATATCTAAACATGATCCAGAAGCACAGGTGTTTTCTCTGGGCCAAGGCTCATTTAAAATGGACTGTGGCAAAGTGGAAAACTGTTCTGTGGTCAGACGAATCAAAATTTGAAGTTCTTTTTGGAAAAATGGGACGCCATGTCATCCGTACTAAAGAGGACAAGGACAACCCAAGTTGTTATCAGTGCTCAGTTCAGAAGCCTGCATCTCTGATGGTATGGGGTTGCATGAGTGCGTGTGGCATGGGCAGTTTACACATCTGGAAAGGCACCATCAATGCTGAAAGATATATCCAAGTTCTAGAACAACATATGCTCCCATCCAGACGTCGTCTCTTTCAGGGAAGACCTTGCATTTACCAACATGACAATGCCAGACCACATACTGCATCAATTACAACATCATGGCTGCGTAGAAGAAGGATCCGGGTACTGAAATGGTCAGCCTGCAGGCCAGATCTTTCACCCATAGAAAACATTTGGCGCATCATAAAGAGGAAGATGCAACAAAGAAGACCTAAGACAGTTGAGCAACTAGAAGCCTGTATTAGACAAGAATGGGACAACATTCCTATTCCTAAACTTGAGCAACTTGTCTCCTCAGTCCCCAGACATTTGCAGACTGTTATAAAAAGAAGAGGGGATGCCACACAGTGATAAACATGGCCTTGTCCCAACTTTTTTGAGATGTGTTGATGCCATGAAATTTAAAATCAACTTATTTTTCCCTTAAAATGATACATTTTCTCAGTTTAAACATTTGATATGTCATCTATGTTGTATTTTGAATAAAATATTGAAATTTGAAACGTCCACATCACTGCATTCTTTTTTTATTCACAATTTGTACAGTGTCCCAACTTTTTTGGAATCGGGTTTGTATATTTAAGTATTCTAAGTATAAAGGATATGTGATTCCTGGGAACCAAACCCATGAGCTTGGTGTTCAGCACCATGCTCAACTAGCTTAGCTACAGGAGCCAGTGATAGGGATTGGACAACTAAACTGGGATACTCTAGCATTAACCTCTCACTCAGAGGAAGATTAGCACAGATGCTACAGACAGCAAAAGTCAGACTCTTCACACTAACCCCTGAAAACCATGCTCCAGGTGAGGCTCAAACTCAGGACCTTGGCATTGCGTGCTGCTTTATAAGTACCACACACAAACCGACTGCACCACTGGAGCTACTTAATGAAAATAATATTAGCATAATGGAGCATCACACTTCTACAACTATATCAAGTCTTCTAAATACATTTAAAATGTTGATTCAGGGATTCTTTTCTACACATTATTAAAATATAAGATGCTCTATATTGCCAAAAGTATTGGGACACCCCTCCAAATCATTGAATTCAGGTGTTCCAATCACTTCCATGGCCACAGGTGTATAAAATCAAGCACCTAGGCATGCAGACTGCTTCTACAAACATTTGTGAAAGAATGGGTCGCTCTCAGGAGCTCAGTGAATTCAAGCGTGGTACTGTCCCACCTGTGCAATAAGTCCATTCGTGAAATTTCCTCACTACTAAATATTCCATGATCAACTGTTAGTGGTAACAAAATTGAAGCAATTGGGAACAACAGCAACTCAGCCACAAAGTGGTAGGCCACGTAAAATCACAGAGCGGGGTCAGCTCATGCTGAGGCGCACAGTGCGCAGAAGTCGCAGAGTCAATAGCTACTGACCTCCAAACTTCATGTGGCCTTCAGATTAGCTCAAGAACAGTGCGTAGAGAGCTTCATGGAATGGGTTTCCATGGCCGAGCAGCTGCATCCAAGCCTTACATCTCCAAGTGCAATGTAAAGCGTCAGATGGTGTGGTGTAAAGCAGTGGTTCCCAACCACATTCCTGGAGTACCCCCAACACTGCACATTTTGCATGTCTCCTTGATCAAGCACACCTGAATCAAGTCATCAATTCATTAGCAGAGACTCCAAGACCAGAAATGGGTGTGTCAGACAAAGGAGACATGGAAAATGTGCAGTGTTGGGGGTACTCCAGGAATGTGGTTGGGAACCACTGGTGTGAGCCTTTCCTGTAGCTCAGTGGTTAGAGCGTGGCACTAGCAATGCCAAGGTCATGGGTTCGATCCCAGGGATTGCACATACTCGGATACAAATGTATAGTATAATGCAATGTAAGTCGCTTTGGATAAAAGCGTCTGCCAAATGCATAAATGTAAATGTAAATGTAAATGTAAAGCACGCCGCCACTGGAGACGTGTTCTCTGGAGTGAACGAATCATGCTTCTCTGTCTGGCAATCTGATGGACGAATCTGGGTTTGGCTGTTGCCAGGAGAACGGTACTTGCCTGACTGCATTGTGCCAAGTGTAAAGTTTAGTGGAGGGGGAATTATGGTGTTGGGTTGTTTTTCAGGGGTTGGGCTTGGCCCCTTATTTCCAGTGAAAGGAACTCTTAATGCTTCAGCATACCAAGACATTTTGGACAATTTCATGCTCCCAACTTTGTGGGAACAGTTTGGGGATGTCCCCTTTCTGTTCCAACATGACTGTGCACCAGTGCACAAAGCAAGGTCCATAAAGACACAGATGAGCGAGTTTGGTGTGGAGGAACTTGACTGGCCTACACAGAGTCCTGACCTCTACCCGATAGAACACCTTTGGGATGAATTAGAGCGGAGACTGCAAGCCAGGCCTTCTCATCCAACATCACTGCCTGATCTCACAAATATGTTTCTAGAAGAATGGTAAAAAATTCCCATAAACACACTCCTAAACCTTGTGGAAAGCTTTCCCAGAAGAGTTGAAGCTGTAATAGCAGCAAAGGGTGGGCCAACTTCATATTAAACCCTACAGATTAAGAATGGGATGTCATTAAAGTTCATGTGCGCGTAAAGGCAGGCATCCCAAAACTTTTGGCAATATAGTGTATATAGAGATATAAGGTGCTTCAGAACTGAGTAAGGCAAATAGACCAAAAATCATGTGTAATTAGATTAAACCAGGGATTTTAGTGCCCATCTCTATTAACCTTTTGCGCAGTACGGCCCCGCATATGAAATTTAGAATGTTTAGTGACGTCACATAACAGTCAGATTCAAACTCTGCTTTTGTGCTTTGGCTGGTGCTGAGCCAGAGACAGACGTGCTCAGTAGAACTTGTCATTTATCACAACTATGCAGTGTTTTCAACAACATAATGGTTTTTTTTTAGGTTTCAGACATTTAAATATACATAAGTACTAATAAAACAATAAATTTAGAGTTTGTAAAATACACACTGATGCACTTTAGTTGTCCAGAAGTAGTGCTGAGGTCAAGCTAAAGATATACGCAAGTATATTTGATTGTGCTAAAATGGAACTATTGCAAGTATACTTTAGGTAAACTTTAAATATCTTGCATTTAAATACTGATGCTATACAGTGATCATACTATCCTTATTAATAGTGGTATTAAAACATATTGGGCCCTATTGTAATGATTTAAGTTTATGGTCTTGTGCACGGCACAAGTGTGCTTAGGGCTTGTCCGAATCCACTTTTGCTAGTTTAAGGATGGGAAAAATGGTTGAAGCGCCCAGCACATGGTCCAAAAAGGTTGTCCCTATTCTCTTAATGAGTAATAGGTGTGTTTTGGAGCATAATGTTCAATGAACCAATCAGAGTCTCATCTCCCATTCCCTTTAAAAGCCAGTTGCACTCACGCCACGACAGATTCGCTATATTACATAGCAGAATTTGCAAGTGGAAGAACTGAATGCTTCTCTAGCGAAGAAACAGATCTGCTTGTGCATGAGGTTAAAGCATTGTATGGGTCAAAATGATTGATTTTTAAATTTTTTTTAATGCCAAAAATCATTAGGATATTAAGTAAAGATCATGTTCCATGAAGATATTTTATAAATTTCCTACTGTCAAAAATGTATTTGTGTGAGTGGATATGCTTTGCTAAGGACTTCATTTGGACAACTTTAAAGCGATTTTCTCAATATTTTAATTCTTTTGCACCCCCAATTCCAGATTTTCAAGTAGATGTATCTCAGCCAAACATTCCTAACAAATCATACATCAATGGAAAGCTTATTTATTCAAAATCTTATTTATATTATGATGTATAAATGACCTTTATGACTGGTGGATTTGTAGTATACTTAGTATGAATTAATGCATTTTAATTACATTTTGGTATAGATTAGTTTTTCACTAGGGTTTCAAAAAAATGTTCTGGTATGTACCTTTATTTCATTCTCTTGTTTTGTATTATGATGATATAATTTACACTCCCTAAAAACAGCACTGCACAGAGAAGAAAATGCAATTACGTAAACCATCATGTGAATTGAAAAAGACCATGTGTCATGAGCAGTGAGGCAGACTAAATGCTTAAAAAGACGGCCCTCAAGCCACTCTGTCAATGAGCTGAGTAAATTTGCATGGTGTGTGGTTACAGGCCAAATGCAGTCAATCAGAATTCAGGGGTCCCCTTTTCTTTTGATTAACAAGACCATAAACCTGTCTGTCAAATTCAATTTCTGAGAAACTTGTGCAGAGCACTTCACGTTTTGTTCTGCTTCCTGATTCTAATTTTATATCAGGCAAGGGATGTAGTGTGCCAAAGCCAGAGCACAGGGTTCATGTGTGTGTGTGTTTGTTGTTACTGCCAGATTCTCTTTCCACTCTTCACTCTCTTCCACTTGGCCTGGGCCTCTCAAAGACTACAGTGCTTTCTTCGGTCTGTACAGTTCTTGTCAGGTCAAATCTCAACCTAAGCCAAGAAATGTATGTGCCAGGGCATAATGAATTAATTCTTAACAGTGTTACCTTATTTGAAAAGGGCAATGATACCAGACATTCAAGTGAACAAATGGTCTTTGTTGCTGTTTAACACAGGTGCAAGTCTTTGCACAGTGTGTAAAGGGGCGTTCACCCCAAGGACGATAACTATAAAGTTTTAATACTCGTTCTGATTCTACTCTGCTGAAAAATCCAGCATTGCTGAAAAACCTTGGGAGAAACCAGGCTTATAGTCGGGGGGGCCAGTTCTCCTCTGGCGAACAGTGCTTTGTTACGAGTCAGGTTGCTACCATAAGTCCGATTGGATCGCAACATTCAAAGTATTTATTTCAGTTCCATCCAGATGAGGATCGTATTCATCATGCCGGTATGGACGGTTTGTTGAGGATCTGTGCCACTGGTTGTTGTGTTGATGAGGCCATCACAGTGGATGAGTTGACTCAATATCTTCTGATACTTCAGGGCTGCATTGTGGTCATGTCAAGGTGCAGGTCCTTGGTCTCACCTGGATATGGCCTGGATAAACAGAAAGACTAATATTAGCATAGATGCCATTCTTCTTCTGATGTAACGAGTACATCTGGTGTTATAGGAAGTGTTCCCGGTTCCGGCTGACCTAATTTATGCAGCCTAATAATCCTTTAACGGATTTGAAAATATAAATTGATAATGTGTTATGTGTATGCCAGGTTAAAGAGATGCGTTTTTAGTCTAGATTTAAACTGACAGAGTGTGTCTGCTTCCCGAACAATGCTAGGAAGATTGTTCCAGAGTTTAGGTGCCAAATAGGATAAGGATCTACCACCTGTTGATTTTGATATTCTAGGTATTATCAGCTGGCCTGAATTCTGAGATCGCAATAGACGTGAAGGACTATAATACTTTAATAGCTTGCTCAGGTACTGGGGAACTAAACCCATTTAGTGCTTTGTAGGTGATTAGCAAGATTTTAAAATCTGTTTGATGTTTAATGTGAGTCAATGCAGTGTTGACAGAACTCGGCTAATATGGTCATACTTCCTAGTTCTAGTAAGAACTCTAACTGCTGCATTTTGTACAAGCTGTAGTTTATTTATCAGGCGAGCAGAACAACCACCCAGTAGAGCGTTACAGTAATCTAGCCTTGAGGTCATGAACGCATGAACTAACTGTTCTGCATTTTTCATTGAGAGCATATGTCGTAGTTTAGATATATTTTTAAGATGGAAGAATGTGGTTTTACAGATGCTAGTAACATGGCCTTCAAATGAAAGATTGGTATAAGGTATATTTTGCATGCTGGGACCAGGTATGCTGGTTGCTGGTCACCGGCAAGTGAAGCGGGAGTGCTGTGGTGGACCAGCTACACCAGCTCAGTTTTGCTTAAGAACAGCATGACTATGCTGGTCCACCAGTTAGAGCACTATACCTATACACTATATTTAACCAGGATAAACCAGCATGTCCAGGCGCAGAAAACGCCCATCACAAGATATTGTTGAAAAGTCGTTATTTTGGGGTTTTTTTTGGCACACAAAAAGTATTCTTGTCACTATATTATATTAAGATTGAACCACTGAACTCACATGAACTGTTTCAAATATGTTTTTAGTACCTTTTTGTACCTTGAGAGTTTGAATGGCTTTGCTCTCAATGGAGGCCTCACTGAGCCAACGGATTTCATCAACAATATCTTAATTTGTGTTCCGAAGATGAACGAAGGTCTTACGGGTGGAACGACTTGAGGCTGAGTAATAAATGAAATTATTTTCATTTTTGGGTAAACTAACCCTTTAAATGGATACAACAAACAGAATGTTATCATCTTAAGGGTATCGCTATCTTAGTTATTGTTTTTATAGTTATCGTTTTTTATTGTGAATGAGACTTAAGGCTTGTTAGTTGGACTACAGAAGTTTAAGGGATCCCTTTCTCCAAAGGACTACTGATGGAAGTCAAAGCTCAGATATTTAAGTTTTATATGTGGGAGAGTGTGTGTGTGGGTCATCCCCACCCCAGCTAAACTCAGTGACCTCTGCTTTATTCTCTATTACGGACTCACATTATTGCCAAGAAAGAGACCGCCCAAACATTGTTTAGCTTTTACTGCCTGGGCCACATCAGCTCCATGCTCAGCCAAAACTAAAGCTAAACCTTGTGACGTGCACGTCCTCTTGAATGGTGAACTGGGATAGAAATAGAGCTCATTGTTCAGCAGATCCTGCAGAGGAAGTTCAAATTATTATGGAGCATGATCCTTGCAGCATTCCAATATTACGTAATATATCATAGCTAGTTTATAGACATTCTCAGAATGGCATTACCCCTTCAGTCTCACCTCATTTGACACCCTCTGGGGGACCATCGGGGTTAGAACAGGTGCATCACTAAATAATGCAGTAGACTCATTGCATTGAATGCAGACACACCAAAAATGTTCCTTGAGGAATTTAATTGGTTAGCTAGAATGTTCCAGAGCTCCAGATGTGCTCATTCCCTTACAGGAGCCATCCCACCACAGGTCAAGCTGGACATCATTGGTATATCCAATTTGGTGTCGCATTCCCCGCACCCTCCCTACCAAAGCAGAGAACAGACAGCACTTGAGTTCTTTTCTGAGTTACAACCCTTGTGGGGCCCGCGCAGATGCTGGGAGGGGGGGTTTATTGGTCAGTCTTTGCACACAGTATGGTATTTCACACAAAGGAGAAATAAGACTTTTGGATACTGGGGATCCATAGCGGGCTAGTTATGAATGATGGGTTTCTAATGGATTGTTTCCACTCATCCACTGAATAATTCTGAGCCACTTGAGAATATGAGTGGTCTTCATCAGGCCTCATCACTTAAAGCACAGCCTGCCCTGGAGTGCAGAGAAATAATGGTGACTGAAAACACATGCCACCAGAGATTACTGGAAAATTACATTCTATTACTGTTTTCTGTCTATCTATGTACTGTAAAATCAACTGTTAAGGAAATTTAAATCAAACCGTCTAATTCAGATTCAATGCTGGAAAGCCAGCTGGCATGCAGATGTTAAAATATGTTATGCTTTGTGGCAGCTAAGACACAAAAAAACATACCTCTTTGGTTCAGTTCACACATTCAAAGAAGAACAAACTTTATCACCACAAACCATGCATACAAACAATAACATGTTCTCAATCTGTGGCCTTACTATAGAGATAATCTTGATTCTTACTCAAGAATCATATCTGTTAAGTAACCATAGTGATTTTTGTTAGGATATTGTTTAGGACAAAAGACTTAAGAGATGAGATTTTCTCTGTCTCTGTGTTCTGGAAGGAGATGTTCATATGCCACACAGGAATGTTTTTTTTTTTTTTTTTTTTTTTAAATAATGCTTATATAACGACTAAAACAAATACTAAGTGCACCTACAAGACGCTTCAGTTCATATAGCAGATAAAATGGTAATGAATCCTTTATAATATCTTTAAAGCATCAATGAACAGAATTGTTTGATTTTCTTGACATGTGGCAACAATAAGGTTGTCAGACTAACTTCTGGGTGTTAGAACAAGCCTAGAAACATTTTTATGTGGAATATCTTTGGACATTTGTCATGAATGTAACTGTTATGAATGAAATGGCAGACACTTATTTTTTTCATACAACAATTTGGAGTGAAAATTTGATGTCCAGTAGGCTATATCTAGATGTTTGTGTGAGTGGCACTAACAATTACAGTGTGTAGCTTCTCCAGGAAATAATAATATTTAAATAAATAAATAAATCATGCAAAAACTGCGTGATGTTCTTTCTTCTGTGGAACACTTCTTTTTAAAGATAATAATAATATTAGACACAAGAAAGAATAGCCTACATGTTTGGAATGCCACGAGGGTAAATGACGAAAGAATTTTCAGTTTGCATAAACTAGCCATAAGATAATAATGGTAACAAAAAATACTTGTGAAAATATACAAAAAATTGCATGTGCTTAACGGTTTTCATATAGTTTTAAAATATTTTATGCTGCCATCTAGTGTAAAACTGCCTATAGCGCAACACTGAAAAGCTTGTGATGCTGTAAAACAGAAACAAATATATCAGCACAAAGTATCTGCATTCAACGAAATAACTAAAAAAAAATAAGCTTAGTATTTGCCTCTCTCTTAGAGTTCATTTTATAAATAAAAATATCAATTTATAATCATAAGAGTATTTTACAAGTAAATTATATTTACATTCGTATTTATTGGTAAAGACTTTTAATTTGAAATAGAAGTATAGCTGTTTTCCCGGATGTAACGTTAGGTGCGTCGGGCAGCTATTAGTACACAAATTGTCATTATATGCCGACAATATTGGATTCAGTGTCTCTGCTCTATTATAAAACCTTTACTTGTTGGTATGTGTGTAGTCTTTTAAGCAGCCTGGATAGATTAGTTTGATGAAACGCTTTGGATATTGATCGAGATGTGCGCGTTACTGTAAAATGTGATTTGTTTGCAAAATGATTAGTTAACGGTACAGTTAGTCGTGTTCTCCACGCACAACAAGCGGTTAATATTAGGTCAGTTTCAAGTATCTTATTGGTTTGGTGCACTATTGCAAGTTAATTACTATCTAGACGGGATTAGTTTACCCATAGCATGAGAACGTGGTGAGAGATTTGGGTTACTGAGATGCCCGCTCCGCTTTCAGGCTATAGATACGGTAAATGAGTAAAGCTAGAGCTAGCCGACGGTGCTGTGGATGAGTAAAGCTCAAAGATGTGTCACGTTAGTGGTAGTTTTCGTGTAAAGAAAAAACAGTGCAGGTAATGTTGGCTGATTCAGATATGGCGGAGCAGCCCAGAGTCCTGTCATCAGTAACTGAGCAGGTGAGTTTCATGGTTTATAGTGCATTGTTTCATGATCTATAATAGGTCAATGACCTATAAGAATATCAGAGTTAATAAAAAGGAAACTAGTTTAAAACACACTTCTAGAAATATAATTTTTGCACTCATGTGGTGTCAAACATTTTGAAGAAAAAAAAAAAAATACAATTGTTTAAACAAATTTCTACAAAAACTTTGTTTGAATGTCTCTAAAATGACAAGTGGTGTAGCTATCAAATTTTTATTTCATTCTGGATGAAATAATTTAGAAATACAAAATTGTGATTAGTGTCTTAAACATTGTTCACTTTTTTTTCACATTTATTTGTATAGCGCTTTACACAATACATATGGTATCAAAGCAGCTTTCCAGAAAATGCATGTCAACATTACAATTTAGAGTAATCTGTTATCAGAGGTGACTGTGTCTAC